>NC_137454.1:122759042-123074436 GCF_964235325.1 Thermobia domestica | reverse complement strand
GGAAAATTTTCATCACTGACTAGAAGTCACGCATCCTGCAACATAGCAGAAACGACGGGTTGCCTACTTGACAGGCATTACGCCTATACTTCGTTTTACAGATATTCACTTTAAATTTTAGTTCCCTCGAGTTGAAATTGAAAAATGCCTTTGTACGCGACTAAATCTGATGATCTATCTGTCGAAAATTGGTGACATATACACACGTATATATATACATACATTATTTTATATATTAGTATAGATAAAATATTTTTTATTAAATTATTGAACAGGTCTTCAGTTTGAACTGTATTTTAAAGAAGAGCCTATCATTTTTACTGTATATAAACGTTTTCTACCAATACTGTAGTATATTTGGTGGTTCTACTGTGCAATACTCTTTTCTTTTGTTTCAGCAACACTAGTGCCATCTAGTACCTAGGTCAATGACGTCACCTCGCGTAGGGAGAGTGACTTCCTGTTTGTGTTCCAAGTGTGCGATAATTTTTTTCTGTGATTTACTTGCGCTTGTTGGTGTGTGTTAAAATGTTAAATATGGAAACAGACAAGATTATAGAGGATACAAATACTAATTCTCAGGTGAGTACAGTAATAGAGTGCTTAATAACAGCTTTAAGAATTCCGAATAAATGCAAGGGTGCATTGTATGTCGCCATCTTGCATCGTAAATCCTATTAAAGAGCTTTAGGGGAAAAACAGGAGCGAACATGTCCTCCTGTTGTGAGGAAGGCATAAAATTAATGCTGCGTTTGCAAAATGAAGTTAATGAAAAAAACCAGAGGACGATCCAATGGCGGTAGTACTCCAGCACCAATTATATACACATGAATTTCGTAGAGGGCTTGCCCTCTAATCTAAACAGACATGTTAAACACTATAAGAAAATACGGAAACTATGTATATTTTCCCCAATATTTCAGAAAATCTAATATTGTATGTCATTTGATTTTAAATAAGTAATAACCAGTTGGTGTTAACGGCATTGTTCGTCAAATATTGAAACAAACATAAACCGTAATTATTAATGCTGAGTTGGAACTTTTTTCGTCAGCTACTGGACATAATGCAATATTTTTGTTACCCACAAAGCGAGGGAACGTGTGTATCAATGAAGACTTTTTGGTGCAGTTACATTTCTTCTATTTATATGTAAATGCTTTCTTCAGTTACCATTAGGCTATTAGGTTTCGCCTGGAAATGTGAATATCATGACAAATTTAAAAGTTTATGATTCATATGTATACATAAATGTTGAATCGAATTCCAAATTTATCAACCATAAATGGAAAACATGTAATTTTCATTTAGAAAGTCGGGAGTAAATTTTATGTGCCGAAAGTAAATAAATTTTATAGTGCAGTTCATTCGCAATAGGGGTGATAATTCCCTATTAGAGAAAACCCTTCACCATTCTTTTTCACTGATTTTTTTCTTGCTTGTCTTTTTTTATTACTCGTGTAAAGGTTTAAAGGGACGGTTTGAGAAGTATTTACCTTAATATGAGGTGTAGTTAGGCTATTCACCGAGTTGAAGGTTTTATTGACGGCAGGTAACTGAAACCTTGTTTGCTCTCACTGAAATGAGAGTATTCAGTTATCTCGCCCTGGTACAGAATCAGTTCAGGGACAAGTTACACTCCAGAATTCAACCGCTTCACTCGCAGTCGTCGTATCTATTTGGGGTCATTTTCAAGACTACGTTGGTAGGTGTCTTGTGGATCACTTGAATTTTCGTACACATTTAGTACTTTCATACGATTGTGCAATATTGATTTCGGAGTAAGTTTAGTACAAGGGGTCCAGAAGCACGTAAAAAACGCAAAATTTACAGGAGAAATGAATGATACAAGTACTTAGACGTAACATAACGTAACCAAACTATTCTTTGTAAAATTGTCTAACATAAACTAACCTAATATTAGTAAAAATAAGCGAAATTCTATATTTTTTTGGAAAATTATGCGGAACCCGTACACTAATATAACTTAAACTAAACTAATCTAATCTAAACTAACCTAAGCTACCCTGAACTAACCGAATGTGAACAAAAAATACCAAAATTGTAACATTTTTTAGAGAAAAGAGCTGGACCCCTTCTGCTAAACATAGGCCTTGATTTCATTTTTACTTTTAAATGTTAGCATCACACTACCTAGCTCAAATGTTCAAAAGTATTCTAGTTGTAAGTTTTCAAGTGATCAGTGAAGACCGTATATTTTTCTTGTTAGTTCATTATGATTACGGTAGTTGTGGTATACCCTTGCCCAGTCTCCACCAAAAGTAGATGTTTTCTTACCAGTTTCTGTTTTCTTTCTTTTTTCTCTCTCTTCTTTTCATGTCCTTCGGAGTGAATTCGATAATATTTGAGTTTTGCAAGTTAAAGAAAACCATGTTGTGTTTCGGTTTCATATATACATATTAGAGAATTTACCTTCATTTCTAAGTTAAGAAAGTAAAATTTACAGTTTAATAACCAGCCTTACTGACGAATTCAGTGTCTTGCGTCAGCCTAAATTTCAAATTAGTTTCTACCCCAGATGACTTGGTAGTGATTATGGTATATTATTTCTAACTGTGATTAGTATAAATGTAGTGAGGATGTATGACAGAAAAACTACAGTGCATAAGACATGGACCAACTTATGCTAGGTGGCCACTAAAAAGCACGAATTCCATCTGAGTGAGGGCAAACGTTATCCGAGCGGTAACGAAAACGCATCCGTGGGTTGCAGGCGCGTCAGCGATGGTGGGCATACGCATAAACGAGTTCGTTTACAGTAGTACCGGCTCTGTAGCCGTCAATGGATTTAGGGGAGATACTAAATGCCCTTCGAATTGTGTAACGAATTTTTGTTTACTGGAACATCTCGTTAAGATTCTGGTTGCAGGTTCTATTCAATGTCAGTTATTGCATACCTGAAGTTGGGATAAATTTTGGTATGTGACGATTCTGATGCTACAGTGTACCGTAGAAGTAAATATTTGAACTTTTTAACAGATTGATGTTTCCCCTATTTAATTTGGATATAAACCGAAATGAGGGAATAATCAAGTCCAGGCTGGTTGATTTTAGTTACGAAGAAAGCTACTGTTTAGAATAATGAAATAATAGTACTTGATAAATGCAGACAACGTGACTTAAGACATTGATATTAACCTGGTTTACACGTTGACTTTGACAAAGTTCTAGAATACGCCCACATCCCCTTTGAGTTGTAATAAAGAAAGTAATTAACCTGACTACTAACCCTCCTTCATTTGCTGTCTGTCGCCCGGCATTACTGTGTGAATTAAGTATTGAGCTCTGATAAAGAAAAGAACCAGCCTAGCCTAGCCTACTACAAACCCACCTTTACCAATATGTGCTGGCTAACATTGTATAACCTTCCCCAATGATTTCTTAGTGAGTACGTAAAATTTAAAATGACATAGTTTTATACTCTAACATAGTTCTATTAAGTTTATACCATGATTCTCCTGTATATAGTAAATGTGGGTTATTTAATAATAATAATAATACATTTTATTGTCGAATCAGCTACATAGCCGTAGACAACGTCAAATTATATCTTACTACAATAAGTATACTGCAACAATGATTGTTCATTATCTACAATAAGTGCTATAGTACTAAAGTTAACCACAATACTATAACTTAAATATTATCACTTGGCGTAAATGTAATAAATAACGTTAGGAAGACATGGAGGAAAAAGTTTGAATACCACTGATCAATGAAATACAAGCCACCATCAGTACTGAAAGTATATTGCTTGTTTGCAGAAGGAGTATGTAGCATGGTGGTTATCGTACCACTATTTAAAGTTATAACGTTCGATCTCGGGTCACTCACATATTTGACCTTGAAGTTTAATAAAACTGTAATTATATCTCCAATCTCTTAAAGCATAATCGGATTTTGCGAATATCCAGGTTTTACTATAGTATTATAGTAGTACGAAAGTAAAAGAAACTAATTTACATTCTTTGTTTATTCAATGAGTAGCTACGAAAGCTGTAAAGAATGTATTTCAACACAATTATGAAACAGTTGTAAGGATGCAGACATTAAATTACCAAGGGTCATAACTCGTGCTAAATTTCAATTTTTTATTTATTTTTTTGAGGTAGCAGAGGTATTTGTGGCTGGCTTTCAGAAATCTGAGAGATGGTAACGTAAAAAACACTTTACGTTAAATTATATTATACTTCCAACTTAACGGTGAAGTTTGAATGTTAGAAAATAAACGACCAATTTAATTGTAAAATAGAAAGGTATTACATTTTTGTAGGAACGTAATGTTCGAAATACACTGCAAGGTGTAAGTTCACGCCTCGTACGTGACCTCACTATAGAAAAGAGGTGTTAAGTGTATAAATATGCGAACTTTGTAAATCAGTAAAATGGAGACTAGTTTATTATTATTATTATTATTATTATTATTATTATTTATTATTTTTTTATACATATTTTACACCGATTTCTACAGAGCTCTATTAATAAGATTTTCATACTACAGTATATATTTATATATAATGAACCTTTTGGAAAATCATGTGAAAATGGATAAATTAAGCGTGACGCATTTCCGCCAGTTTGACATCAGTTGTTTCCGTTGGGTTCCAAAGCCGTGAGCTGCATAGGTTGTAACGTACAATTGTTGTTTTGTGTTAACTTATTATTATTATTATGTGTTATTTGCTTAACACACAACCAAAAACTAGTGTGCGTGGAGAAAGGGAGAGACACACCGCAGAACCGTATGTTCCAGAACCCAACCGAATAGAAATAGAGACCGCTCTAAAGAAATTAAAGGAACGCAAATCTCCGGGTGTAGATGAAATTCCGGCTGAGTTAATTTTAGCTGGAGGTGAAAAATTGTGGAACAACATACACAAACTCACTCTCTTTATCTGGAACAAGGAAGAATTGCCACAACAGTGGAAAGAATGAATCATTGTTCCAATTCACAAGAAAGGCGACAAAACTGACCGTAATAATTATCGAGGCATTTCTCTTCTGTCAACATCCTATGAAATCCTTTCAAATATTCTATTAGCAAGATTGACCCCATACGCAGATGAAATTATTGGAGATTGTCAGTGCGGATTTAGACGAAATCGATCAACTATCGGCCAAATATTTACCATTCGCCAAATACTCGGAAAAAAGTGGGAATACAATACCCCGGTACATAAACTATTTATTGATTTTAGAAAGGCGTACGACTCGGTTAGGAGAGAAACATTATACAACGTTCTTACAGAACTTGGAATACCGAGAAAGCTGATTAGATTAATTAAGATATGTTTAAATGAACCCCAAAGTAAAGTCCGGGTGGGAAAATTTTTGTCCACGAGCTTTCACTTCTAAAATGGCTTGAAATAAGGAGATGCGTTGTTGCCATTATTATTTAATTTTGTGCTGGAATACGCTATAAGGAAAATCAAAGCTAGCAACCATGGCCTAGAGTTGAACGGTACTCACCAGGTTATGGCATATGCTGATGATGTAGATTTAATAGGAGATGATAGAAGAAACAATAGATAGAAATGCAGAGATCTTATTAAATGCTTGCAGGGACATGGGTTTAGAAGTAAATGCAGAGAAAACTAAATACATGGAAGTGCGTCGGGACCGTAATACAGCAAATTATAGATGCGTTAGAATATTAAATAATACTTTTGATAAAGGGGATACTTTCAGATATTTAGGATCAATATTAACAGAGGAAAATCACATTCACGAAGAAATTAAATGTCGACTAAAAGCAGGGAATTCGTGTTACTATTTGGTTCAAAATCTCTTGTTGTCGTGAATTCTGTCGAGGAATTTGAAGCTTAAAATATACAAAACGATAATCATGCCTGTTGTTCTGTATGGTTGCGAAACATGGTCACTTACTGTGAGGGAAGAACATAGACTGAAAGTATTTTAGAACAAGATCCTGAGACGAACATTCGGACCCAAGAGGAACGGGAATGGAGGATGGCGGAAACTTCATAACGAGGAACTACATAATTTATATGGTTACCCAACATTGTTAGAGTCGTTAAATCTAGGAGGCTTAGTTGGGCGGGTCATGTAGCTAGAATGGAAGAAAGTAGAAACGCTTTCAAAGTCTTGACCGGAAGACCAATCGGAAAACGACCATTAGGAAGACCTAGTCGCAGATGGGAGGACAATATTAAGATGGATCTCGCAGAGATTGGAATACAAAGTAAAAACTGGATTCAGTTAGCTAAGGATAGAAGTCAGTGGAGAGCTTTTGTGAACGTGGCATTGAACCTCCGGGTTCCATAGGCCATAGAGTGAGTTAGTTATTATTGTGTTAATGAAAGAGATAGGCTAATTGCGCTTTTTCTTTAAATTTCTGAAAAAATGTGATTTAAAAAGCAAACGGATCGAAAAAAAGGAAGGTAAGAAAGCGTATTTACAAGGAAATACATTGAAACATACACTGGGCTATGTTGTGTTTACCTACCATATGTTTTGTTGGGAGCCAAAATTGCACCTCTTAGAACCTTGCACTTCTGTTAACAGCGGGAGTGACGAAACTACTTGACAGTTAGGTTGAGGTCTGAATTTTAGATTGGCTAATGAGTGAATATTATTGTTTGGAAAATGCTAGGTTTGCTAATTTACTGAAGGAAGAAAGGAGGGCACCATTCAAAATATCCATAGAAATGCGTATCTGTTAACAGTAAATACATAAAATTCATATGTATACTTTCAGTTGTTGCAATATTAATCCGTATGTAGAGACTGATTCAGCAGTTCTTGAAATCGTACCCTTCATAATTATAAAATCGAGAATTTTATTCGGTTTAAAATTTATACAAATACGCGGCAGTTTGTGAACTGTGGGGTTTGTAGTTTTGATTACTCCGACTGAAGATCAACTTTGCATATAAATAATTGAACTACAGATTACAGCGTGCTTAATTACACGATAGTAATCACGACTGCGTCCGTAATTATCATTTGGTATTCAGTTACTATCTTATCATTTCACATACCCTTTTGTTCTTTATCAGTTGCTATAGTTACCACACAGTATCTTTGAATAAAGTTCAGATATCCTTTCTGAATGAATGTTAGAAATTTCATTCAATGAAGTCTTATACAATCGATAGCGAGGTGCCGACTCATTCGCACATGTTCATGAACCACCTTTTGCGAAAATTCGAAAATAATTGTCTTCGACAAATGTTCAAAGGTGTATATTAAGGGAGGTCGTGAATACGCATTTTCCTTTCAATGATTGAATTATTTTCCCCTGAAATATTTCTTTGTAGGGCATGTTGAAAACCTACTCCTAAGTAGGATTACAACTAGTATTTTTGGCATAGTTTATATGAGTTCAGGCAGGGGGTTACCTTGATAATTTCAGATATTAATAAATTTAATAGATGTTAAAATTCAGACCAAAGCAAGAAACCATATATGTTTGCAGTTTTGTCAAAATAATAATAATAATAATTCCCGAGATATAGACCGTCAAAGATGGCGTCTCGGGCTCCATTTCTCACGCGGGAATTTCAGCAAAATATTAAAATAATCTTTGGAACGGTACGAGATTTTTTTTTTGTTTTTTGTTTGTTTGTTTGTTCTGTTTGAAAGATAGTAATTTAGTAATTCAAGTCATATCTCAGGTTTAGAAATATTTCCAAGTTCTCGTACTGTTACCTGTTTTTTTTCCTTTCTTTTTTTTTTCGAAATTAATAATCTCAAAAATTTTGAATTTTTTTACTGTTGATCAGTACCCTACAGTACTGCATTCCCAGAAAAGAACTTCCACTCTCTTGAGTGTAACAGATTTTATATATTATGTTCATGTTTTAAATTCTGTAGGTAATGCCTTAATTGTAGTGTTTTTAATTATTTTTTTTCTGAGTAACTTTAACCCCAAAAATTATAAGGATTGTACGCGAGTTGTATATCTAAAGATACTACTTATTTTGGAAAGCAGAGTTGGCAAAACCATGGTTTTTATTGAAAAAAACCTTTTTTTTTTATTTTTTTAGTTTAAACTCGGTTTTTTTGGTTTAAATAATTTGCTCTATGTATTTATATCACATATGGACAGAAAAAAGCTTGTTTCGCCTTGGTGTTAATATGCAACAACCGGGTTATGTTGGAAGGGGTCACATAACGCTTAAAGCGGAATCCAAACCGCTTTTCGGCTTACATCCAAGAGAAATTGTCCTCCATTTGAACTAGAAACCGGGACTAATTGGCCTCAAATGCGATACGTCTGCTGACCCACTTACGAAGGACTCCTGATAAAAATACGTTGTACTGATCGTTACATACTTGTTAATATAATTGTCAAGAGTCATTTCAGAAGGACAAAAAGATAAACAGTTGGACAAGTGAATCCATTATACAGAATTACATATGGACAATTTCAAAGTACTACAGAGTACAGACGAACTAATTTAGTCCAAGTCAGTTCACTACGACATTTATTAGTCCAAGTTAAAGAAATATAATGACTTACTTTGCATATCAGTAAGAAAAGTGAATGAAGATACGAATTATTTGAGTCCACTTTGGCTCTGACCCATTTATACATAAATAGTTACCAAAGATTCTTGTTATTTCAATAATTGCCTCTAGTGGGTTTTGTATGACCCCCCTCCCCAAAAAAGTACGGCATTTCGATGTATTTTATCAATAGTAAACATTATTAAAACGAAACAGTTTTTAGAATTTTCCTTTGGTTGCATAACAATAATAATAAACTATAAAAAAAAATCACAAAAGAAACATCCATACAGTTACATAAGAAAAAGTTGCTTTTGTAATATAATCTCTCTGAGTAAAGAATGGGAAATTTAGGTCTGAATATAGTACGAATAATATATGGGAGTGAAGCGCGATAACCGACAAATGTGTATTCATCAAGATTTTACGAATAGTTACACTTTTACGAACATTTATCGTTTTTTGGTTTAAACCAGCCATCCCTGCTGGAAAGAAGAACACGCCACTTTGGTTCTTGAATTTCTTATAATTTTGTAAAAACTCCATTCTCGAACAATGCTTATGTGATAGAATAAAAACTATAGATTAAACTAAGTCGGAATTGGTGAGGTGTTTTTATTCTTCTGGATTTTTTTTTCTTTACATACAACCTTCCAAATCATGAAAGGTCTTCTGGAACAGTGTGTAACCGTCCAGGGTGACCTTTTAGAAGCATCCAGGTGATCTCAGAATGTCACAGAATCTTCTAGAAAAAATCTGGAACCATCCAGATAGTTGTGTGTGTTTGGCCTAGCATATAAAAAGGAGGACATGAATTCACAGTTCAGTTGTCAACGATCAAACAAAAAGAGGAGTTCACCAAATTTGTGGTCTAACAGGTCTGTAGCAGGCTTGCTAGCGACCTGGAAGACCTGGAAATGCCAGGAAATTTTGTATAGTGATGTTATTAATTTTTTAGAGGACTAATTACCTCTTTTTGAGTGGATGCATTTTACCTGGTTTACATTAGATTGAAAGCAGTTTCCAGTGATGACTTTTGTGGATACTAGTCTCTAGGTTCCAGGCATAAGCTGAGGAAATTTGCTACTCTGAAGTTATTCTTGCAAATTGTATGAACCTTATGTGGTAATATATTTTTCTTTTCAGGTTCGGTATTGATTTATTGTATCTAAAACAAACCAATAAAGAAAAACATCAAGAACAACAGTTTTTAACGTTGACTTATCTGATGTAAATATTCATCCAGAGTGGATGTCTTGGCTAAGGAGTGTTAATAAAAATCCCAGTAAGGCTTATTGTGTACTCTGCAGGAAAACGATTGAACTGGGAAATATGTGACAGCAAGCAGTCATTAGTTATTATAAGAGTATCGCTCATATGAAAGAGAAGGTTTGAAGAAACAAGCATTTCTAACATAGTTCTTAAAAAAGACAGATTGTGGTGAAGCTTTGGCAAGTTCCAGAGACTAAGCCTTCAGCATGTAGTGTTCACGATACTTCTGGGCAGGTGGTAAAAGTTCAAGTGAGAAAACGCACAATGTGTAATTTAAATGTTTATGTAGTGAGAGATAATGTTAGCAAAGCAGAAGTAATATGGGATATGAAGGTTGTAAGTGATACTTCTCATTCAATTCGTGTAATACATTATCTTCAATGTTTAAAGCTGTTTTTTGTCAGCAACATTGTTAACCAGTTTTCATTGGTAAGAAACCAAAGCATCATATGTTGTATGTGGTTTAGCACCTTACGTGAAAGTGAAATAGCTGGATTGCTGGACAGTACCATGTTTTATAGTCTGTTTTGATGAGTCTTCAAAATAACATTATGCACAAAAAGCAGATGGATTTGATAATCAGTTTTTCGGATGAAAACTTGAAACAAGTGTCAACCAAATATATTAATTCAGTATTTCTTGGACACTCAACAGCAAAAGATTTACTCGCGAAATTTAAGGAGGGTTTGTGTGGTTTGCCACTACTAAAAGTTATTCACGGTTTCAATGTGAATTGGAAATTTTTAGCGGATCTGAATTTTGAGCTGAAAGAAGATGAACAGGGCCCTGAACCATTAAACTTAGGATCGTGTGGACTTCGTCATTCATGAAATATTTCATACTGGTCATATATAGACTAAGTGGAATTTAAATGGGCTTCTGAAACATTTGTACAAAATCTTCAAAGACAGTCCTGCACGTCGAGTAGATTTTTCGTCATTGTATTGGAAAACAAATTTTTCCCGATATTAAGAAATAATGCAACAATACAAAATGAATCTCCGTAAACACCTTGAGATTGGTTCTGTTCAAAAGGCGATCAGTGATCCCTTAACGCTGTCTAAGCATTTTTTTGTTTCCCTTGCAGGAGATCTAGAACCTTTCTTTGAGAAGATTCCAATCTGATCAATCTTTAGCGCCATTTTTCAAATCGGAGTGTGAAGAATTAGTCCGAAGAATCATGAACATATTCATTAAGAAAGAGACTTTGCACAAAGCAGACTCAGTTTTGAAATTGCTTCGAGTGGATGTGAATAATGTGGAGTTGTTAGTTTTTTGCACCAAAGTCGACGTTGGTTTTGCTGCAAAGAAACTTTTAGAACAGTTAAGTTAATGAGCGTTGTAAACTGGAGTTTCTGCATGAGTGTAGAAACTCTGTCAGGCAAACTTACAAAAATTATTAAAATTTCCCATTAAAATACAAAATAGTTAAAATCTGTCATGTTTTATTCCACATATATTTTTTTACTAATCAAAGTGTAAGCGAAGGAAAGATGTATAATGTTTTTTAATGACTCCATAACAGGGATATAGTTGTATCTGCCAAAGCTGAAAAAATAAAACCTTAGTTTTCCAAATTGTTTCAACAAAAGAAGAGTGGAAGAAGGAATTCGAATTATTTGATGTATACACAGATAAGTTAGTTCTTTTATTGCAATCTACTTGATGATAGTGAATTCGTTGATTTGTCGGACATAATAAAAATTTTACTTGTTCTTTGCCATGGAAACGATTTCGTTGAAAAGGGTTTCTCAGTTAACAGTGTTGTGGAAAATATGATGAAGAATCTTTGGTGAGTTTACGAGTTCATGATACTACATAGTGTGCTAGAGGATCCCTTATTATTGATATAGACTCAAAAATGCTTCAGTACGTACGTGGATCATGTGAACGTTGTGAAGAAGCCATGCAAAGGAAACGGTCGGTACCCACTGCAAACGAATTAAAGAAAAAGGAAAATAAGCACATAGTTGATCAGATTATCATTTTAGCAAAAAAGAAAGCAGAAATTTCATTAGAGACTTCCATTGAATGCAAAAATTTGGAACATGAAATTGAGTCCTTAAAAGCATCTCTGAGGTAGAGAACTGTGGAAACTAAAGAAACATGCATTTGTAATTCGTTTAGTATGAAGTTCCATAACAGATATTATTTATGTAATCTAGAATCATAAGTGCTGTACGATAATTTTATTATACGGTAGTGAGAGAGAGATATCGAAGTTTTGACTCTTGTTTATATATATATAAGGATTGATTGGAAGGCAGTGTGTGTATGTTATGGAGAGGACTTTCCATTCATTCTTCTTTAGAGGAAGGAATTACGTCTAGAAAATAATAGATCTGCCTGTAAACCCTGGAATTGTCAGGGAATATTGATTTGAAAATTCCCTTGCAGTCCTGCTGTAAGCATTTATGAGGATCCTGATAATTAGTTGAGTTGTTGTGTGTTTTGCGGAAAGGGAGGAGTTTGAAATGTCTCTTGATTGGCCGCAGGATAGTGAAGTGTTCTGAGTATTTGCATATCCATAAAAGAGTGATATTAGCAAAAGAAAACAGGCTTTCTTCAGATTGGGAATAAGAGTGCTCATTTCAAGACTGTTTCAAAGTCAAGATGTTTCCTAGTATGCTTTCTATGTTCTAAATGCTTTGATAGAATACACGAGCTGAACGAGAAGAAATCTCTCGTGGTTTGGATAAAGATTTTGTATCTGCAGATGAAGAAGGATTACATTCCCTAAATCAGTCAGCTATAGAGATTGGTGATAGTCCTGTTAAAAAACTATGGTCAGTGAAGTCAGGTCGTAAGCTGTATTAAATTAAGAAACACAGCGAAATTATTGTAGCTGTGGATAAATACAGCAAATCGAATGTGACCATGTTCTTCAAGGTAGAAATTCCATCTTCATGAGTAAATGAACCAAAAGAAACTTGCACAATTTATCAGGAATATATATAAAACATCAGTTCAGCTGTTGAATCGTATGGATCCTACAATGAAAAGGTACAAGTTCTGACAGTTATCCCAGTGTCCCGTTCAAAGGTACAAATTTTGCATCACATTCGATCTGCAACAAAATACATGTGGACAACAAAAAATGTGAGATTTGCGAAAGGAGTATTTGTAAAACCTGATCCATATATGGTCATCCTGTTAATGAAGCACATGTTAAATTGCACAGTCAGTTTATCTGGAAGGTGAATGGGACTGTTCTCGCCAGAGCACCGACAGAAAAAAGACACTATCACTATAACAGTTGCAGCAGAAAAAGTGGTGAAAGTAAAAGGATGTATAACTCGCAATATTAAAGAAACTTTCGCCATATATAAAGAGAAACATTCAATATACCACATTGGAAGATCAAAATTTTATGCATTAGCCTACGATCTAAGTTTCATACCCATCTAGAAATGTCTGTTTATGTGCATATTATGGCAGTTTTGAACTTAGCGTGGTAACTTTCAAAGAACTCACTTGAAGGCGTGATATATGATAACTTGGTTGGGTATGTGAAGTCGTTAGTAGTCTGGGGTGTACAAAGAAAGACTTGTTTGTTTCAGGAATATGATGACTGCCCTGGAAAGGGAGAACTTGCCTTGCAGACATTTTGTCTGCAAGAGTTAGCAAATGGCTTTTCTGAGTTACATATGCAACGTGGGAGGAAAATGAACTCGTTAAGAAAAGTATTGTCATTGATTCCTTCATTGATAAATTGGGAAATTGACAGTAAAAGCAATAAAGACAGCGTCTGAAGAAAATCAGCAACACATTGCAGAGGTAAAGAGACGTGTAGAGGCTGAACAACCATGTTTAGTGCTTCACGGTGATTTTGTTGAGAACTAGTCTGTGGTTCTGACACGAGAAGTACAAGGGTATCACAGGAGTAATCATTAAGTTTCAGTTTTTACACGAGGCACATATTTTCAAAACGAGACCAGAAGTGTTGCAGTCGTAAGTGATGATACGGGACATGACTCAGTACCTGCATTGTTGACAATACGCAAAATTCTTGACCAGCTGCAAACGCAGACAGAAAAGAAGAATAATTTCTAGGATTCTTCTAACCACTTAAAAAAAAAAAAAAAAAAAAAAAAAAAAGTTACGAATTGTTTGAATTGACGAAGTCATGTGTGCCCGTGGAGTGAGTATACCAGTGCTCAGGGTTGGTTGATTTAAACCAAGGTTGTTTAAACCAAAAAGCGAAAAATGTTCGTAAAAGTGTGTGTTCGTAAAATCTTGATGGACACACATTTGTGGATTATCACGTTTCACTCCCGTATATTATTCGTATTATATTCAGACCTAAATTCTCCATTCATTACTCAAAGGGATTATACCACAAAAGCAACTTTTTTTTTTTTTTTTTTTTTTTTGTATAAGTTTATGAATGTTTCTTATGTGATTTTTATAGTTTATTATTATGCAGTTGCAATCAAAGAAAAATTCTAAATATTGTTTCGTTCTAATAATACATATTACTATTGATAAAATACATTGAAATGCTGTACTTTAAGGGGGGGGGGGGGTCATACAAACCACACGAGTGGCTTTTATTGAAATCAGAAGTATCTTTGGTATCTATTTATGTGTAAATGGGTCAAAGTGGACTCAATTCGAATCTTTATTCACTTTTCGTACTGATACGTCAATTAAGTCGTTGTAGTCGTAGTAAACTAACTAGGACTAAATTAGTTCTTCTGTACTCTGCAATATTTTGAAATTGTCCATACCTAAATCTGTATAATGGTTTCACTTGTTCAAGTATTTATCTTTTTGTCCTTCTGAAATGACTCTTGACAATTACATTAACAAGTATGTAAAAATCAGTACAACTTATTTTTATCAGGAGTCCTTCGTAAGTGGATCGGCAGACGTATCGCAGTTGTGGGCAATTAGTCCCAGTTTCGAGTCCAAATGAAGGACAATTTCCCTCGGATGTAAACCGAGAAGCGGTTGGATTCCGCTTTAACCGTTATGTGACCCCTTCCAACTTAACCCGGTTGTTGCATAATAACACCAAGGCGAAACAAACTTATTTCTGTCCATATGTGATATAAATACATAGAGCAAATTATTTAAACTAAAGATACCGGATTTAAACCAAAAACTTTTTTTTTTTTTTTTTAATAATAAAAACCATGGTTTTTGCCAACCCTGCCAGTGCTGGTGGTCATGTAAAGGGAGTAAGGGAATGTAGGAGACCTACTAAAGCACCATGCTACAAAACATGGTCTTTCCAGCTCAAGTACAACTGCAAATCAGAATGCCAAGGATTTTACAAGAGTGGTGAAGTTATGCACATCAACAGCCCTCATCCTGTTGTCCAAAGAGGAAATTGAAGAATTCCTCCAGCAGAAAATAGAAGATATTTCCAACAAACTATCCCTGTGAAATGAATTCAGAAGCCGTCTGAACTCAGTGATGAGCGAGTGTAAAAAGCAAGAAAGAATAAGTTTCATTTGTCCAACTAAGATCTTAGAAGAGTATTCACATTCACAACTTATAAAGAGGGATGTTCGGGGCGTGTGTGTATGACTGTGGCTGTGGCTGAGCATTAAGTGAAATCGTCCTGAACTTTATGCTACCATGTGTACCAGCTGTTGGGTTTAGGTTTTCATCTGCAAGACAGCAACGCCACCAGTGCTTACTTTAGTTCGCGATTTTTTTTAAAGGTTGTTGGGGCGCCAGTTCCTATTGGTTCAACAGAAAGACATCACTTAATATGAAAGGAAGATGATGATGTAGTTAAACGCACTTTTAGTTCATTAAAATGCTAATGCTAATATCTCAAAGCAGAGTGCACAGAAGTGGTATGCTGTGGAACCTGCACATATATTTTAGAAACTAATGTGTTTGAAAGCGGTGTTTGTTACTTATCTTCGTGCAGAATTAAAATGCCATGTCAGATAAGAATAGATTTTGATGTATGGCAAAATTTTCAATTGTTTATAAATCATGTTTAACTTAAAAGTGGAACTTCTCCTTTTCAGTGAAGATAATACTCTAAAATACTCTGATTATAATCAGTCACAAAATCAAAATTTGGGATTGACATTTTTGAAATGTATACGTATGTACATACATGTAATATAAGTGTTTTTTAAAAAATATTTCAGTAGGCTACAGCATGAGTACTCGGACACATATTTCCAAACAAACGATATAATTTGAATCCGTAAGTTTTTATCTTTCAAATGAAACAAAAACAACAAAATATCTTGAATCTTTCCAGGGAAGAACATTTTAATATTTTGCCGAAATTCGTATCGTACTCGGGCCAGGTTCCTTTTTAAATATTACTTCTATTATTATTATTACTAATAATAATAATAATAATAATAATAATAATAATAACGGATTTCTTAGTTTGTCATTAATTTTCACATGTTAAATGCAATAACATTTAAGAATACTATGATCAGAATTTTTTTTTCTTTGGCTTCTTGGATTGATCTGTACTATGCCTGGTATATGTTCTTCATTTCTTTAGAATATCTAGTGTAAACTTACAGGGTGCATCATTTATAATGCCCACTCGTGATAATAGAGGAACCAAAAGAGAGAAAAAAGCAACAATAAGGAGGAGGACATATTTGCACGTATTAAACAGAAACACCCAATAAACAGTGTTGGCAACCCAATATAATTTTTTTTTCAAATTGCACTATCAGATTATTACATATTTCAAATCAGCATGCCAAATGAAAACTTAAAATACCACATTTATTATTCAGTGTTGCAAAGTAAGGATAACAAGTTTGGAAGTCACTATCACATATACAGCACAACGAAAATGGACAGGATAATGCATATCAGAAGTACCTTAGCGTTGAATGCCATAGCATGACTTGTTTCGAATGAATAGGAACGAAGTTAAAAGGGGTTGAAAACTTAATTTTATTGAAAGATTTTATTTCCAAAACATGCTTAGATAATAAAAGAGAATTAAGAAATAACCATTTTAAATATTTTCCACAAATACACCATTTTCATCATATATCTGGAACAGTTTGAGATATGAAAGTGGTAAACAGCAAAATAATTTATACATCCATTGCAAACCATATAACTAGATATGACACTTGTCTAAGCATGTTGTTGAAAATGCTCGTGTTGTTCAAGCTCATGTAACTCGTTCCTATTCATTTGAAATAAGTCGTACTATGTCCGTAGTATCCAACGCTAAGGTACTTTCAATATGTAGTATCCTTTCCATCTTCGTTGTGCTGTGAGAGTGAGATAGAGGCTTCCAAACTTTGAATGTTTGTATTACTATAACAGCTTGCAACACTGAATAATAAATGTAGTATTTTAAGTTTTCCTTTGGCATGTTGATATGGAATATGTAATAAAAATAATTAACTTTGTATTGGGTTGGCAACACTGTTGGGATTTCTGTTTATACGTGGGAAGATGTCCCTCTCCTTATAGTTGCTTCGTGCAAAGTTGCGCTTTTCTTCCCCTTTTGGTTTCTCCGTTGGACATTATAGATGATGCAACCTGTATATTGAAACAGTTTCTTCCTGTTGCATATAAGGAGTTTTAAAGAAGGGTTAATGTTTATTCTTTTTAACATGAATATAAGTGTGATTCTTTCTATTATAATAATTGTCATGCCCTTGTCTAATATTCTGTATATTTCTTTTTCAAGCTTACAAAGGTAAAGTACTGGATGAGCCAGGTGAAAGTAAAATTGCATGATTTAATGTAATGTTAATTGATTTGTGATTTTAGTGTTGCCCACTGGAGGTAATAACAGTATGCCCTTCATACTAAAGTAACAATATTCTATATTGTATTAAACCATCGGATATTTCGCAATTCTGTGTTTGTCATTGGTGTTTAAGATTCCTCCCTTTTGAATATCTGTTAATTTAATATTCTTACACGTTTAGGACTCATAGTTTTAAGTAATGTAAGCCTGTCTTTTATCGGAATCGAATCAGGGAACACACTACAGAGTACTGGCACTTTAGTGGATCAAAAGATCATGGAGAGCTAATTTTTAGTTGAATTTTTGGATTTTTAATTATCCTTTCAGCACTGAGGCTGTACGTAACGACATGAACCTAAATTTAACGTAGTACTCAAATCGTATGTGCTCCCACTGGGAATTGGATCCCTTGTTAAGGTGTAGATTCATATATAGGTAACTTTCGTTCTCGAAACAAACCTTCAACTCCAAAGCAGCCAACCAGCTAAAAGTTCATCCGATGCCAATGTTAAGATATTGTAACTGATGAGTATAATAATTTAGTCAACTTTTAAGTAGATTGATATGATTAGCACAATTTCACTAGTTCATGTATGGTCCTGTGTGTGTGTGTGTGTGTGTAGTGTATCTGTGTCTGCTCTACCAAATAACCAACTCGGATTCTATACTCCGTAGCAGCCAAATTAACATTTACCTTGAACTAAAAAAATAACAGTACTGTTGCCGAACTTCCAGTAAGAAAGTCAGTGAATGTTACATACTCACAATGTTATAACAATACAAAACAAATGACAGTGATATTATCATACTATGCGCGTTAAAAATGATGCATATATATATATTTCAATATTCCATGGCATTGCACTTTCAGTTTTGTGAGTAAGTGGAGTACTACTCGGCATTAAATGTATGTCCCTTGGGCAGGTAGTCTATGAGTATGACTTCCTCCTTATCCCACATGGATTGCGAACACTTTCCAGCCGGCTTCTGTGTCTTAAAGTTCGTGGAACGAGGGAACCTGAGTGTCGCCACTCCATTGACTGATAGGGGCCGCGGTGGCTCAGTGGTAGAGCGTTCACCTCTGGTGCATGAAGTCCCTGGTTCGATTCCAGCTCGCGCCAAGTGAACTTTATGGTGGACAAACACCGTGTGCGTGTTTTTTGGGGGGGTCCTCCCGTTTCCTCCCACTTTCTTCATTCCACCTTTTCATTCACTTCTCTTCATCACCGTCTCCTTTAGCCTAACCGGCATATCCGTGGGACGTAAAACTTAGATTTTTCCATTGACTGTTGTTTCGTTTTAGATCGTAGTGGCACAACTATAATTCGTCCATGGTTACTATTTGTGATGGAAATTGGTTGGCATTGCTATTAAAATGGAATATAAGTTCCATTGAAATTCGTTCGTAATATTCGCTGATTGGACACGCATGATCACTTCGGGGGTCTGGAAAACAATAAGAATTCCGTTATCAATATGAAAATATGTATTTGTACATATATACATATATTCTTTAAAACTGTACAGTTTCATAATTCTACGTGCACTATTTTTTCAGCCCCTCAAACAGGGAATAGTTGTAACGTTAGGCAATTAAAAAATACCGCTGGGTCCCATATTTATTGACAGCTGTGCGTAAATTACAGCGAGAAAATACCGCTCAAATATCGAAAGGAATTATATGATTTTCATTGAGTATGAGCGGTGGTGAAAGGTGGCTCCATCATTATGAACCGGAAACAAAACAGCAGAGCATAGAATGGCATCATTCCACATCGCCGGGAAAATCGAAAGCAAGGACAGGATTTGTCTGCTAGCAAATTATCGACATCGTCTTCTTGAATGTAGAGGGGTGAATTCTGGTTTAATTTTTTGAGCCTAAGAAAACTTTAAACTCTCGCTGGTATGTGCAAAAACTTCACAATTTCCATCGTGTGTTATTGAATATACGTCCTTTAAAGAACATCGTCATTCAATACGACAATGCATGTCCACATTTTGCTCAATCCAGTAGGAAGGAAGTTTTGACTATTAGGTGGGAAATTTTGCCCTGTCCTCATTACACTTTCTGGCTGTCAACTGTTTGGTTTCATGAAGGACCAGTTAAGTGGGGAAGAACAAGGACACACACCAAAGCACTCAGTAAGTGTCTGAGAGCAGCTGGGACGAAGTTTTATCAGAAGGGTATTTTCGAACTTCAGAAATATGGGAGAAATGCGTGCGAAGAAATGAAGACTTCGTTGAAAAGTGAAGTCTTTAGGTTCAGATCATTTTTTAAAAAATGAAATGAAAATTTGCTTTTCGAAAAATTATTGCCGATTATTTTCAATATGACTATCAATAAATTCTTACCAGTAAAGGATCCAAATGGATGAATCGAGTTTTGGGATGAGACATAGTGCTCCTGATAAAAGATGTAAAAATATGTGTATATGCAAAATTATAGCGGCTAAGCGCCGTAAGAAACGAAAGGGTAGGGTTTAAAGTTGGGGAAGAAGGGCTATGCTATACAGGTATTATAGAAATACATCAAATAAACTGTTGAATCATAAACATAATGAAAGTTAGACAATGCAAACTGTGCTAGTTTCACATATTGGCAAAAGAAGAATGGACAGAGTAGATCACGAGCCTCCGCCGCTATCTTGAAATCCGCTATTTTGAAATATGTGATTTTTTTGAAATGGAAATGCAGGCGTGTGGCACATGTGTTAAGACTGTGTATTGATCAGGAATACATTGCTGCTGTCGATTTTGTCATATCACTAACAGTTGACGAATTATGGCCTGTTTTGCCCCTTTGGATACCATCATAACACATGCTTGAAATGTACACCCTGTGCAACAATGGTGTGTACCACACACTCTTCCACCCATCATGCACGGCAATGTCTTTGGACTCTCGGAAACATATGCATCCTCAATTCTCTGCATGAGATGTGGTAAATTCCGGATCTTGACTGAGTATACTATAGACTGAAGTCGAGATTCGGACAGCGTGTTGACCACTCCGTCGGTCCCCGACGCCCGTTCCACTTCTCAGTTGATCCAGATACTCCCGAAAGCCAAGTAATGGGAAGGGGCTCCATCCTGCTGGAATAACGTTGGATATCAGGGTTGGCTGGTTTAAACCAAAAAACGAAAAATGTTCGTAAAAGTGTAATTGTTCGTAAAATCTTAATCAACACACATTTGTGGGTTATCACGTTTCACTCCCGTATGTTATTCGTATTATATTCATACGTAAAGAGATTATACTACAAAAGCAACTTTTTTATCAGTTTATGAATGTTTCTTTTGTGATTTTTTAATAGTTTGTTATTATTGTTATGCAGTTGCAATGAGGCTCCCCGCCAAGTGAACTTTGTGGTGGACAAACATCGTGTGCGTGGGTTTTCTCGGGGTTCTCCCGTTTCCTCCCACTTTCTTCATTCCACCATTTTCATTCATTACTCATCATCACCGTCTCCTTTAGCCTAACCGGCATAACTGTGGAACGTAAAACTCAAATATTTCATTTCATGCAATTGCAATGAAAAAAAATTAAATATTATTTCGTTTTAATAATGTTTACTATTGATAAAATACATTGAAATGCCGTATACTTTTTGGGGGGTCATAGAAACCCCATGAGAGGCATTTATTGGAATCAGAAATATCTTTGGTATCTATTTATGTAAATGGGTCAGAACCAAAATAAACTCAAATAATTCGTTTCTTTATTCACTTTTCTTACTGATATGCAAATTAAATTGTCGTATTTCTTTAACTTGGACTAATAAAAGTCGTCATGAACTAACTTCGACTAAATTAGTTCGTCTTTACTCTGCAGTACTTTGAAATTGTCCATAAGTAATTCTGTATAATGGATTCACTTGTGCAACTGTTTATCTTTTTGTCCTTCTGAAATGACTCTTGACAATTATATTAACAAGTATGTAACGATCAGTACAACGTATTTTTATCAGGAGTCCTTCGTAAGTGGGTCGGCAGACGTATCGCATTTGTGGCTAATTAGTCCGTTTTCGAGTTCAAATGGAGGACAGTTTGTCTCGGATGTAAGACGAGAAGCGGTTTTGATTCCGCTTTAAGCTTACGTGACCCCTTCCAACATAACCCGGTTGTTGCATAATAACACCAAGGCGAAACAAACTTATTTCTGTCCATATGTGATATAAATACATAGAGCAAATTAATTTAATCCAAAAAAATCTGGTTAAAAAAAAACTTTATTTATTTATTTTTTTTTTCAATAAAAACCATGGTTTTTGCCAACCCTGTTGGATATAAACCGTCCTACAACAACATTGAGGGCAGGATATCCTCGTTCAGCAGCAGTAGATATTGCTTGGCGTTCATAGTGCCGTACTTGAAGACTGGGCCAATGATCCTCATGCCAAAAATACTACATTACACCATAAATAGCTTAGTCGAGGACCAGTTGGGATTCGATTTTCGGGGAACTGATGTGGTTCGGATCTATCGTTAATGTTAAATCAACTTCTCATAATATGGACTGCACCACTACCAAAACACACACACACACACACACAAAGAAAACTTGAAGACTCAAGGATAAATCCATTTAAATGTCTTTTGTGTATACATAAAGTATTTAGTAATCAAGATTTGTACAGTCCACAGCAAAAAACCTGCAACATGAGCATTTAAGTTTATTGTGAAACTACGCCTAACAGCCCAGGGAATCAACATAACGTCTAAATGGCACGAGTCATACAGGAGAAACCTCGGCGTCCTCCCCTGAACACTTACTTTGAAGCAAGACTTCGTCGTTTCACAATAAACTTACATGCTCATGTTGCAGGTTTTTTGCTGCGGACTGTACAGTATGAGTTAGGAAATGAACACATGTGTGAAATTAATTCTGTCATAAAAATGAAGTTTTACTTCATGGATTGCGTACTTTCGTTTCCCCGTTTCTTCAAGATATAACAGATTTAGTACTTAAAGCTTCATATGCATCCATTCAAAACTAGCTACCAGCTTAGTATAATGACGAATTTAGTAAGGTTTTTCTTTTTTTAAAAAGTATATAAATTGACATTAGTTTCCCTATTTTGCGTTTCATCGTGTGTGTGTGTGTGAGATATACAAAAATTATTTTTGTTTCATGTCCACATAAAACTTTAAAATAGATAATAATATTTTCCTGTGATCCAAGAATACTGTACAAAACTTTATAAATTGGTATGCAAATTTCAACACTTTGCTGATCAAAAAGAAAAATTACACACCAAAAAAAGAAAGAAAGAAAAAAAGCAATAGTATATATGTAAATAATGTATTTTGTGGACCAAGAGTCTTTCAGGAAGAGAGACGCTAAGGGAATGGTAGTATAAAGCATGCATTTCTAATTTGACATTTGAATTATTTCTTGTTTGTTTGTTTGAGCTTGGGTCTTTGTTTTTGTAAACAGCTGACAAGTTTTCCGTTTTCTCTTTGTTTATCTGCATGATTATCGTGAATACGTTGATTAACTGTTTGAGCCTTCGAAGCTGCATTTGGTGTTAGCTGAGAAAATGAAATGGGTCTTCCAGGTGGCTTTTTAATTAGCGCTGCACTGTAGTCATCGAGCAACATTCTCCAATGTAGGTCTATTACTCTACCAAAGACGTTTATGAAGGGCATGTTTAGTCATATGCATGCACGTGGTCTCATTAATTTCGACCTGTCCGAATATAAATTTGTTGGTTTTGGATTTTGGATTTTTGACCCGTGTTGGTTAGTTCCAAGTGAGCAGACATTTTGATATTTATTGATTCCAAAGCATAAGTAAAATTAATAAATGTGTAGCTCTTTATATATTGTAATATAGCGATGAACTGGTAATTCTTCCGTGCTTGATTTCGTGTTACATGTTATAATAATGTTAAGATTCGTCACTAGTAATTCAATATTTTTAAAATGTGATTTGTGAAGAAACACAATGTTAAAATTTAACGAGTCAGGTTTTAAGAAATAATATAATCTCAGTGGAAACTACAAATCTAGAAGTTTGACGTGTGAAATGATATTTTGTTAGTATACACGTTAGTTTTAAACTTGTATATCAGTGTTGTTGCGTTCAGAACTATTGTATATCAGTTGAGTAAGTTTGTAGTTTTGTTGACCTGACATCAGTTTTTAAAATTTCAGCATACGCTTAAGTTCATTATTTGAACTTTGTGTTCGTGTGCCAGCTTTCTTACGTGCAAGAAATAGAATTCAATCCTGGTATTAATGCATGTAGTTCATATCAACATTAAACTGTATATTTTTTAATGCTGAAAAAGATTGTTAAATTCCAAATGACTAAATTTAGCTATATAGTGTGAAGTGAAGTCGTGTGAAGTACATGTTTCGTTTATATTATATAGAAAAACCAAACAACGGTATGCAGTATATAAGTATCGGAAATCTTATGGAACGACCCCGCTCGTCTGTCTGTTCATAAGTAACAGAGCACATATAGTAAAAGGTCTCAATAAAAGAAAAAGTTTTCTGATATGGATTTGCCTCCCCAGAAAGAGATTCTATATCTGTTGTAGTCCCTCTATTAAAACAGGAAGTGAGAAATTTATCGTTTCCTTTTTTAATGTTGATCACATGTAGAAATGTGACATCTTTTTCCGTATGGTTTTAGGGTGCTAAGAATGTAGATACATTTATTGTCAGGTATTGATCTCAGATGAAGTACAGGGCTAGTTTTTGAGTAATCAGTATATAAGATGATGGGAAAAGTAGGAAAAAAAGTGTCGAGTAGATCCCGTATGCTAATTCTATTTATGACTAACAAGACCCTCGGGAGATAATAATAATTGCTCTCTCGTGCATGTAATCATAGGCCTCGCAGCACGTGGTCAGCTGCGTGCGATAAAATAGTCATGCTAAAATCTTCGGTGGAAGTTCATTAATGCAGTTGCAACTACCATATACAGTGTTGCCAATTTGAGGGAAAAGTCGCTAAATATTTTTTCCGATTAGCGACTTTTTTGGTGATTTTGGAATGACGATTTGGCGACTTATTTACAAATCTAGCGACTTCAGTACTGCGAACAACAT
Organism: Thermobia domestica; assembly: GCF_964235325.1. Taxonomy (NCBI): domain Eukaryota; kingdom Metazoa; phylum Arthropoda; class Insecta; order Zygentoma; family Lepismatidae; genus Thermobia; species Thermobia domestica. The sequence continues at coordinate 123,049,895 of NC_137454.1, read as the reverse complement.
ATCATAAAATAGGTACTATTAGCTCGAATCAGTTCAGATATATGTTTGTTTACCTTTTGCTTATTTGAATCGGTGCAGATGTTTACGAGCTGGGAAAGTACATAATATTTATGTCTGTATTCCCGCTTTGATTGCTGTTATCTCTTACCTTCTAATAGGGACCAACTCCAGCTTTTAATGTCCTTTAGTTTACAGAGCTTTCGTTTAGAAGCACAAATATTTCATTAACGATAGCAAACAGATTATCTGTAGAAGGGAGAGTAGAAGTGAAGTAAGATTTTACCTAGACCTTGAATTTTGTTCGTTTTTCTAAACTTATTTTTGATTTCGTTGAAGCAAAATTGATCATAAAGTTATATATATATATAAAGTGAAATTATTGTTAGTTATATATGAGCAGGGTCGGATCTAGGATTTTGTGAGGGGGAGTGCACCAATAACTACCAATGATTTGAATTCAGTTGGATTTTTTTTTTTTTTAAATGCCTTTAGGCATCTGTAGTGAAAGTGAGGAAATGCCCTGGAAATGCTAAGTGTCTGTTCTCGGTAAATCATTTTCTTTCAACATTTAGAAAATTGACTTAAACTATCGATTTTGCAAAACTTCCCTTTGTTTCAAGCCCAAAGGGAAACATGACAGCAGAAATTTTTGGAAAGTGTGTTGCTATTTTCACTACCACCTTCTCACTTTAGGTAGTGTATATTTACAACGAAGGGGAGGTGCATGTGCACTTTTGCACTCCTCTAAATCTGGCCCTGTATATGAGTCTTTCGTATACGTTCTTTTAGCGTATATAGTACTATTTCTTGAATTGATCACGTATTATATATATATATATAAGAAGCAAAACTCCACGAAAATTTTTTAAGCGACTTTTTGTATCAATTTGTTGGCAACACTGACCATATATATATATATATATATGGACGATTTAGATATATAGACCATTCATCTTCAAATGCCGAGGTAACTTTTTAAACTAATAAAAATCACAAATTTTGTGCGAAGAAAATATCAACCGGCATAAATTATAAAGAAACATACTCAAAAATACGGCCAGATTAACAATGTTACCAGTTCAATATAAAGCTTCGAATAGCTCTATGTCAGTCGGATTATTACATATTTTAAATGTACATCTTAAGCAAAATCTTACGATACCATGTTAATTAATCAGAGTTACCAACTACAGTATCACAAGCATAAATATTATCGATACATCTGCTACAGTAACAACGGAACTGCGATTGGCGGGGTAGTGCACATCCAAGGTATCTTGGTTGGTTTGTTGAATTAGTTTCTCTTTCAGCAGCGAGGCTATATGAGATGTGAACCTGTTACATAATTATCCCATCCAATCACGTAAATTGTTTTTAATAGACTTAAAGATCATGGTGTCATTTACAGCAGTAAGGAATCTCAAACCGTTGCAGAGATATAAACATGGGTAGAGATTCCTAATCTTTGTAATGATGTATAGTATTTGTGGGGAATTTTTAGTTTGTTCGTTGCTTTGCGCTGCTTCTGTAACTTTTTTTTTTTTTTATGTAATGCTCAACGTTTATGCTCTGATAGGAAGGGAAACGGTGATAGTAAGATCGATGACGATGGAATGAGGAAATTGGGAGAACCCCCGATAAAATTGACGCACATAGTATTTTCCACTATAGAGTCTACTTGGCGAGAGCTTAGGTTGAACCAGAACCCCACTCATCAGAGATAAGCGATTTACCCCTGAATCACCGTGTCTCAAACTTTACCAATGTTTTGTCACATTTCGGGATCGGTTTGAGATATCAAATTGCTTCAAATGGCATTTTGATCTTTACATCTATTGAAGATCATCTACTTGATTTTATGTGATCTTTATCTAAACAGTTTTTCGAAATGGAGGCTTTTGTAAAAAGTCAAATTTTCAGTCTTTTGTAACTTTATTCATACTGTATGTATTTGGAATTCGTCATATCATGATCATCGAATTTTACACTAGCGCCCTTTAAGGTGCATTATCCCACGAACTCAGCTGCGTTACTAGAGTTGCAGAAATCTGCAAAATTTGGATGTTCGTAATACTTGGCTCCTTAATTTGAAACTCTGAATAATGAATGTGATAAGACAGGTTTGAGATATATAGTAATAATAATAGTGTCATTTTAGAAAATACAAATTGTTGGAATGGTAACACCATAAATCTGGTGGTATTGCAGAGTGTCAAACGATTTCCTCAGTCTGTATTTTCATCGTACAACATTTCAGTAATTTTTATGTATTCGAAAGTTACACCATTTGTAAGGGAGAAGCGGAACAAATTTACACTGGATTACGTGGGACTTACGGTGCTGGATTGCACTTCAATATTTTACAATGAACAAAAATGGGCACATGGAAATAATATTACCCACTGAACCAAACCCTAGATCTGCACCTGTATAATATCCTAAGAGTTCAGTGTTGCGTATTATATGCCATTAGTTAAAATTATTTAAGAAATTTATCTCGTTTTATTTGCTGATTCATAAACAATGCCACGACAGAATAAATGAATCCCTACAAAGTTTCTTTCTCGTACATATAAACTTAAATGTAGTTCAACAAATAGGTGTGTAGGCTGTTCCAGGTGGCGTATTAATAAAGATGTCTCAAGAAATCGTGGAACGTGTTAAAAAAATTTGGTGCAATAGATGACTATATATATTTGTAAGTTTTTATGCAACAAACGTTGACTGTTCATTAGCGCTCGTAGGCCTACATCATGGAAAACTCATTTCAACATCACACGTATAAACAAAATATCACTACAAATAAACTTTTTTAGATTTCGATCACAACACCAAACACATTTTAATATTGGTATATTTGCTATGATTCCTTAACAATGCATATGTACACAAATACGAATAGAATGGCTAAAACATGACCGAAAATTGTAGAAAATAGGCGTAAAACTTCAAAACTCCCAAAATAAGGAAAAAATCACTTCCAGAATTTTTTTTTTTTTTTTTTTTAACCTCAGGGTCACGAATCGGTTTAGTGTAAGTATGCATTGCTCTTTACACACACGACGCGACGTGCGGGTTCACACAAGTTGACAATCCATCAAAATCTAGGCCGTGTTTATCATAGAAGTCCCAGGCGATTTAATTTCGGTTATTATGTATACTGAATGACCTCCGATGTAATTTACAGAAAGAGTCCAAGATACTAGTGTACATCTGTATTTTGAATTGCATTCGCTAACATTTGAGCTATTCTTCATGCATTCTTTTAATGTACTTTGTAAGCAAGAAAAGTTGAGCGGTATAGGACTATTTGGAATAAATTTCGACATAAACATGTACACTTTTGGTTCCTTTCTATATATCAGTTCGAAACACCTTAGGCATATTAACTTGTTTCATACATGCACAGATGGGTATCATTGACAGCAATGAATTGCACACTGTCTGGTCTATCTCTGTCAAGCAGTTGAACGCTTCTGTGTTAGAAGCAACTGAAAGTAATTTGGAACAGAGGCGAAGAGAAGAGAAGTAGTAAGGTTCGTTGAGTAAACAGGTTTACATCCAAACACCGTTCTTTAATCTATACGATCTACCATTCTCTGGTTGGCTGAGTACGAGCCAGTGTACCCAGTGACTAATTTCCAGAATCTTGCTATGCTTCTTTGTGTTGATTTTCCATCATGATTACGGATGCGTTGATTTTTTCACAATTTTACTAATTTTATTGGTCTATCATGAGGTTTTAAACTCAGATAATAGCCACTTGACGGAAGCTGGGATCCAATCAGATACCACATGCACGTAAAGTTAACGCTCTACAATTAAGCAAACATGGTCTCCATTGTCTGTAATGAATATTAATAATAATAATAATACGGTAAAATCCACAACAGAGAATTCAAACACTTAACCAGGGGCGGATCCAGGATTGACTCCTGGGGGAGGGGCGTTGGGTTGTAATACTGCTACTTAGAGCTACTTTTAAGAGCTCCAAACTCTGGTATGGGTTTTATTTATATATAAAATTAAAAAAAAAAACTTTCTTCTGGGGGGCGATCGCCCCCCTGGATCCGCCACTTCACTTAACAAATTTGTGTGTAGTGTGCATTATTAATAATCATCATTATGTTTCTAAAAATATGATAATTAAAAACAATTATGTTTTCAATTGGCAGTATTTTGGAAACTCAATATCCTAATTTGCAGAGTGTAAAGAAAAGTAGCTATTTTCTTTCTTTCAATGCAATTTGTAAGTACTGTACGAAGTTGAACATTATTTTTCTTTTGTTAATAAATTACATCGATTTCAATGAGTTTTATTCAAATGCTACTACTACTACCAAGTCAAAACTACTGGAATGTTACAGTTATCAAAACCGTTCAACAAGCATGTTACAAGCACATATTCATATTAGTTTTACATAGCAATAAATTATAATCGAACGAAGTTACTTAAAACGGGTCGAATATAGGAATTTCGTCCTTTTTTGTAGTAGCGGTAGAAATCTATGGAAATAACCGCAATAGACATCTTATTCCGCCCAATAAATATTGGTATATTTTTGTATTTGTATTTACGAATTTGTTGAACCAGCTCCAGTGTGATGATATTTTTCAGCACTTTAACACAACTTGTTACGCACAATTTTTTTCTTAGCAAATTGCTGCTTCTGAACTTCGTGAACTAATTATTTAGTTTTCAGTCCATTCTTCCACGCGTCCTAGAGTTCCACAGAGATATGTCCATAACCTAATTGAACACATGACTCGTGGGAGGGTATTTAGGTTACTCTCTATTTTCAGCCTGTGAAATCTGTTTTTGGGTTGCTTGCTCGTAAACTTAGCCATCAATCTTCGCATATAGCTCACTCAAAAGGCCATTCACAATCACAGTTTTCCTTGCATGTGCTTACTCACATATTTATTTATTTATTTTTTTAAAGTGTTGACGTGATGCAGTAAAAGTTATTTCTGTATGTTACTATTTGCTTGTTGCAGTCATTGTTTAATATTATAAATTGTTAATTCTTATGTATAGTTTTCGGCTTATTATTTCGCAAAAAGCATTTGTCAGTCTCCTTCGAGTCTCGATTTCTTTATGATCATAATATTAACTACAATTGACTACAATTAACTGAATTCCAGAACATACCCTCCGTATTATTTTTTTTCTCTCTCTCTTATTCTTTTTATTAATTTATGTATTTTTTAAAATCACAGTATCCCGGAATCTAATAACATTATTGTCAAATTAGTCTCAAACTCTATGAAATGATGAGTTGTTTCACAGAGTGGTTTAAGTCACATGTCATACTTGCGTTACTTTCCTATAGAGTATAAAGTAGATACTCATTTACATTCAGGTTTGTATTCCCCTCCAGTAGCAGTTCTCTACATCACGATGTATCTTCATGATATTCAGTAGACAGCTATTTATATTACTTGTACAGTCAGAAACAATATTAAGTATAGGTTGGAGCTATAATTTCTTATACATCCAACCTATTCCTAATATTGTTGTTTCTGACTACATTTTTAGTTGAGTTCTATTTTATTATATTCCAAAGGTTGACGTTCACCAGTGTGCCCAACATTTTTTTTTTTTTTTTTTTAACATTGCTGTTATATTCGTTACAAGTTCTACATCACATTTAACTTTCGGTCTACGTACTAATTGGCGGAGACCGGAGGAAGCAAAAACATTACAATTCTGTAAGAAACCAGCCTGTAAACAGATCCGACTATCAGAGGTTCAAAGTAATAATAATACATCAGACAAATATATACTACAGTGATTTAAGAGATAATATTGAAAGGTCTTGATTTCTTTGTTAAACTTCAAATCTAGAAAGATTAATTTTCAAGCACTTTGCGCATGTGTAGCAGTTTCTTTAAAAGAATAAACTTCAGTTGCACGCATACTTATTTACGATGCAGAAGCCTCTTCTGGTGACCTTGGGAAACTGTCCATAAGAAAATCCATGATTTATTATGCACGAAATGTTATAATCTTGTTTGAAGAGACAAATCAACGACGAGATGAAGCTAGGAAACAAAAAGAAGCTGAAGATAGGAAAATAAGATCATTCAGAACGAGTTTGAAGCCAGGAAGACTAAAGTACATTAAGATATGCACAATATTGATTAGGAAATAAAGCATTATAAAAAGTGAAATGAATTCACATAATAATATGGATTTTTTCCTAAGATATTTCGTTGCTATAGAACAGCCTACTTTATGTACGTATGTATCCACCTCTTTTCGGTGTCTGTTTCAGTGTAATTTTTTTTTTTCTTTTCATGAGTGACAGAAACTTTCAACATGTGACTAACATTACAGATTAAAGTTTCAAGAAAGATACCTTATTTCTTACTTTGCACAGGAATTCCTATTAGTTGTGTTCTGTAATTTCATAATAAATACAAGGGCTATCCAGAAAGTGATTCACGTTTTGTAATTAAAAAAAAAAAAAAAATACAAGTGAAAGTAGAGAAGTTTGATTATATACATTTTGAAGCACCACTCTTACACTACATTTCAACATAGTCCCCGTTCAAATTTAGACATTTATCATAGTACCTATGAACAAGCCTACAAAGTTCATTGTAATATAATGGTTTCCGCTTGTGACAACCATCCCTGCACGCCAGCCTGAAGGTATGTGTCGTCACCAAAGCGGTGTTTTGCTAGCCAGGCCTTCATATGACGAAACAAATGGCAGTCCCTTGTTGCAAAACCCGGGCTATATGGCGGATAATCGACAACCTTAATGAAAAGCCGGTAGGAGTTCTGAGTTCGCGGGCGTCGTTATGAAACAGCAGGCCTTAGTTTTTCTCGGCCTTTGCTATGAATTGCTCTTGGCAACTTCTAATAACGTTTCACATTTTTCAAGCGGTAATTGTTGAACCACGATCCAAATAGTCGACTCGTAGTACATCTTCCCTATCTCAAAACACAGCAGTCATTAAGTTTTCTTGCAGTAATACGATGTGAACACGTGTGTCTTGGCAATAGCCCTACACCGTAACTTCCATTGTAGGAGGCTTCATTGAAATACAGGAACGGGGATCTTGAGTCTCTCCTCCTGGTAGGTTTCCAGAGACCACGGTCAGAAATCCATGGGACTGGCATCAGGTGACTTCACTGGTGCCGCCATCTGTTGTAGAAATCTTTGTAGAACGGAAATGCATGTGATGAGATCTTATCCATATGTATATAGACTTAATTTATTTCTTTTCCATATAAACAGGTCGCATCTTCTGTATAAATTAGTGTGAGGATATATTGCTGATAAAATGGGGAGTTGATCTTGCAGTTTTTAGATACCTGCTGAATCGTTAACCTTTCTTCATAGCAATATCCCTCAACAACAACAGTCCCTCCGAGGAATTTGCCTTGCACTGACGGATGAAGTCAGGACGGGTATTTGCATCTCGTGGGGTGTGCGTTACGTCTCGAATTTTGCCACAGTTTGATACATAAATACCTGGTTCATGGTTCATCGAGTATGGTAAGAAACCTCCACTTTCCCCCCGGATAGATGGCTTTCAGAGATGCCTGCAGTTTTTTTTTCTCCCTACGATGAGCCTCAGTAAGGAAAAATCCACGACTTTTGAACACCTTCCTTAGCGTTAATTTTCTCGAAGCTTATCCTGCAGGGTCTTTTGGCGCAACTTTCTAGCTACAGGTGGAATCACCGCAGTACATGATCGGTTTGTGCACCCCTTGCTGGGTGACTGAAGTACTGGAACGTTGTGGTTTGTCAATTACGTTCTTTATGGTCGTTGACCCCAGTGCACATCCATTCTCCGTTCACTGTTTCTGAATCTGTGTCTCGGAAAACTTGGCGTGCAAAAGTACTACGATGCAGCCTTTCTAAAACCGGTTCACCTTAGGAACCATGAAGCACACACCACAGATCCGTGAACTTGGCGCGATGCTAGAGGCCTTCGGCTTTCTCTTGTTGTTTGAATTATTCGGATCGGTCGATTCTGTGAGCAGGGGTGAAGATTTAAAAATCGGACATACATAAAGGGATCAACCTTCTGTAGTACATATACTTGGTGGAGACCTTGGTATATGTTTTTTGTTTGTTTGTTTGTTTCATGAATCACCAAAATTTTAGTGTTTTCGAACACACTATGTATGAAGTACCCAAAGGTGTCCAAACTCATGAGGTCGGCGCTTACGAGTTCAGAACTCATGCTCACTCGACCTCAACCTCACGAAGTGAGCGTGAGGTCAGACTGGTTGTGAGCATGAGGTCAGACCGGTGAGGTGAGGTCGAAATGAGTTTGTGAGCGTGAGGTTAGGTCAGACTGATGATATGAGCGTGAGGTCGAGTGTGTAAGGTCAGACTGATGATGTGAGTGTGAAGTCGAAATGAGTTTGTGAGCGTGAGGTTGGATCAAAGTAGACACCTAGTTCTTCCAATAGCAGGGAGAAGTATATTGTAATTCGAAAACACTGTAGATTTTTTGTTCTCTACACAAAAGCTTCTTTTTCTCTATCTGAAGATAGCACCTGCTGTGAAACGACCATAGGTACGCAGGGAGTAGATTTGGTCCGCTACCTTTTCTTTTCATTGACCAAGTTGGGATAGAAGTTTTAGTGTCTTTGTCATCACTATTTCTTAAGCAAGTAGAAAATAATCATGGAATGTCTTGATGTTTTTCAGGCACACTGGAGTATTTGGTCTCGAAATCCGGTCAAGAATATTCATCATAAAATAACCGATTAAATTAAATTGTTTTGTATTTACTCACATTTTTAAAGATACATTACTGCCAAAACTGGTTTGAATATTTCCCTTTGTCCCTTTAACTATAGTTTTCTCTTGTGATTTCGCTTGCCGTTGTTTAATAGGGATTTTGTAGGCGAAGTCAGTGTTTTATTTACGTATTTTCTAGAGGGAAGGGGAATCTTGAATCATGGGCTAGCAGTTAACCACATAAGAATTGCAGCCCTGCCCCGACCTCGACCGAGGGGAGCACATCTCTCCAACTACTTGGGCACAATTCCTCCCCGAATATACTATTCGCCCCCAAAACAAAGTGCTTAAATTCTTAGCGAGATTCCCCCTTCCCAACGAGTTTCCACACTGGTTTGCATGTCGAATACATTGCAGGCTACATCACTTAGTAGCCCTTGACCATTCTTTCTAAACGGGATCAGTTTATACAGTATTTTCTTCCACCTTCCGTCATAATTTTATCCTTTCAAGCCACAGAGAATACATTCATTTACCTTCACAGTTGCTGTTCTTAAAAGGAAAATTATAGTATAATTAAAAGTGCGATTCTGTCATTTTGAAAGAAAATATACCTCCCCCGCCAAAAAAGTCTAACGGGTGCAACCAACACCCTAAAACCAGCCTGTGGGCACCCCTGCTTACTCCAAATAGAGAATAGAATTTATATATTTTCTGGGCGAGTATTTGAGGTTGATAAGTATATAGAATTTCATATACACCGACTCTTTACTTATAAATAAAATTTATATAGTTACCAAGTAATTGTTTTTGTATAAATATAACTACGCAGAATAGCCATAAATAAATGTTTTCTATTACTAGGGTAAATGTGCCAGTCCTCGACCACTTAACTCATTTTCGTATAATCCTTTAATCGTTGTTCAGAGAACGGAACAACTTAGGAGGATGTAACTAGCTCACGTGTGTTCCTAAAGCTATATTTCATCTATATTTTAATGCAAAACGGAGATAAATTATACCATTTATGCAATATTAGTTGGACAAACACCGATGATTGATTTATTTTTAGTGTTCGACCAGGGCCGGATTTAATGATTTGCCGCCCTTTAGGCTCAAAAGCATTTGGTGCTCCCCTCCTCCCGTCGATGAACAAAATTTTAGCAATACAAAATAATCATATAGAAAAAAATATTTTATAAATATCTTCGTTTTTGTACAAATTTTAATGCATTTTCACTTTGTATCCTGTAAAGCTAGATTTGAATTGTTACAAATTCATTTTTTAAAGTGGATTTACAGAGAATGATTAATTTGAGTTTTACAATACGAGCTAGTTCAAAAATACAAGAAATTCGTGTCGAATTTTCGACTGTACGTAATAGTTTTAATGTTAAAACTACCGAGAGTGCCTCTAAAATGACCAGAATAACTGTTTGAACTCTTGAAATTTATCTAAATAGAAATTGGTGAGGTGGCAGATGTCGAGGGTCACATACGAAAGAGAACTTAGGGAAGGGGGCGAAGCGTATCATACGGACCGACCTGTATGCAAATGTCTACTGCAAGTATAAGGTTAAAATTTCACTTAATTTCGACCAATGATTCAAGCCATAGATTTGCAAAATCATTTTTTTCATGGAGAGCTTCACTTTTACTTATTATTATTATTGAACTTTGACGTTTTGAGCTGGCCGCAGTGGCTCAGTGGTAGAGCGTTCACCTCTGGTGCGTAGGGACCCGGGTTCGATTCCAGCCCCGCCAAGTGGACTTTGTGGTGGACAAACTTCGTGTACGTGGATTTTCTCGCGGTTCTCCCATTTCCTCCCATTATTTCATCATCACCGTCTCCTTTGGCTTAACCGGCTTATCGTGGGACGTTAAATGCAAATATTTCATTTAGAATAAAGGGTTACGAGAGATGACAACTATTCTTAGATGCCTAACCAGATTCCAAAACCTACTTCTCGTTAGTTTACTTTTTTGCAATATGTATTGAATCCGCAAGTTGTAAGGTACTTCTATCATTTCCGATTTCGGTGGAAAGATAAGGATGGCAACTAAAGGCATTCTTGGGATGTTTAATTAATTGCAAAAAAGAAAAAAAACCGCTTATCTCTATTGCAGTTTTTACTTTATAGTGATCAACGTTAGAACAGGACGTGGTAGATTTCTGCCATTTTCAGTTTGAATAGAAGGTTAAGAGTGAATGTGAGAACTTTTCTTAGAAAACTAGATCGATTCTTAAAAAATAAATAAATAAATAAAAAAACACACACTATCTTTTTTATCTTTTTTTTATATATACGTAGTTTTTGATCTATGTAGATCAATACTGAGACTGAAATTTGTAGTGAATTTATATCACTTCCGATTTTAGTACATTGTTAAAGATGGAGATGAAAGGTCTTCTTGGGACGCTGGATCAATTGCAAGAAACCATGCCTCGCTATATGTTACTGTCTTTGCTCTGTAGTAATCAATGTTAAACCGAAAATGGCTCATTTCTACCTCTATCCATGGGTAAATCATCTTCATTAACGAACTTTTCTAAATAATTATTTTAGCTATCGATCCCAGGAGACGGAATTCAATAATTCACTTGCATTTAGTAGTTCGCTTGTGAAGCAAAAGTCGTATAGGCGTACGAACTAATATTACAATATTGTAAATCCCACTTGCTTTCACTATTAATAATTGGACAAATTACCTTACTAATACTAAGACTAGTGATCCTGATAAATAGACGTGTGTTTGTCATATTTGTTTGTATTAGGTAGTAATCCTGTGGAACAGAGAACTTGAAGTATTGAAAGTCTAGGTCGTGTTATATGAATAGTTTTCGTTGTGTTGAGAAAGTGGTATCGGTATACCTTGATATTGAAAACAAGAAAACATCGAAAACTATCCAAATATTGAAAACTATCGAAAAATCGACATAAAAAATCCCGACATTTCAAACTATCGATAGATACATCGATATATAGCAAGTCCTTCCCACGACTCTGTGCACCAAAAGTGCGCGTGCTAGCCATAGGCTAGCGGGAAGAGCTGTGCCCAAACTCACGAAATGAGCGTGAGGTTGAGTGAGTGTGAGGTTAGAATGATGTCATGAACGTGAGATCAAACTGGTTATGTGAGCGTGAGGTCAGACTGGTGAGGTGTGCGTGAGGTCGAAATGAGTTTGTGAGCCTGAGGTTGAGTGAGGTTAGGTCAAAGTGGTCACCTCTAGAAGTACCTATATGACGAGCACTTCAAATCTTATTTTTCTAAAGCAAAGAAAAAGGTGTGATGTTTTCTTATTTTGACTTCGACCAGGATATTTTTATTGAGAATAATCATTAATTACTGTTAATTTGCGTGTTATACAATAAAAGATCTTCAATTTATGAAACTGCGAAGTTCTATATCCATTATATGCACGGAGAATTATCATGGTTATTCATATTGTGATAATCTGTGACCTTACGTATCTATTCTACGTTGTGCAGTAGTTAGAAGAAAACATCGGTTCGTTTGGTTGCGAAAAATATTTGTACATAAAATTGAAATCTTCAAGTTTTGTTATTCGTGAATTGGACAACTGCAAGACTATATGGTTAGCATAAGAACAAGTTCGGTTCCAGATTGGAGCTTACCTTGTTCTTATCCCGTTTAAAGCTATAAAGTCAAGATTTCGTATTATGTCAGTGCTGCTATCATCGAGAGAGGTTATACCTAAAATAATCTCAGAGACCTCTGTGATATAGAAGCAAGGTAGGTATAATAGCCTTAGTCTAAAGACAGCCACTTGTTCACAAAGCGATGCCGCCCTCATGTGCCGTTTCTTTTCATAGTCCTGTTTAATTTTCCTCTCCCTTTAAAAGTAACTGACAGGAAATAAACTGAACGTAAATGTTGCCAAATCTTTGTCAATAATCTTGTTTCTTTGACACAATCTCCCCCTCCCCCCACACAGTTAGACACATGGATAGAAGAGTAAGAAAGGGGGGAGAAAAGGGGTGAGAGAAAGGAAGGCACTTCGTATGGCAACATTTAGCCCTTTCTTCTTTTAAAGGGACCACAAACTTTGACGGCTTCATTGTGCTAAATTCAAAGTCTCCCGGCTGGCTATCGTCTGGACGCGCTTTCTATAAGAATCTATCTATTAAAATGCTACAATAGCAATTAAAAGCGCCCGAGCTCCAACGTATAACTATGGCTTTCAAATCTTTCATTTACGTTTGTGTGTGATTTCACGTTTAACAGAGACAAACATTTTAAGTACGAGTACTTTAAATAAATCAGTTAACTAGATCTTTTTCATAAAGTTTATGATATAAAATTGTTGTTCAGAGCGTTTGTATTTTAATAAGCCTTCTCTAAAATCAATGCATGTGAATTGTGCTTCCATCTTTGGAGTTCTTTTAAACTATATTTATATGTTTGTGGTCAATCCTTTCGACAATGAGATCTCGGAAACTACAGGCTCTAGAAAGATGACGTTTTCACTGATCGATTGGAAATTTTGCGTAGATTGTCCAGTTCTAATTGAATATTTTGAAAACATGGCCGTTATTTCTTACATTTTTTAGGGTACGCATGGAAGCGTTGAAATTAAAAAAAAAAAAAAAAACTAAAGCACCATATCCTACGCGTTATACATTCCAACACCACGCTGTTGTATATAGGGCAGCGTTTCCCAACCGGTGTGCCGCGAGAAAATCGAAACATAATTATTAATTCTATTCCAATCAAATTGCAAGACATCGTGTCTCAAATTATATTTGTGAGGAAAAATGTATATTTGTGTTTCACATTACTTTGAGCGTCTACTATGGGTCTACAATTTTAAGTTCCATACTGTGTTACAATTCTGTACATTCTTAATGTTAAAAAGGTATTTGTTATAATTGTTATCACCATTATTGCTTCTTTATTGCTGCAGACTATTTCGTAACTTGAAATTTTAAAATACTATTCAGTCATTTCGAGAAAGCAAACATGCGTACAAATTACCCTCATTTGTGTTTTAAAAGTACAAGAGATTGGTTTGTTCATTCGTTATTTAGTGATCTTCCTTCTTAGTAAAAGGTTGGATACAATTTTCGAAAGAGAAAGTGTATTTTTATAAACTTGTTCATTGTAATTGTTTTCTATTTTTAAATTAGAATGAAAAATAAGCATAATGATTTACCACGGATTGAAACCAGTGATCGAACTTTCTTGTCTCTGAAAGAGCTATCAGTAATCACAGAAAAAATTACTAAGAAAATTACCAAGGTGTTTTATGTTTACAAATAATAATAATAATAATAATAATAATAATAATAATATCTTTATGTGTGTGCCGCGAGAATTCAAGTTACTCCTGTAGTGTGCCGCAAGTTGAAAAAGGTTGGGAAACGCTGATATAGGGGTTGGATATGTCTCAGGCGTTTATTTCATGGCCAAATAATAATGAAAAAGGAACGAAAACCATTTCTCCAGTTTAACCAGTAAGATGAATCTTTATTTTTGGAGTGATTTGCCCAATGAACACCATATATAACTGCGATTATAATTAATTGCGTATGTAATGTATTTGCTTATTACATACTGCATGCAAGAAGAAAGAAAACACTGGTCATGCATGAATCAGAAACTCCAACCGAAAGTAGGCTCAAATCTTGCAAACGGTACGAAATATTGAGATCCCCTTTATGATACGCCTTGCCGATTTTTTTTTTTTTTTTTTTTTTTAAATCAAGACTTTTTCACTTGTTTCTGTAAAGGGACATGTACAGATGTGAGGAATGGGAAGGATATTTATGCTCATATGCGAATGATGCGCTGTGTAGAGAGTGCAGGTTCAGCTAGTGGTACTACTCAAATGTGTAATTGATATTATTGCATATGGTTATATCATGTAAGATAAAAATGATAATTTGTTGTGGCTGTGGATATGTCTTGAGCTCCAAATAAAAGGAGGAAAATACTGTTTTAGAAACGTAGTGGCACGGGTTGAATTGTTTCTTCGTGTGCGACAAGTTGAGGTTTTCCTTTAACGAGCGTGAAATGTTGCGTGAGCTTTCTCACGCTAGAGTTATTCCCTCCTCCCTCATGTCCCGTTATTCTTTTGTTATTTGAAGAAAGAAAAAATGGAAAGAAAATTGTTAGTTGTTACAGCGGAAGTTTGAAAACTTGTGTCCTTTCTTTCAGTCCATTCAAAACAACAGGAAAAATACATGAAAGATATGTTGGATAGATATATTTGCACTTTGCGCGTGCTGATACGAAAAAGGGAAAAGTTCTGTTTAGAATTACGAACTGTGGAGTTTTCTTTTGCTACTTCGTAAATGTATGTATGTTTCATTACTAATGTTCTCACTAAACAGATCCAGAATTCTTCTTATCAACTCGTTATCGACCATAGATTAATGACTTTAAGGAAGAAAAGCTGAATTCGTGATTTCACTTTTTTCATCTTCAATAGGAGAAAATGTTACGAAGAGGTTTTTTTGTTTTTTTTTTCCTGAAGCAGTAGTATAAACCAATGATTTTCAGTCTTTCGATACCCGCAGACCAGTAGAGGATAGGGAATAGGGAAGATGTTGGGGACCGGCAAAGTAGAAAGCATCAGTCTGCAGGACCATGCCATAGACCAAAAGCGACTTACCCGCTAATGCGAACCAGCACCGTTCCACAGACCAGCGGTTGGAAACAACTGATATGAAGTGAACAATGGATACTCCGAAGTGTGATGTGATATTACTGCTTGTAGAGAAACACTTATGGATCACACTGTAGATTCGTTTTGAATATTTAACCCTTCCCTCCATCATCAAGGTTTATTTGACAGTTTTACCTACCTTCAAGTAGTTCATTTTCAGTATAAGTGATTTTTCTGACAACCGTACGTAGGAAATTGTAATACTTTGGCTTTGAATTAAAACAACTCAATTGTCCAAAGGAAATAAACATTTGTTTGGTTTAGTGCCAACTGTAGTTAAGAGTGCAGGGCGTTTAGTACAGAATCTATATTTTAATCTACATATGAAATTTGATTCGCTGTGTTTTTTGACCGTCATATTTCATGCCTATTTTCATTTTAGTGTTAAGCGTACCCACTGAGAGATACAAAATTTTAAAACATTAAAAGAAAAGCTATTTTGTTACAGTGTAAGAAGTTAAGCTTGAAGTATTTGTTGTTATTTTTGCAAAGGATAAAATGGACAACGTCAGAGTTCCTTTATTCTTTCACATCTCGTAGTTCGACATTATTTTTCTTCACCGAGTTAGGATGTGATAGATAATTTTCTTGAATAGTTTATTAAGAGCAAATAGCTCGATTCCTTTTGTTTGAACTTCATAGTTTTCTACCAAACGAATCTGTGCCACATCTTTTGTCCATGATGCATATGAAAAGATTGTATTTAGTAAAGTGCAGTTATTCTACACCGTGATATTGTGTGTTATAGCTGAGTTTACTTTTCTGAGTTACTCGAATTTTGTATTGTACTGCGTATGCGTAATACTAGAACTTGTAGATCTTCCGTGTGTAGCGGTCTGCACTGGTTAATTTTATAATTGACCAACTCGCGGCCAACATAAGCCTGTCTACAGTATCTAACCCTTTTAGACTTAGGCTATTTGAGAAAGCGTTACCCCCTGTAGCGAACGCGGCCAAGGTGGCTATTCAGTAATTTTACTTTCACCAGAGTTGTAAATCGTACCGTGAGCCAGTCAGGGTTTCCGGGTCTTTTTACCAGGTCCAGGTGTGTAATAGCAGAGTTCCAATACTCTGCACAAACCATCTTCCAAGCAGCTGTTTCTTGCTACAATCCCTTTGCCTGGCAACACGTCTTTCCTTTTTTTTCCCTCCCTTTTGAAATCTTTTAAACAGCAGGCGGTCTATTGTTCCGAAATCACAAAATACGCTCGAGCTGACGTTTTCTCCGCGTTTTTATTGCTTTCGCGTTTATGATGACCCATCTACATTTAAATACATGGTCAGTGTATTCCATGCGTACGCATGAGCAATAAATACGCTTTGCGATCGCCTCGAAGAGCCGGGTACTTAGGATCTGTAGTAACAAGTTACCATAACGGAGTGTCGTAATAAACGCTGATGAAACTCATATAACACGTATTGAACTTTTTTTTTTTTTTTTTTAATTTGCCAAGTCAGGCATGGACCAAAGAATACTCCAAATGCGTTTTGGAACCGGATGGTCGACTTGGCGGTGCCAAGTGGGGGCAGAGAGGCGTGACTTTTTTTTTTCTTAAGACAAATTTCAAATAATTTTTCACGCCATTAGTTTTCAAGATATCAGATGGAAATTTTGCATACGGATTGTGTGCACTTTGACTATTTCTCTACTTTTCTTTTGAGATCTACATGAACCCGGGCCCGAGGGGCGCAGATGTTCCGAGGAGGTGATTTTTTCAGAAAAATTTTCGGTTTTCCCGAATTTCCCGGTTCAGGTGTGTGATACGAACATGTGAGTGGTACCGTTGGAAAGGGCGCATTATACTGAAGAAAATGACGTATGAACCATGATTCTAGGCCAAATAGTAATGTAGGAAATTTTTAGTATATATAAATGGATCACCTTCAGATTTTCAATTTTTTTTTCCGCCCTTTGATTTCAAGATATAAGATTAAAATTTTGCATACTCGTTGTGTACATAACTACATATTTTTAGAGTGGTTTTTCAAATCCCGACGTGAATCCAGGCCCGGGCCAGAGGGACGCAAAAGTTTTGAATATTTTTTTTAAAAAAAACTGGCAGTTTTCTTCAATTTTCCCGATTCTAGTGTATAATACGAACAAGCGAGTGGTACCGTTGGAAATGTTGCTGAATTCTGAACATTATAAATTAAAAAAAAAAAAAAAGATATGAACTACGAAAAATAGTAATGAAGCAGTAGCTGTTTGACTGAAAGTCTAAAATTTACCTCAAAAAGTGGGAATCCTGAAAGGGCTAATGCTGACATGCGACGCGAATTAAATAATAATAATAATAATGACTTCAAAATTTTGGATTTTGGGCGTCTTTTGTTATTTATAAACTTCGATGCACTTTAAAAGTTTTATTACGAACTTAATGAAAAAGTTCAATAGGTATACAATTTTTATGATAAGTTTACTACCTATTCAACCACTGATTGTTTTTTATGCTTGAAAAAGTTAAGAATATTCTATAAATATTACAAATAATGCTGCTGATCAAGTTGATGAAAGCAACACAAACATAACTCCACAGCAATTACTTGGTGACTATTTTTACTTGTTACTGAGATTTCCTTTGCACATCAACGTTTGAAGATTACTCCAGTATAAATTATCCCATAGAAGTGATTACGCACATATAATATGCTTCGGCGATGCCTTCTGCGGAGTACTTGTCTCGGGATTATACAAGTACAAAATCAGGTAGTGGTTCGGATTCCACTTAATACAGTACGTCCCGTCTCATAGTCTTGTGTTGAAAATTAAATGAAACTCCAGTCAACATTCATACATACATATATACAAAATAGGATATTTGTATGGTTAGCATATGTAATTAGCGTATTCATTTGAGAACGTTGACTTCCATAAGGATTAACTTTTTTTTAAAGGTTCTTTACATGTTATTATAGACAGTGTTACTAAATAGTTGATTGTAAAATGAAGTTCTGGGTGAATCATTCTTCTCACACGTATATGGAATCAAACATCCAGTTGGAATATAGAGAATTTAAAGAGAGTTGCAACGCAAGATCTAATGTAACTTCGTTTTTCATGTAGTGGATGGAGACTGATATGGCAATATATAGATCAAAAAGGTTTTCTTTAGCGCATCTTTAGTTGTAAAAGCTTGAGTAAACCATAATAAAATCAGCTTTTCCGGCCTTCAAATCAGCATGATTCAGACGTATTCCGCAGACATGAAAGATGTTGTACTTCATCTTTTCTTATATGATTGAAGTTTGAGAAACTACGAGAGGTAACATTGTTTCATGCTTCCGAATAGATTGAGGTCAAGAGAACGAGGTATAGAGGAAACACAAAAAGCCTTTTTGTGGGCTTGTAAGCGGTTAAGAAATAACGGACGTAATGAGCGTTGAAAGCTTGTACTTAGTACGTTACTTGCAAAGGAATATTGAAATATATTTATTTGAATGTGTTTAGTAATAGGCGTATGAACTACAACGTGTAGATCTTTCTTTTTTTGATTAATAGATTAAAATAATTATATTGCCTGCTTATCGGTGTCAAACTAATCAACAACAGTGTTTCTAATAAGACAGGTTATTATTCCTCTTGGTATTCCTCTTGTTATTTTTCTAATTGTGAAAATTGAAATAGTATATAAACTACGACACCCTCTTCAGTATCCTACAACATTTTGCAAAGTTATATTTTTTAAACTGTTCTTATTTGGTCATTGGTTTTGTGCATTTTAAGGCCTATATCACTGCCCGGTAGAATTAAGGATAGGGGTGAGAAAGTAGCATAGATCGTAGTTAACGATACCATGAGTCAATAATATTTTCTGTTTACTCTCTTGTTCGTATATTGGGAATCAACCGTGGTACTTTTTTCCAGTCGGGTTCGTTATTGACAATTTTTCACATGCAATTTCTTGATATAATAATAAAAATACACACAAATAATAAGTAAAATAGAAATTGTAAAAATGGAAAATGGTCAGATTTGAAGTAAAACCTCACAGTAATAATACTCAGAAGTAAATTACATAAGTCTTTTTTCTTTTAAAAAAAATTATCTGTAAAACTATAACTTTCCATATTTTTGAATTCACAGTTTATTTTAAATTAATTCGTAAAATTTCTCGTCTTCTGGATAACACTAATGTTAACCAAATTTGTCATGCAGATAGATCTTGACTTGCTTAGTGTGTGTGAATTATTTTCGAATGTGAACCTGTGGTTATTGATAAATCAAACTCGGTATTTAAACAGCCAAAATTAAAAGAAAGAAAAAAAAAGCTATTTAATTTAAGAATTAAGGAGCATACATGAAACAAACAGGCTAGACGTTAATTTGAAGTTAAGGAAATGCACTGTGTACGTAACTCACTATAATCAGTGAAGAACGATTTTTTTCTCGTAATCGGAAAACTTATTATATTTACGAATAGAATTTTCTTTGTTTAAGTATGTAGTAGTGTCAGTATCATCCATAATCTGATAAAATTATCACGTATGTTTGGTTCAGACAGAATCGCGAGGGGAAAAAAATCGTCATCCTGTTCCGAAAAGGATCTTATGTTAGAATTAAGATGTTATAAAAAAAATTACTCGCCATTTCCACATGAGAAAATCTTGTCTGTAAAGAGTTCGACATATTTTAGTTTGTAGCTTCCCATTATAATATTCAAAACGGCATATAGTAAAATGTTTACTAGTTTTGAGATATCACTCATTATGTAGCAATAGTAACATTATGTAGGAAGTCATTTAGTGATATGGACAGCCAGGTATTTGCACAAGATCTCGGGAACACAAACATAACCAGTTTGTAAAGATAATCTGTAAGTATCAGGAGTCTACTCACAAGTAACAACTAATGTTTTTTCTTATATTTAACAAATATGAAAAACTAGTTATGCGGATTTTAGTGTAGTTATACATAATATACGTCAGTAAGAGGAAGAGAGTAATGGAGAAACAACTTGAAAATTTGAATTTCAAACTATATTATTATATTCAGTATCCCAAAAATAAGTCCCACCTCCTCCCTTATATCTCTATTAACTGCAAGCAATAATCTTCCAGTTTCATTATTAAATCCCCGTAGTGTGGAAGCCTATCGTTAGTTTCACAATGTGAAACGTAATTCATTTTGATTAAACAAAAATACATCATAACTATTATGAAGTTCAGCATTGACTGCTATCCCATATATATATATAATTTTTTTTTTTTTTTTTGCTTCGTTCTGACGTATATGGCATTTGCAACCAGCCGTAATGCTTGCATACGTGTTGTAACGATAAATTACAACATGATACAGGCGTAAGGGACTGAACTTTT
Source organism: Thermobia domestica (assembly GCF_964235325.1). Taxonomy (NCBI): domain Eukaryota; kingdom Metazoa; phylum Arthropoda; class Insecta; order Zygentoma; family Lepismatidae; genus Thermobia; species Thermobia domestica. The sequence continues at coordinate 123,029,177 of NC_137454.1, read as the reverse complement.
CTCAGTATATATTTTGTGAAATCACATATTTCCCTTCAAGTGCGTTTTGTGTAGTATTTTGTTTTATATTTGTTAATATAATTTACGGTAAAATTTAATAGTTGTAAACAGTTCAAAGGAAAGAAAATATTTGTCAACTGAAAGTTCTCGTGATAGCTTTTCCTAATTTTTATTTTTATTGTTGTCAAGTAGTGATATTTTTATTACTTAATGTGACAGTATAACCTCTATGTGGTAACAGAACCTTGTGCATTGCGTCAGTGAAGTAATTATATGCCATTATTCTCACTAAAACTTTGCTATTCTTTGTCTGGGAGTATTGTTTCAACATAATTTCATATTAATGATTGTTTTTCCCATATTTGAAAGAAAGTAGACGTCGTTATCTCAGTGCATGTTTGAATATGTTGATACATGGAGTAATCGATACTGTCAATGTGTCAACAACAATTATCATATATACGCACTCGACTATTTCATAATTTGTATAATATCATTTATTTGTTCATTGAATTTTAAATTCCAGTTGATATCTTTCATCTCATATATTGTTAATAGTAAAATAGTAAGTGAAAATAGTAATACGATAGAAAAGAAAAAAGTACATAACTTCTGTCAATCTTTACTCCGATTCAGTTCTTTTTAGTGATTTATTATGTATATGTTAAAAACTAGAATGTCATTAAATAGGGAATTAATATTTGCGTAAGGAAGTCGGATGTGCATGAGTAACGCGTATTTAGATTACGTCATGAAATTTGCAGGACCGAGATCGAGATCTGAGTTAAAAAGAAAAAGAAAGAAATAGCTATCTCATAGATAGTTTTCTTGTAGTTGATTATTTTTCATCGTTGCGTCACTATTCAGTTTTTAAGCAGTAGTTCCTTGTTAGAAGAAAGTCTTGATGCTGTTTTCGTATGTGCTTCTTTGATCGAATTGATTTCCATTTATATCGTGCTGCTGTGGAAAAATAATTGAATTTCTTACAAATAAATTTTACAATTTCTTACAAATAAATTTTCTGTGTACAACATTTATGAAAGTTCTTGTCATTGGTGTAAAAAAACGAAGTTGAAATTTATATTCTTTTAAGGGATGAATGGTCTGATAATTGGTGTTCATCAGAAGATTCTTTTTCACATTGGGATCACAACTCATGTAATCTTTTCGCCAACCAAAAATTAATAATTTGATTATTATGCGTACTTTCGTTTTCATAAGAGGATATCCAGAAGTGAGTAGGGTTCTTAGCTTTATTGCATATATTTTCTTCCTACAGTATTGATGCTGAACTTCTTGGAGTGAGTTATCAGCAGCCTCCTAGTGCGCACTGTCGCTGTTTTCAACTCAGGATTTGTCAACGTATCAAAATTCAAAACTTCGCATTTTACAAAATCGATAATAGGTGCACATAGCGAGTATTTAATTATTGTAGCTGTTGGTTTCTCTCTGGAGTATTGGTCTTCCTGTACTGAATATAGTGATCTTTATTCAAAAGTATTCCTTATATATTCATAAATTTTCTTATTTGTAGAGGCACGAGTTTTTCGCAATGCGCGATAAAACTAAATGCGTCAGAATTAAGTAATTTTCAATTTCTTGACGTTTTATGCGATTTTATGTGTATTTTCAATAGTTTCCATTGCGCGATAAAACGCGAAATTGGCAGTTTTGCGCAAAATTTCTAACAATACGCGAAATTTTAAAACTACGTTTTCATCAATTTAAAAACGCCAGTTTTCCGCTGGCGGAACCGTAGAGCGTGGCATGGACGGTGCATTTTGGGTAATTCGGGTAGGGTTATAGAGAACACGGTTAGCTATCACCATCGCAACTGGATAGGGAAGAGCCGTTTTAATTAGCCATCCAATGGCATGGTCTGGTGATAAGTGACACACGTACAACAATGAAGGAGGAAAATGTGGAAACATGTATAACATGCTTATGTTTAGTGCTTAAAGTAACTTGTGTCTTTGTGTTTTCAGAAGACAGCAAAACTTTCCTAGTCATAGTAAATTTAGTTACTGATTTTCCTTCAGTTTGATAAAAAATAAGATTTCTATAAGTGAAATCTATATATATAAAAGAGAACGTACAAATCCTTTGTCCGCTCATCACGCTAATACGGCTGAACCAATTTCTTTTATTTTTGGGGGGTTATTAGGATTTGGACCCTAGATGGTTTTTATCATATCACTTTAATTTTCAATTACCAGTGTCTTGAGATAATTGACCATTCAGGTGTCCATTACGTACAAATCCTTTGTTAGTTCATCATAGGTATAAAAATAAACGTATTTATATGCAACCCGCATGACCGTGTCACTCGGCGGGTTAACATACATGACAGGCGTTATAATGGTTTTTATCATATCACTTGAAAGCGAAAAAGTAAAAATTATCTAAGTAACAAAGTTTATTGCGTTCGGGGGTGACCGCAGCGAAGCGGGGCGGGTTAACATAAATGACAGGCGATATAATGTTAACATTTACTGCAATCTTCTATGGTTTTTATCATATCACTTGAAAGCGAAAAAGTAAAAATTATCTAAGTAACAAAGTTTATTGCGTTCCGGGGTGACCGCAGCGAAGCGGGGTGAACGCTGCTAGTTTAAGATATGAAGTGAAATATTCAGTGTATTTTTTTTTTTTTTAGGTAATTAATGGTTTATTTTTGTAGTATTTATGAGTAAATGAGCGATTTTTTTTTAAAAAATGTTAGGGAATACCTTTTCCACAAGAACTACAAAATCCGAAACTTTATTTGGAAAATGCGACAAAACGCAAAATATGATAAACGATACAGTAGCGGCGTAAGGCAAACTGGGGCCCGGGGCCAGTCAAGTAGATCGGGGCCCCTTTTCGAATAATCATGATTTATACACTTCTACGTTTGACATTCATTTACATAACCATTCTTTCTTATACTCCTCCCCCTTTCCCGTTGGTGTGTGTGTTTAGATTATTTTAATCTGGGATATATTAAACAAATGGGGGTGACATTCAGAACCCCTGTCTATTTTTCAAATGCTTAGAACCGCCTTCAGGCTGGTATCTAAAAATAAAACTGGACCAGGCTATCATTGCATATTTTTTCTTTTTTATTCATTTTCAAAGGACATGGTAGAAAAAGGATTCGAGATACAAGTGTAACGGAGACTACAACCCACGACAAAAATAGCATAATCTTAAGAACAAACAAAACGTAACATTAAATAATCCTACACTTATATTAGCCTAGTATCAACGCGTACTATAATTAGATGGAATAGTGGAAGTAATGCTCCTAACAATACATTTAGAGTCAAATTTACGTACGAAACGTAACAATGAGATGATATTGCAAAAATTGCAAATAATAATATAACCGATGCGATTTCTAAATGTAAGCTCTATGTTTTCTAGAATATTTTTGTTCGGTTCTCGCCTTTGGTGTTTCTCCTGCACAATTTCTCATATGGTTGTTTATTGATAGTTTCTCTTTGTCTGAATTTACGCTAGATGGATTTTATTTTATTAGATTTTTCTTCTATAATTAGGCCCATTCACTTTAACATTCGGTTTCTCTCCAGTGATGATACACAATACTCAAATACTTTTTTTTTCCTTTACCGAACTATCCGTAAATAATGGATAGAATAGATTTCTCCCCTGCGTGTCTTCTTCATTCATCTTTTACTAGGTTTCTCTCCAGTGATAATGTACGTTCTATTTAGTCCCACTGCTTTTGCCGAAGTATTAATGAATAATTAAGCACTAGAATATTTCTCTCTTGCTTGTCCTTTTTACTATTTTTTCCAGATTTTACACTTGTTTTATGATTATATTATTTTGTAATTACTAGTTCAGTCATGTTTATGTTCTGTCACTTATGACTATTACCATTACCACATACTAACGTACTTAGTGTTACAATATATTATAACAAACATTCGTGAGTATATTGAATAATTGGGGATATATAATAGATTAAATGTGTGAGCACAGAATTCTTCTACGGGTTACACCATCCTACTTTTCATTACCAGCTATCACCAGTCAATTGATAGATCTTGACGGCTTTTTATTACTCTTTTGGTACTTTTGTGTTTTTATTGCCTTTACTTGAAACATGAAACTATTTTCGACAGTACTTCCACTACCATGTTAGCCTGTGTTCCACCAACATTCAGAATGATACCTTCCTTGCTTTGGTAGCTGCGAAAGTCTCAACTATATTATCAAAATCCCAAGTAGATGCTATGTCATTTTTGATAGAAAGAATCTCTAGATTCGTGAATCTTTCTTGACTCATTGTGGAACACAAGTATGATCTTATCAATTTCATTTTGCTGAAAGACCTTTCACATGATACGACAGATACAGGCAGTGTTATCAAAATCTGAAGAACGGTTGCCAATCTTTAGTAAATTTCAAGCCCTATTGATGATACATATTTCAGGATGCCTTGTGGGGAAAAGTAAAGTTGTTCTTTAGCTTTCTGAGTACACCTTAGTGAACGGATTATATCCTTACAATCCTGAAATAACTTTAAGCCATCCAGGTCATTCGGGTAGAACAAAACCAAATCAGAGCAACATGGTTTTAGCCTTTCCTTGCTCTCATCATCTAGCTGTTGCACAAAGTTGGCCATAGAACACAGGAATACAAATCTGTCTTTCAGTTCATGCATCTGAGTAAAATGATCCTACATTTGTTGTCTCATCTTATCTAGAATTTCCTTGATAGAGCGCTTCACTTCGGAATGTGCAATCAGGGGTTCATTCTTTGCTTCTCCAGGCATGCATCTCCTTCTTCTACTGTGTGCACCCACAGTTATGTTCCATACCCTGCAACTTCCTTCAGCTGCGGATAAGATTTCCTTGCCCAACTCAAGTCTCCAGGTATCAATGGTGTCAACCAGGCTCTGTAACTGAACAAGAGTTTGATTGAAACTCATATCCTGAGATTGAAGGCATTTTTGGATCCGATCAATATATGAGAGATCTGCAGACCAGAAATATAGTAAAGCGATAAAGTTAAATGACTGGATGCTTGCAAGAAGAAGACCAGCATCTCCTCTAGTCTCAAGCGTTTCAGTGGATGTGTCACGCAGTTCTTCCAACACATCAATTACTTCATCCAATTGACTAGAAAGTGCATTTAAAGCATCTGCTTTTGAACCCCATCTAGTGACAGTTTCATGTTTCAGACCAATCTTTATATGATTTTACAGCACATTCCATCGGTGAGTAGATCTAGAGAAGAATACGAACAAACGTTTCATTGCTCCAAACAAAGTGACCGCCAGAACGTTAACGTGCGCAGCATGTAAGCCACACGGTTCAATGAATTATTGTTACGAGGAACGAAAATAGCCAAAGGACTTATATTTCGTATCAAAGTTGGAACTCTTGTTTTCTTATTGAACATTTTCTTCACTCAAAATTTGTGGATTGAAATGTAAGTTCATACGCCAAAAAACAGAGAGGAGAAATGGGGAAAACAGCTATGCAAAAGGGTTTCGGTCGCTGAAAATTCGACTAAAGACAAAAGAAAAAAAGGCAGAAGTGAATCAGCGACTATAGCGTCTGCACCAAAGAGCTTTTAGTTAGCAACATAATGCTAGTACCCTAATAAAGCATTATGTACGTTGATTCCTTCTTTCCACCCTTCTATTGAAATGATATACGAATAAATAGATAAATAAATAAATATTGATATTTTAGGAAGCAGGCTAGCAGACGGGGCCCCATTACTTGCATCGTAAGACCTTACAATGTAAATAACACAATATACTTTGACTTTCTTTTATTATATTTTAATCCACACTCAGCTTTTTCCTTAAAATTTCTCTGAGATTATTGAACAGAGTGAAACTTTTATTTTATTCATATTTCAATACACATACATTGTTTCCTTTAAGTTTCTTTGGAGCCCCAAGAGAGTGAAACTTTTATTTTATTATTTTTCACCTACATTCAAAGTTTTCTTTAATTTCTTGAGACCTCAAGAAATTGAAACGTTTGTTTTATTTTTCTACCTGCATTCAGCATTTTCCTTTAAAATTCTTTTGGGGCCCCCAAGAGTATGAAACCTTTACTTTATTTTTCACCTATATTCAGAGCTTTCTCCTCTAAATTTCTTTGGGAGCCTCCAGGATAATGAAACTTTTATTTATTTTAAATCTACGTTCAGTTTTCTCTTTAAATTCCTTTGGGTCCCCAAGAGAGTGACGCTCGAAGCTTTCAGTTTGTACGCAAATCCAGCACTGATTAGCTTTATTAGAGAGATATTTGTGTTGTTTCATGCGTTATTTGGTATAATATTGATTGACAATTAATTGCGTTTATATTTAGGGAAGGTATGGATTATAAACCTTGACGGCCCTTCTAAGGCTCATGCTAAAAAGGTTCCTTAGTAATTATTTTTTACCTATCGTCGGGGGCCCCCATAATGTGGGGCCCGGGGCGGGAGCACTACTCGCCCCGCCCTTACGCCGCCACTGAAACGATACACGAAAGTTTCAAATTCTTAGCGCGAAAAACTCGTGCCCCTACTTTTTGGCAACTTGACATACACTTTAATCTTCTATAGATGTACGGAACATTTCTAAGACAAATACTTATCAATATAATTGGAACACCTGAAGAAATGTGCAACTTAACTAGATTAATACGACATTGGACCACCTTTCATCACAGCACCTCTGATGCGACGTGGAATGGAGTCGTAGAGAGACTGAATAATAACAAGTGGAGTATTACACCATTCCGCGTGAAGTGCATCACTAAGCTCCGTGGGAGAGAATGTAGGTGGAAATCTGCACCAGATTCGTGTCTCCAAAGCTGACCATAGATGTTCAGTTGTGTTAGGTCCAGGGATTCAGACAATTTTTTCTGGCTCTATTAAAGTCATAAAGTACTACACTTAAGATCACACACACACAAAATCGCGTTTCTTCTAAAAGTTTTGGAAGTTTCCCGCCTGATATCTGTGAAATTTTGTGTAGTTATTTCATTCGAATTTTGTAGCCAGTGTAATTTTGCCTGTTTTCTCTTCTCTGCTAGTTTTTATGCATTCCTGGTCGAACCATGGTTTGTTCCTATGTATTTCCGCGTGTCCCAATTTTTCTTTTGCTGAAATTTTAATGCTATCTCTAATTTCAATCCAGGTATCCTCAATACTAGTGCACTCCGAATCTTCTAAAGCCGAGAATCTATTCGAAACTTCAATCTGGTATTTCTCTCTTATAATTTCTTTAAATTAAATTTGTCCGTTTTCGGACAATGAATATTATCTTTATTCAACGATAACGTATCTCGTATTATCGCTGCTACCAGGTAGTGATCAGTGTCACAATCAGCCCCTCTAAATGACCGGACATCAATTATGCTAGATTGCCTTCTTCTATCTACTAAAACGTGATCAATTTGATTATGTGTTTTTTCACGTCTGGTTATGTCCAAGTGTATTTATGAACGTCGCAATGTGGGAATTTTGTACTCTTCACGATTAGGTTTTTGGGTGTTGCAAAGTTCTCGAGTCTAACACAGTTGTCATTACTTTCCTTATGCAGACTTTCGTTCCCTATAATCGGTTTGAAAATATCCTCTCGTCCTACCTTCGCATTGAAATCCCCTAATAGGATTTTCATATGGTATCGCGGGAGTTGGTCAAATATCCGTTCCACTTCTTCGTAAAAAACTGTCTTTTATATCGTCATCCTTATCTTCAGTTGGGGCATGTACATTTAAAACAATAATGTCACACCACCGTCCCTTAAGAGTGATAAAAGAAAGTCTGTCAGTAGGACAATTAAACAAACTAAGTTTGGCAGAGTGAATTATATCAAATTATGTCTATTTGGATAATAGTATAGCTGGTCCACTTTGCCAGAAAAAAATTCACATCATTACTTGTACTTTGGTATGAGTAACTCTATTTCGCAAAAATTGATACTTGGTCTAGTCTGGCTGGATACTATTCATATGTACGTTTTCCTGCTTTGAGCTAATACGAACAATTCTAAATCTTATTATGAAGCACTATATATATCATCCGAAATGCTGTAACTCCATTTGTACTGCCCAATGAAAATGAAAACCGCTTAAGGAATACTCGAAATATTCTAATTGTTTGTAGATGTTCTAAAGCAGGAAGGAAGTTAACTTTGCAACCTTGTCCCGAAGGAACTTAACAACTGAACGTGTGAGAAACTCGTCAAGTCCAAAGCAGTATTGATTGACCTGGATTTATCCAGTGACCGGGCTTACAAGCACAGATTTTTTTCTTCGTCTATCTTTTCGCGTATTTAGCTGTCTGCGGAATTTGTATGATTGATAATAGGCTGTGGAAATTGTTGGAGGAAAGTGCCGATATTCGTGACTTTTTTGGAGTTGATTTGCTTTCTTTCTCCGATATAAACCATTTATTTAAATTTCGTGACTACGTTGGAGTATTCATCTGTAACTGTCATACTGAATACTTTTCTCAGAGCAAAGAAATAACGTGGTGTGTGTGTGTGTATTAACAATTTCAATTGGAGAATAATTAGAAATAATGGCTAGTAAATGAGGTGAAAACGTTGAGAAAGTTCATATCTCATGTAAATTTGTAAATACATTGTAATAAGTCTTTGTGTTTTTACGATTTTCACTGGTATTTGAGAATGTATGTAAGAATTGCAATTTAAAAATTGAAATATTAAATCATACAGGAACGTGTAATACACTGTAGCCCTTTCCGTTGGTCTAGTGACTAACGTGTATAGCTTTCGTGTATGTGACCCCAGATTCAATTCTCGGTGGAAGAGCATTGAACACATTAAACTCTACGGTGATTCGGATTCCGAACTGTAGGTTTACATCTCATATAGCCTCTGAGCTGAAAGGAACTTGAAATTTCCCCAAACAACCAACCATATTTTTTCTGTTTGATTTTATATTGTACATTGTTTCATTTAAATATATTTATTTGTTTATTTATTTTTAAAAATCCAGTTAAGGCAATTCCTTGAGAAGGAACTAACGATACATACAGTATTATTGTTTGACAAGAGTAGCTATAGTAGTTCAGTTGTTCATTTTTTTAAAGTTAAAAATGGTGTCGCGGCAGCTCAGTGTAGAGCGCTCATCTCTGGTGCGTGGGGTCCCTGATGCGATCACAGCTCGCGCCAAGTTTTTTTCTCTTCTAACGCGATTCATTAATTACTAGCAGTAAGCTCTCATCATGCGAGAATGCCATTTACTTTGATACCTCTGCTCAATTTTCTGGATACCATGATGGAAAGTTTCTTTTCGCTTGTCGCTTACACAAATTGTAGTCTTTGAGACAAATTGTCAATGAACGATATGGATTTTCAGCCAATCTGTCCATGGCTATAGTTTTTCGGTAGGCGTAACTTTTCACGTAGAGGAAGTATTGAGCAGTAGTTTATGTGAATTTACTAAGGCACATACTTTGAATTCTGATATCCAGGTGTATACATTTTTCTCAGAGTCCAGTCTTTCATAGTCGGAGCAGGACGTTTGGGCGCAAAGCAGTCCACGATGAGCTGCTTCGGCGTAGTTGTTCGTTCTTGACTGGTCATTGAGAACTGTTATACTGTCATACAGATTCCATATCCTTAAAGGAAATAATGATGTTCTTCTTATGCCGCCCAATCGTATTACCTACAGGAATTTGTCCTATTCTTGCTATTTCAATGTATAGCTAATACTTATAAGTCCCTATTTTTATGAAATCTGAAATAACTTTCTATTAATACAATAGAGTATCAACTGTCAGGCCTATTGCGCAGATCGAACAAAAAAGCATTCAATAAACACTCACTTCCCGAACCACCCATAGCATTAAAAACAGCACTTTTATTTTAAAACCAGTCCTTACTCATTTCTTTTGACTCCTTGGTACAGGCCAGTACTTAGTAAACACTTCTTATGTTTTGTACCACGCATTTTAATTAATTTATTATAAAAATGAAAGTATGCACAGTATTGTACACATCTTAAGATAAGATAAATTTAATAATGTTTGACTCAAAGAATCAAGTACACAGTACAGTATGAACATATAGTGACATCTTTAAAATAACTAAACATTAACGATAAACGTACGTCTTTTCACACAAATTACATGTCCTATTTTATTAAAAGGAAATATTCTTTTAAAACTAAGCCGCATAGTACGGAGACCGGATAGTCAAAGGTTTGCTACGGTTTCTTCTAATTTTTTTTTTTTTTTTTTTTTTCAGCTGGTAGAGATAAGCTGTGCATAATGTGCAGAAACTTCGCTGTGTTCAAGATGTTATTTTTAGATTTGCAAAATCATTTGTGGAAGTTTTAAGAAATTTCCAGTACCTATTTTCATATTTCAATGCCTAAATATCCGGGCTCCAGTTATGAAATACATTATATGTGAGTAGGTAAACCTATTTGGATAAAAGATTTTGCGCCCAACGGCCGCGTCCAAATGTCATGGACCCTTCACAGTGTAGTGTAACTAAATTACGCTATTGAAGAAAGTCAACAGTATTTTGTAAATTATCTCTTTAATTCTAGTAATATAGCAGTAACCTTCAAATATCTAATAATTTGCCAGCAGTACTTGTGACAATGATCCATATCTAATAACATAGACATGTAATCATATGTGGCCAGCCAGAACATTATCTCTTACCTAATATCTGGTATATCCATCTTCGGCTCGCAAAACAGCAGTAATAGGGTTTATAGTGGAAGCAACGTTTGGTTGGTGGGTTGCTAGAGGCATAGTGCACCGCATCTGCACACATAAGTCACTAAAACCGTTGAAAGGGGCAATGAGCTCGGTTCTGACTTTCGATGACATTACAAAGGTGTTCACTTGGTTTAAGAAGGGCGCTATTGGAGCAATTAAAATTTACCACTGTGCTTCTCGAACCACTGCAGCACAACATTGATGTTGTAACAAGGAGCGGTTTCTTGCTGATAGATACCATTCCCAGCTGGAAATATGATCGACATGAATTGGTATACGATCAGCAATGATCTGGCGATAGCTAGGAGCCGTCATGGGGCCCTCCACACGTTTATATGACGATATGAAGGCTCCTCAAATCATAGTGGGGTCATTACCAACGTGTTGTCGTCGTCTTCCTTCTGTGCACGTCTCGAGCAGCTGTTCCGCTAGTACACGACGGATTCTGATCCGGTCATCGATGTGTAGGCAGTATCATCGTATTATGTGGCGTTCTATCATTGTTCTGTGGTCCAATGACGGTGAGCAGAGCACACGGCCATCCCAGTCGTTATCGATAATATGCAGTTAACATTGAACACTTGTAGGACTTCAGCTGGTAGCCATACCTAACGGTGTTAGTCTGCAGTTTGCGCCGTATGTTGTACCCACCACGACAGTCTCCGACATCTTTTGTGAGGTGTGGTCTCCTTGTGGCTTGGTTCTGGTTTGGACATCCTTTCTCACATTTGGAAAACACTAACTGCAACAGTTCGCGAACACCCAACAAGTCGCGCTGTTTTTGAGATGGTAGTTCCCAGCTGTCAGACCATCATAGTCTGGTCCCTATCAAACTGATTTATCGCCGGCCTTCCCCGTTCTGCGTACAAGGATCACACTGACTGATCGAATGAGATCCCATTCATCGTCTGTCGAGCGGTTCTTCGTGATCCTTTCCGCTTATGTCAGCCCAGTGACTTTGTTCAAAAAGAAGAGTTGGTTATAATGTTTTGGCTGGACAATGTATAGTAATAGTTCAAACAACGAAGACCAAGAAAGAAAAAAACTTTGATTAGAAATACAAAGCTTGTAGTTTTGGAATTTGGTACAGTCATAAAGGAGGAGCGCCCTAAACTCCCCAAGGATGCGGAGTCGGTGGAAGGGTATTTAAAGGTAGTCTTTTTGAAGTATTTTCTTAAATATCTAATATATATATATATATATATATATATATATATATATATATATATATATATATATATATATATATATATATATATATATATATATATATATATATATGGGGTCTAGCAAAAAACATTCCAAGTACAAAGTTAAACTACATTAAATTTCGTACGGAAACAGGATGGCGACAAACTTAACAGGAAAGAAGGGAAAAAATCTAAAGTTCAGAAAACATGGGAATGTCAGGGAATTTATAAGATTTTATAAACATTTAAAATGAAAATCATCAGATTTCAGAAAATTTTTTTTTCTCCTAAGCTGGCAGCTTCAAACCTAGAAACTTACTTGCTTTCCACTAATGATGTTTAAGAAACTTAGTCTCTGTAGTTGTGCACATTATCTTTTGCTTTCACTGTGCAGTGGCATATCATATTTATGAATCAACCACAATCAACGAGCCAATGGTAAATTTATTTTTAATAAACACACAACTTCCAACCTCTTTCGTTTTCGTTCACGCTAGCTTCGATCTGATCCAAGTTTTCTATACTGCACTAAGTGAAGGTAGCTGATCACGCAAATGAAAGGATTTTGGAAAACAGTGACTAATATTTTTGCTTCTGTGTTTTCATTGTAATGTATTTTATTTCGCAAAGTGGTTTATTTCAGAATTGCTTATGAGTTTACGAAAAGTACTTATAAAGTTGTACACTAGCGTATGCATTGGGTCAGTATTCAGTGGATCGGCGGACTAATTTCATCGCAACTTGATCTTTAAATATGGGATACGTCTAGAGGCACCAAAGATTTTGTGCTTAGAATGCAATATTTATTAATTGTTATATATTTATAGCTACCTACTTAATATTTTTCCATCAATGGTTAAACAGTTGTAATGATATATTAATAATGATGCGTCTCATCTATACATTAAAATGGTAGGTTTATATGTTTGTCTCCAAAGAAAAGTTCATGTGTTTGTCTCCAATCCTTTCGACAGTGAAATCTCGAAAACCACAAGTGCTACAAACGTGCCGTTTTCACTGGTCGATTCCAAATTTTGTGTGTAGATTGTCCAGTTCTAATTCAATATTTTTTTTTTTAAAAAAAGGTCATTATTTCTTGATTACATTTTTTAGGGGTACACTAGAAGTGTTGAAATTGTAAAAAGTAATGCATCATATTCTACAAGTCATACATTCCAACACCACATAATTGTATATAAAAGTAGTGTATCTCTCAGGCGTTTGTTTCATGCCCAAATGGTAATGAAATACGAAGGATAACCATTTCTCCAGTCTCAGATGAATCTTTATTATTTGGAGTGTTTTGCCCAATAAATACCATATAAACTGACATAATTAATTGTGTGTGTAATGTATTTGCTTATTACATACTGCATGCAAGAAGAAAGAAAACACTGATCATACATGAATGAGAAACTCAACTGGAAGTAGTGGGGGCGCGGTGGCTCAGTGGTGGAGCGTTCACCTCCGGTGCTTGGGGTCCCTGGTGGACTTTGTGATGGACAAACACCATGCTCGTGGATTTTCTCGGGATTCTCCCGTTTCCTCCCACTTTCATCATTCCACCATTTCACTCATCTCTCATCATCACCGTCTCCTTTAGCCTAACCGGCATAACCGTGGGACGTAAAACTTAAAAATTTCATTTCATTTTTTTTTTTTTTTGAACTGGATGTAGGCTCAAATTTTGCAAACGATGCGAGATATAGAAAAAAATAATCGAAATCTCTCCCCTTTATGATACTCCTTGTCGATTTTTATCAAGGCATCTTTCACTTGTGTCTGTAAAGGGATATGTACAGATGTTGTGAAGAATGACAATGAGATTCATGCTCATATGTGAATATCGCGCTGTGTAGAGAGCGCAAGTTCAGCTAGTAAGTTCTTAAAAGAATATTGTTTATTCTTATTTTAAATTATCCTGACATTAAAAATGATGCAGCAGTTTGTGAACAATATTTACAGTATATGAGCTAATATAAAATGAAATGAGTCCTATCTCTTTAATCATTCTTTGATCCAGATTTTTGTACTCTTTTTCAGTGACAATTTGAAGTGTTCAAAGCGTATTATAAAATAAATTCTTCCAGACAAGACGTGTAACAGTATTTTTTGTAACTGGAATGCAGCTTTTGCGAGAAGTACACGATAACTGTTTTGGAGACTGGAGAGAGTGCTATTCAGACACCGGTGCTACCATCCCTCTCCAAAAATACGTAACGAAGACTGGATTTCTTTATTTTAGCAGTTTGCAGTGAAATGAAAAGAAAAGGGGAGTGATTAGAATTTGCGATTAAAATTATCGTAAAATGATATTCATTTATTTTCAGTACACCGTGGAAATAACTAGTTTCTTGATGTGCAATTCATGTTTTAATATTGACATCTTTATACCTTTACTGTGGAAAAAAAATCATAAATGAAATCTTAATCATGTTCATATGTTGCTGGTCTTTATCTTGTTTTTCGCAAAAATCCTTGAGGTTTAGAACTGGGTCATTCCACGTGAAATCAGCAAATGATTGGGAACATTACCATCTCAGATCATGTCCAAGAAAAATAAATCTAAAATATAACCCATGGTAAGGGAAGTTGAAATCCCAAACGAAAATGTTAACTTACATAGGTTTCCCTCCAAAAGCAAAAGAGGATCAGGTAGAAGACACTGATGGTTGCGTAGCAGTGTTTCTTAAGGGTGCCAAATTCGTTACCATGTACCTTAAACCACCTTTCATATTTGTAGTGTAGTTTTCTGAAAGGAGATGATGCAACCTTGTATTTTAACTTACAAAATTAAAATAGCTTGCATAAGCTAAGTAAATACTAACAAATAATTATTGAATAACTAACAAATAGCATATAGATTATATTGTATAATCAAATAATTTCAAGAATGCTAAGTTGAAGAGTCTTATATTACAAGTTGCTTATGCTTAGTGTGTTCAAAGAAAGAAAGAAAGCCGTGGTGGCTCAGTAGTAGAGAGCACCTCTGTTGCATGGGTCCTCGGTTCAATCTCTGCTCTTACTAAGTGGAGTAGACTTTGAGGTGGAAAAACACTGTGTACGTGAGTTTTATCGGGGTTATCTTATTTCCTTCCATTACTATGCCCATCATCGTCAGCCTTGGAGCATAAACGTAGGATGTTAGTTTTTTTTTTTAAGAAAAAAAGTAAATAAAAATAGGTAAAAATCAATTACTCATTTTATGACAGCCCCTTTAACCTATAGGATACAATTGCCCGAAGAAACAAAACATATTTTGAGCGAATAAAATGAATATTTGAAGAAAACACCGTCGCCAGAAACAAAATATTCTGATTGACAACGCTTGCCATTTTGATAGATTTATTTCTCATATTTAATGAATGCATGGCTAATGGAAGGAAAGAAAAATTAGCTGTATTGTTGTTTCCCTGCAGCGTAGAAATACTGACGAATCCTTCTCACACTTTTCTTTTTGTTTTTGGAATTGTAAAGAATTATTACGGAAGTGACCGTGGAAAGAATCTCATGAATGATATATTTACCTCAAGTTGTGTTCTGTTGCTGGAAATTATTTTAGTTCGCGCTAGTGTCGTTGCGCGCGAATGGTTTGAGATAATGACTTTTGTCGACGTGTTTCTCTCTCTGTTATTGGCAATTTAGGCAACTGCATCTCGCAGCTGTCACATTCAAAATGCATGAATATATATATATTGTACCTCCTTTAAAATATATATATAAAATATAAAACTCAAAAAGATTTGTCATGTAGTATTTGTTGCACTTTACTATGAGCTGATACAGTGCGTGTACTGCTTTAAGGTTTCAAGATTTTTTTTTTTTTTTTTGTTTAATCGATGAGAGTACTTTCTTTTGATTAATATTCTTCTTTTTATTTTTGTGCTGCTTACGTGTTAGGTTTGTGCTTTATAAGAATAGAATGACGGAAATAATAGCCACAAGAAGTAATGACAAACAGCATTATTCAAAAGCTGTATTATATTTATCTATAATATGGGTTAGTTGCACATCCTTTTATGCTTAAATTGAAATTTTCAGATACTACTATACTGCAATTGATACTACTCGTCCTTTCTGACAGCGCGCTGTGCGCACGTGATTCTTAGTGCTGTATTGTCAGCTTTTTCGTCGGGTATTGAAACACGAAATTATTCACTGCAAGTAAATTTCAGTTTTATAAAAATTAAATGACAGAAAAGAGAACTAAACAAAAAAAAAAATGCTCTCAATAATTAGCAGGTCCACTACTGAAGCTGACATTCGAATAAAACTGTGCATTTGTTTATATTCAAATTGGCAACGTGTGAAAAGAATGGACTGTTTACCATTGCAGAGCAAGAGAAATGAGCCACGATAATTGGTTGAACGTGCTTTTGCCATAGATTCTTGTCTAATTATTATGATCATGCGCAGAAAGGAAAAGACAGAGGAAAGCAACTGTCAGAAAGGACAAGTTGTATCAAATAGACTGTAGACTGGAGCGTTTTCCATGAGCGATATGAACAAAACAAACAGTGGGTATATGTGAGGTTAAGAACAAATAATAAATGAACTCTGTTTATTGAGTTGACAATTCTTCAAGGAAAATCTGAGGATTGTATATACATATCAAAGTTGGAATTTCCCTCAACCCAGTATCCTTTTATTAGGTAAATCTCACAGTAATAATAATAAGATAAAATCTCTAAAAATATACTTCAAATCTTGGATTGAGTTTATAACCTTAATACAGCTATAATTACTTTCTTCAGTCGTGTACACACCGAGTTTCAGAATTGGCTTAAAATATGTATTTATCAAGAGAAGCTCTTCAGAATAAATACCATTGAAAAAAATAGTTTGGGAGTCATGCAAAACGAATTTTTGCTTGATCAGATTCACTGTAACGGTTTTCGACGGTACTCTTTAACAAACAAACCAATGCAGCTTTTTTTTTCTGTTCGTTCGTTTGTTTTTGCAGTACATGCTCGCGTTTAGTGCAAATAAATTCTATAACTTCTTTCTCAGTGTGTCAGTTATTCACACCGAAAATGCTTTACTTAACCCTTTTAGATTCTAGTACCTACTTGTAGGTACTAAAGTAGTGTCTTCATTATTCGATTTAAAAAATACCAATAAGAGTTTTTACGATGGAGACATGTGAATAATGCCGTTTGAAGGGATGTTCTATTCTGAAGAGAATGAGGTACAAACTTTGATCCTAGGATAAATATTGTGTCTCAGGAAATTTTTACGTGAGATCCTGATTTATACAGGAATCTGGGGTATTGTGGAGTATATTATTTTTTGGCAGGCTTACATTTGCACCTAGAAGATTGAAATTTTGCACAAACATTCCCTCCAGGAAGTAGTATTTATCAGATCTCTGTGTTAACTCAGGGGGAGGTCCAGAGGGGCAGAAAGGTAAAAAAAAAAAGGGATATTTTATCCAAAAATCCCTTTCTTTGCGATTTTCCCGCCTCAGATACACGATGGAAACATATGAATGATACCGTTTGAAAGGATGTTCTGTTCTGAAGAGAATGAGGTACAAACTATGATCCTAGGATAAATATTGTGTCTCAGGAAAGCAGTAGCGTCATTCCAGATTTGGCTTGGGGAGGGGCAAGACCCCTTGATATAAGTAAAATTTCGCGTTTTTCACTGACTCACTACTATTCTATTGATAAAATCTATATAAATCTCAAACTCAGGAGGGGGCAAATCCCGTGCCTGCCCCCGCAGGAAACTTTTGCCTAAGATCCTGAAAATAAATGGTTAGGTCTACTTTTATTATTTTATGGCGGGCATACTTTTCCACCTGGAACATTTGAAATTTTGCACAAACATTCAGTCCATCGGGTAGTATTTATCAGATATATGGGTTAACACAAGGGGAGTTCAGAGGGACAAAAATGTTTTTAAAAAATAACAAAAAAATCCCCTTCTTCACAATTGCTACGCCTCAGATACATGATGGAGACGTAAATGGTAGCGTTTAAAAGGGTATTATATTTTGAAGAGGATAGGGTACAAAACATGACCCTAGGATAAATAGGAATGTCCCAGATTTTTTTTTTTTTTTTTAAACCTGAGATCAGTGTCTTTGCGGTAATCTGAAACATTTGTGAGGATCGGGATTTTCTCGCCCTTACTATTCAAGATAAAAGCTTGAAATTTCGTACACACATTTAGTATATTTTCAGTTTATTTTCAGATTTCTGCGTTAACACAGGGGGAGTCCAGAGGGGATCAAACTTTGAAAAAATCAGAAAATCCCGATTTCTTTCAAAATTTCGCGCCTCAGGGACGTGGTAAGGAAATGTGAATGGTACTGTTTGAAAGGCTGCTCTACTATGAGAAAAACGAGGTATGAACCATGATCCTACGATAAATAGGGATGATGGTGATGAGTGTAGCTGTATTGGACTGATGAAAAACTTCAAGTGATTGACATCGAGCTCCAATTCGGGACCTAATGATTGTGAAGCGAAAACGTCTAAGCCATGAAGGAAGTCGTATTTATTTATTCTACTGGCCCCTTTATCAATTTTTATTTTTTGGTATGAGCAGATTAATGTCCTTGATAGGTATTTCTTGCTCTAACAAATTAAACATCGAATATTAATATTCTTCTGCAATCAAGCGCAAGAGCTAAGAGAGGTTAAATGCAGCTATGATGCATAGTCTGCATTTAACCTGTATATAATAATAAAACGAATCATGTCACATGTCAACAGAACGTTGTCTAGTGTGAAAAAAAAAAAAAAAAAAAAAAACCTACAGTAGCTTTAACTTTGGCTCCAAAGGATAGACACTATAATAGTCTTGACAGTAAATCCTGAGACAATGGATTACATCGCGTAGTGGACAGTCATATCTCCCTGTCTCAGTGATGGTCTAAAGTAGGTTATTCACTGATACAAATGCGGTAGCGTCCATGGCCCAATTTGCGTTAATACTTCTTAATGATACGAGTTACTAGCTATACATATTTTCCGTCTTCAGTCCGAAGGTCATTCGTAAGACAAATATACCGAATAATTGTGGTGAATTATTATTTCTGCTGTGAAACGCATTACATAATGGCAATAACACCAAATAGACGTATAAAAAACGCGCAGGAAGATTGTTTGTGGCAGATATTTACACGTTATCAGTGGCGTACGTAGGATTTCATCCTTCTAGGACAAGCGTGATTTTTGCATATGTATAAAACTTAAGACCGTGGAGTGCACTTAGCGCCCGTAGATTTAGCTCCCACATATAATATCGTGTACTTAGCGCCCAGAAAATATTTGATGCTTATCAGTGTGCTAGGGTTGACCAAAGAGAGAACTAGTTTATATGTATAAATGTAGTTTCGTACTCAAATAATCTATCCCATCCCCTCTCTTTTGACGACTAAAGAACAAAAAATTTTCACTTGAAAGATCCTGCTATTCTTGCTGCACAATTGTCATGTCACTTTTAAAACCCCTTAGGCAAGTTGAAAGAAATGTGTTCTTTTCTTCCTCTTCTGTTCATCACCGTCAGCTCTAACACTCTGACTTTTCATGTACATCTGTAATTACGTACAATTTAATTACGACTTAAGAACATTACCATATCACCTATGATATTTTCATATATGGATGTGAATTCATGTGCCAGCGTTATTTTAAAATTTATATAGTTTTAAATAATAATAATTACACGCACCTTAATGCAAATACTACTGCATGTAAAACAGCAATTATTTGTGCACATTGCATAACTTCATTTCCTATCGTAAATACAGGGTGTCAAAAAACTCAAATGCCAAAATTTGCTGGGTAATTCTTTATATCAAATGAAAATAAAACGTTCTAATGAACATGTGTCAAGTGTTATAAGCCGTCATTAGGGGGGAAGAGGGGGCAGTTGCCCCTCCACTTTTTTGAAATGACCCATTAATGTATATAGTTTCATTTGGAAATATAAAGTTTTGTATGTATTATTGGTTCATAGAATACAAATGGTGCCATAAAATATTTGCCGTTCCATGAGTGCGTATTGGTTATCTTTCCGTGAAGTTAAGAAAACTACAGAAATTGCGTTTTAAAAATGCCACTAAAAATGGCCCAAAAAATAAGCTATTGGAGCGAGACAATTCGAGCGTACTTTCATTTCATCTTACAAGGGCTCGATATGTTAGTCAGCCGCTCTGGATCTAATTGAGATATCATTTCGCAAGAAAAGAAGTCCTTCACAAGTTATTCTTTAATTGCACAAAAATTGACAGTTCCTAAAACAGTTCTTTTCTTGAAAAATTAACAGTTCTTTTCTTAAAATTGACAGTTTCTAAAACAGTTCTTTTCTTGAAAAATTTACAGTTCTTTTCTTCTTTCTTATAGTAAGGAATATTTTGATTTGATTTTTTTTTTTCAGTTTAACATCCTGTTCAGCAGCGAAGCTATATGAGACGTGAATTTAATGATTAACGTAGAGTCCGAACCACGTGAGCTCCCTTCGGGAATTGAACCCAGGTCTCCCACGTCAAAGGTGCGTACGTTAACGGGTTAGCCACGAAGAAGCTCAGTAAGGAATATATAATTTTGCAGTGTAATATACGAGTTTAGGGGTGTACATATACAGTTTTGTTATACAATTAAATTTAGAAAATTCAACATAATTCTAGGTTTTAGGATTATTTTGTATAACTGGAATGTGGAGTGACTCTAAGTATTGTTGAGTTTTGATGTATTCCAAGAAAATGAAAACTGTATCTAATGGCAACGAAAATGTTTCGGGAAGCTGCAAAAGTATTTCTTTGAATGTCGTAGCATATGCTTGTAGTATTCACTGTATTTCTAAGAGTAATAATACATATAATAGCATACGTGAAATTAAAAATATAAGTTGTTCATTAATTTCCAATTTCAATATAACTTTTGCAGGACAAGCCTTATTATCCATTACTATGATTATTTGATTAATATTATCCTTTCTATTTATTTGTTTTGCAAATTTGTTTTTAAATAGGTCCCTAATCTGATCACACAATTTTCCAGACAGAATTTTAAGATGCGTGATTTTATGATTTTTTGATTTCATGAGCAAGGAATCAAATCTCTTCTTACACCTTCGTTGTATAAGAGTACAAAGAGTTAGTGTCTTGTGTTGCTCTTGTCAATTTACGTAACAAAATATGAAACAAGATATGCGGTATTTTAACTGAAAAAGATAGTATCCTAATAGTTTTACAGCCTTTAGTCTAACAAAGTGTTACAAGCAACCAGGAAAAGTAACATTGACATACAAATATTCAGATCATGTCTTGCCTCCACACTTTTAACGTCCAATCGCCGCCACTGCCTAGGAGTACCAGGTGGGTCCATTGCACTCGTACGCATACTTTCTTTAATAATTACTAAGGCTTAGTAAGTATTGAGATTCTATGACATTTCCCTGGTTGTGTTCTTGTATTATGTTATTTAAGTTTGTTTTTTTTTCGTGAGTTAAGTGATAGTTTTTAAAATTTATAGCATTGGGTACCGAGTGGGTCCATTAAACTCGAGCCTTAATGAAGAAATATGAGGATAGATTCAGAATAGATTGAGAGTGTGGCTCGTAGCGGAGTGAACGTTCTGATAATGTTCTAACTGTCCCAATGAAGTCAGATATAACATATTGCAACTTTATGTTATTATTATTTAGTTTGATTGATTTAATTATTTGCAATTTTGCTTATTTTAGTAGCAGCTTTTCTTTATTTATTCACTTATATAAGTTCATTGTCAGAAGCATAATAGTTGCTTTTGTCTATCAAACTGTAATTTTTCCATTGTATGCAGTTGCGTATCCAAGGGGTTTCCCGGGATATGAACTCCCAAGAACCAAAATTTTAAAAAGTTGCTAGAATAAAATCTAAATTTGCGCTTTCAGTCTCCACATTGACAAAAAAGTTTTCCGGAGTAGGACACGGACCCCCCCCCCCCGAATAGAAATCCTGGCTTTGCCACTGTTTGTATGTAAAGTTTTGTTTATTGTTAGTGTGTTTTGATCATTGCACGTGGTAGACTAACAGTTCACTAACAATACACGTCACTATTGATGGAAGAGGGGGAACATTTTTGGTAAATCAATAAACGATGAAGAAATTGATTCCCGACAGACGATAAGATATTAGCAGACTTATATACAAATGCAACTGAAGTTTCTTGTTCAGGTACCGATATTGAAATGAGACGCATAGTAGTTTCTTATTCAGAGAATGGGTTAGAAGTTTGAAGCGTAGCACCTATAGCTAATGCAAAAAGCACGTGATAATGCAAAAAGCAAAACTCCGGAGAAAAGCGATCCTACAAGGGCTGCATTATGTTTTGATGACAACATCGGCACCATTAGAATACCTGATGACGAACTGTTCCTAATTCGTGAAGTTGCAGATTCTTCACACACTCTGCAATATAATTTTATTCTTACATATAATATGACTGTAGACGAACAACTTCTCATTTTTTGGGTGCGAGCCATTTTACAATTGCAAAACACAATGCACAACTATCCTGAAGTGGTCACTTCTAGAGCGGAGGTTAAAACTCAGTTATCATATATTACAGCACAACAAAATCAGACGTTCACACTAACAATCATATAGCTCGCGGTTACACTACAAAACAATGAACAAAATTGCCTATGACAGTATTTTACATAACTGATGTAAGTGGACTCAACATTTATGGTATTGTATCATCAAAGCGTAATTTCAAACGAGAAACAAGCATTAAAATGTTTGAAATGCCGTAAATTCTTCATTTCGTCTGGTTAGCAGTTCGCCAACGTTGAGAAGAAATCACGGAGAATAGAAGCTTCTCAGCATACTGAAGAGAAACAGCCTAAGAAAGTCTCTCCACAAAACAAGAACTTTCTGTCGCAAATGCAATAAAACAATTACCTGTGACTAATTAATTTTAAATTTTGTTACGCAGAAATAAGAAGTCACACGAACACGAAGTACATACTGCAGCAGTTGGGATTGGCGAATTTTTACAGGGAGAATGAGAAAGTCCGATTTCTATGGAATGGTGGACGGATTTGTTTTCCTTCTCTCTGACAAGGGTCAGAAGGGATGGATTACTTACAGCAAATCGTACCAGAAGAAACTGAGGAATTCCTAATTTATTTTGATCAACATTACGTATCAGGTAGTTTCTGGAGTATGCGACTTTCATCTTATGGTGATCTTACGTTTCGATTTCTTCGCTAGCCTCTTTTGTTTCCTCGCAACATACCCGTTCATATAGCAACATTACAGAAAGAGACACGAACGAGTAAATTGACAGAAGCTCCAAAAGATTGAACCTGTCCATCCTTCCTTGTGGATGGACATTGGAAAAGGATGAGGCCATAGTTTCAACTGCATCGAACAAGTGTAGCGAGGTGAATTACCGAAGAAGAGAGTAAAATGGAAGACGACTAGCCTTCAAAGGCGCTTGTTCAACTTAGTGATGGATTATTCTCAAGGAAACACCATACTCGTTCAATATCTGATTGGAATTGATTACTGCATAAAGCTGTAACTTTAAGGTATAATGTGTACAATAAGGTTCGTAAAGCGATTAACTTATTGGTTCGTAAAGTAACGTTCTTTTTATTATAGAACGTTACGTTGTTTTTCAGTGCTTGTAGTGTATGATATCAATTGCTTAACTATAGATTTATATTACGCATAAAGTTATGAAATATGTATCAGGCTTAATGCGGCTAGCTTGTTAGATGTTTTTTTCTGAAACTGTGTAATACCATATGATAATTTGGCTTTCTTTCTTTTTTAGTATCGAACCCGATGTTGTTATATAGTCAGAGTTACCATATGTCAGGTTTTTACCGGGACAGTCCCGATTTGGAACCTCTTGAAATGAAATGAATCTTTGGATTTTACATCCCACGATTAAGGAGATAGGAGTAGGATAGAGGAGACGGTGATTGTGAGAATGAATGAAATGGTGGAATGAAGAAAGTGAGAGGAAACGAGAGAACCCCGAGTTTATCCATGCACGCAGCGTCTGACTACTACAAAGCCCATTTGACGCAAGATGGGATCAAACCAGGAACTGATCCAGATGTGAGTGCTTCTACCACTGAACCACCGTGGCCTCCATGAAGACTTTTATCCCGGTGTTTCGCCAGTTTACATTTTGTCCCGGTTTTCAGTCGTGAGAATATGTTCACCGTTTTTTGTATGCCTTATCCTCATTGCAGTATTCTAGATTACGTCTGTTTTACATATTTTTCACATTAAAAGCTACATATGTAATCCTGGTTTATAGTATATTTAAATATTGGTAGAGCATTGAATACCATGGCGTACAGTTATACAATCTTTGGATCTAATATGCTTGTTACTTTCCTAATCATCATCATTGATACATCCAATAGAAATTAAATAAAATGTCTCTTAAACTGCTTCTGTTGAAGAAAAGTGGTGGCAAATAGTGCGCTTTGTCGAATTTTAGTGGCAAATTGTCCCTCAGCCCCCGTTCTTCCAGACATGTTGTATCATAATTTATTTAAAGTTATAATAACTTATAGTTTTGGGTATATAAAAAAACTACTGCCCTCCTAAAATTTTCTCCGCCTCCCCCCAAGACGTTAAAGCTGGCGTCGTTATTGGTCGATCATAGTGCCAGGAAATTATAGTTTGGTTACTAGTTATTGATAATTATGCCCATAAACTTCCTTTGAGGTCCCGCTGGCTCAGTGGTAGAGCGTTCACATCTGGTGCCTGGGGTCCCTAATCGATCCCAGCTCGCTCTAAATTGTCCTTTGTGGTGCACAAACACCACGTGCTTGGTTTTCTAGGGGTTCTTCCGTTTCCTCTCACATTCTATATTCCACTATTTCATTCATTCTCATTTTACCATACCTGGCACAACCGTCGGACGTAAAACTCAAAGATTTCATTTCATAAACCTCCCTTCACACTTTCTCCAGACTTAGGACTGGTTACATTCCTTACAGGAATATAGGCTTGTTAATTTTTTTTTTTTTTAAGTGAACCTTGCCATGCTATTTTGATTATTGTTTTAGCCAATCAAAAAACATTTTCTTTATATTTATGTATTAATTTTCTTAAAATAATTTGCAGATATTACCCTTGTCAGTGATGATATTCACAGGAAGCGTGCTTTCATTTGTTACCCTTTTCGCATACTGTCTCTGACTACAGTCAAAATGAAATTACATAGTTAGCAATTTGTTCGAACTTCTGGACATAAGCCAAAGCAGTTAAACAGATCCTTTGTTTCCTCGTATTTCTCTAGAATATTCTTTATTCTCTTGTCGATGTTGATATACCTTTTTGCTCTTTTGGTGCCTGGCTCTCCAAATTTCATTCTTCTCCGCATAAAGGTAGTGTTTACAGCTTCCTCTTTCAGCTTCTTCACCATCAAAAATATGTTCGGATGTTTTCTCCCTATGATGCAATTACGTTTTCCATTCCATTTTTCCACAACGTTATTTGTTCTATGCTTTTCTTTATAGAAATTCCAAATCTCAATTGGCCATGTAGTGTTCTCCAAGCACTGATCTACAAAATAATTTGCAAACTCTACTATTTTCGGCGAGTCAGGTGCGTTCGACATGATTATAAACCATCCTTCATCTATATCTTCTTTGGGTATAAAACTTAAAGCTCTACATCTTCTACAAAATAATTTAAGTTCTTCACTTTCTCTATAATCTTGTGTAAGTCCAAGCTCTTGAATTTTTCGCCACAAGCATTGCATGAAATGGAAATTACATCCCAAAACTTTTGTTTGTGGGACGAGATCATTAAGAACCTTTTTTACAGCCGCTTCAAAATCAATTTTTAAAAGCTGAAGACTTCACTCTGGAGCCCATCTCTTGAGCAAATTGAAGAATCTCCTATATATTAATTCGGTTTTGCTTGGTAGTAACGCGAATACAACGGGGAAAATGCTCTTTACCTCGTTAGTACTATCTAGCTCCACATGGATGGAATATAATTGTTGAAATTGTTGGGAGCAGTTACTGAAAGTTCCATCCATAAAAAAACGATTCAGCAGCATACTGGCGTCCTCAACCGCAAATATTAATATTCTTTGATCTTCAAAAACGTCGTCCACCACAAGAAAATTACCGCAATCAGGTAGACTTAAAAGTTCGTCCGGAAAACTCATGTCCAAACTTGTTGCAGGATTTTGATCTGTACCTAAAGCTTCTCTTCTTAATTTACAGAGATCAGACTTAACATTTTCATATCTCCAAACTTCTGTCACCAGATGAAAACCCTTTTCTTTCAATTCCTGAACCAAGTGAAGAAAGAAAACCTGTATTGTTAAGTTAGACGATACCAAATACAAATAAAATGATGAACTGAGTACATGCACACACACACACACAACATATATAGGGGGCACGGTCCTCCTAAAGCTTGTCTTCTCTCTCCAAATATTTATTGAAAATTATATGTTATTCCATATATACATAAAATGATTATATATATCGGGGGTCATTAAAGGCTTGGGACAACATAGTGTTATGCCATATTTATGTTGTTTCGAGAAAAGCAAAATTCAGCAGCAGGAATATCACACAACTTAATGGAGGCAAGAAGAACACTATGATGCTTTACTATGCCGTCTAACTCCGATTATTGCAAGCCTGTCTGCGTGTCACCCTCTCCTCCGGAGGCGATGATTCATTGAAGCGTCATAATCAGTGCTATCGGCTGCTCTCTCTCTGTGTCTCTTTCTCTCTCCCTCCTCATAACAATTTTACTTAGTGGACGCTAAGTACACTGAACATGGATGTAAGAAAATAACAGGAATTAACGACCTGTGGAAAGAGTGGTAAAATGAACTGGACATCCCTGATTATGAGATAAGATCAATAGAAAATTCCTTCTGTGAGCCAGAAACACTGGGCGCTAAATCTACGGGCGCTACATGCACGGAACCCTTAAGACATAGTAAATGTTTATTTTCCATAATATCCTGCTGGGGGGGGGGGGGGGAGGGTTAAACTTCGGACTCCTCACACACGCCACTGCACATATTCGTTTGTTTTTGTCTTTTTGCTGCTTGATCCACTTCAAAATTTTTCTGCATGTGTCGCATACTTTATTATTGTGGAAGATTTACTAAGAATATTTAAAAAAAAATAACAGTGTGAGGAATTTAAGTATTTCTGCAGTATAGTGCTATTCAGAAACAGCTGACTTTTCCCCACTTAACTTTCTAGGCTACAAGTTTCCATTGATGCTTGCAGTACGGCAAACATTACGCTGCTACGCTCCATATACTCTAAAAAGTAATTACCACAGACTTGTTTCTTCTTATCCTTGTAAACACAACTGTTTGAAAGTATTGGCTGCTGTAGACCTGACTGTTGTTAGGTTTGTTTCTTTTCAGTTGAGAGCACAGATACCTATAAGAGCAGTGAATAGGTGTTTTTAAACCTAGACGGTATCATTTGTTTGAACACATATTATAAAACCATTTTTTACATCACTTATTTTGAACGTATAGTTAAAACTTTAGCACAAATGAATGAGTAGTCAATAATTTAAGGCGATAATCATCAGAGACTAGCATTAGAGTAATTTACGTCGGTAAAAATGAATCATACCGTCTCCTTATTTTGAAGAAATCATGATTTATTTAAAAAATATATATATATTTCGTAATGTTTTTGTAATAGGGGGTAAGAGGCACAAACAGTCTGTTATTTATTGCTATAAGAATTACTTCTTTTAAAATAATTCGTAACTTGATTATCTTTACAATGTTAATTATTTTGTCAGTTTTTTCTTCATTATTTCTGTGGAGAGACAAAATTTCATTTGCATACTTTTATGTCATTCACTGGAGAGTTAATGAGTGGAATTCAGGGCTGTTTGTCCACAAAAATACTGCCCTAAAAGTTTATTTAATTCCCCTACAAACGATGAAGGCTTTGGAGATTTCATTACCACTTTTCTACTTTTTTGGTTGCATGCATTGTGGTAATTGAAGGGGGAAATTCCCAGGCACCTCTGAACATTTCCCCGGAAACTCGTCCCCTTTGTGCTTTCTAGGGGGAGGAGGAACTTGGTAATGACCCCAACCTTCATGTGTAATTACAAAAATTAAATTTATATACAAATAAAAATCATCAGTTTTCAAAACTAATAAGGAATCTGTGTCGAAATAAAATCTATTCCGAGAAATTTTAGTACAGTGCAGTGCCGTATTTAGGCGGAGGGTTATCGGGCTCAAGCTCCTCCTGAAATAAATTTGATGGTTTTTCGCATTCCACGTAAGACTACAACATTAATCCTTCTCACCATTTCTAAGAATTTCATTGACTTTCCGTTTTCTTATGCTGTTCGTCCACAAAAATACTGCATTTGTCCAATTTCATTCCATGTAAGAACTTTTTTTTTTTTTTTTTAAATCTTTCGTCCATTCTACTCTTCTGTTTCTTTTTCTTGGTTATTACTTTCTTTTGTTTCTCCTATCATAGTTTCGACCGTTGTTGGTTGTGATTTGTGTCGGCCGTTGTCAGTAACACCAAAACTATGAGAAGCTGATAAGCCAAACTGATATTCCACACCAACTTGCACGGACAAAGGAATATTTACATAGTTTAGTTATAAAGGAAAGTAAATGTTTGAATTAAAGAAAATCAAGAGGGGAAATACGTAGCCCGGGAAATTAGGTACGTCAAGAAGATGCTATTTCAAGTAGTTTTATATTTCGTTGAAAGCTATTTTACTGTGAACAATGGATATAAGACAGTTTTTAACAAATATCTGTTCAACTATTTATTTTATTTTATTTATTTATTTATTTATTTATTTTGTGTATAATACACCTCTTTTAAACTAGAAGGTTAACTACTTTGAATGTTCATAATAATTGCGGTTATGCATATTTGTAACTTAAATTTAACGTGGTGTTCTAGTGATTTGATTACACAAATTACAATTATAAGCACACTTCATAAAGACACTCTCACAGAGGATACCCAAGATCCTTTATACACTATGTACATTAGAAAAATTGATTTTTCAAGTCTTTTGTGAGAAAAATACTGTGAACTAAGAAATTATAACCTATTCCATATTGTACAGAGTTATTTTCCTGCGAGTACAAGTTTCTTTTGGAATGTGTTGAGAAATTAACACAGTCTGCAAGATAGTGGCGTATTTTGTGGACTACCGGCAGCAGCCCTAGAATACTACAAAATAAAGTTATAATATGAACTAAATTATATTAATAATTTTATACTTTAGTATCTTCTTTCGGTGATAAAAGTTTCTGAGAATTTGAATGTATTTAGAAAGATCCATTGAATTCTTTGCACGCAACCTGTCTCGCAAACTTAAGTATTCAATATGACGACGCAACAGAAATCACTCTCTAATAAATCGTATCAGAGCATTCCCCTTCGCCAGGTAAAAGCAGTTGCCTCTAGAGAAATTGGTTTCTTGGGTGTAAGTGGCGAGTAAAAGAAAATTAGACGAGTCATGACAGTGGGCGTTCATTATTACTCGAACACCTTCCATTTGCTCTAGTGAGTAGGGTTACCATCTATCCAATGCGAAATGTAGTGATACTTCATTCAACAAATAAAGGTAGAAATGTACGATCGTTTTACCGTAATACTAATAAGATAATATAAGTCTTGTTAGTGAAGAGAAAATGATATTTATCTACTTGATAAAAGGATGGTGTAAAGTTTTTTTTTCTTATTTTGAAGGTTGTATAATAAAGTGGGGAAAAGTCCAATAATAATAATAATAATAATAAATAATAATAATGTACAGGTATTATAAAAGTTAGTAGTAGCCCAAGCCATCAAACCAGTATACGCCACTGCTGCAAGAATACACTCTTAGTGCAAGTATATTTTTGGCCCACACTCACTCATTCTCCCCCCCAACTCGAAGTGCTTCAATTTCCACATTGGTTGCATATCGACTAGGCTGTGTGAGAAGTACGTGTTTTAGGCCTTAAATATTCGTTTTCAGCAGTTATGCGTATGCAGTACCTACCTATTGTATATACTCAGATATTTTCTGATTAAACCTGTGCGAATTCAGTAGTTTTCGTGTGCGTATATGACGTGCCGACTACGTGAAATGTTCCGGCTCTCGCAAACTACAACTTCTAAAGGGCTTAAACTCACATTAAATGAATGCTGATAGTTTTAGAGCTGTGTTATACCTGCTTTGTAATTATACAATATAAAACTACATCAAAGCTCTAAACCTGTGTATTTTAGTAGAGTGCTTGCAATACCAAATCTCATGTCGGCGTATACATACAGTCAATCAGAAGCGCAATCTTCTTGAACACGAAGTGTGTGACATTCGCTGTTCTCGCTACAGCAAGGTTGCACGTCATCTCATAA
Source organism: Thermobia domestica (assembly GCF_964235325.1). Lineage (NCBI taxonomy): Eukaryota > Metazoa > Arthropoda > Insecta > Zygentoma > Lepismatidae > Thermobia > Thermobia domestica. The sequence continues at coordinate 122,998,902 of NC_137454.1, read as the reverse complement.
TTTATTTCTATCTATAGGACACAACTGTCTATGTAAACAAAGTGGATGAGCAGAAAAGATGTTAAGAAATTAATTTGAAGAATATTTAATATTAATTATCTTGGTTCAATCAGCTTTTAATTAATTTTGTGTTCCAATTTCTCGCAAAGAAGAAAAGTATACGAAACAGATATAGATCCAAATAGCCAGAAATTCTTAAAAATAGCTTCATTAGTTTCCAGCGTGTCTGGCGCCTTTCATTTATTAGTTTTACTACTTCGACTCAGACAGAGCCCGTTTAATTAAATATTCGAAATGGATTAAGTGTTACTCCAGATTTAGTGTGAATAACAGGGCACGAATTTCTTTACAACCTGAGTCATCGCTTTATGATGCTGATTATCATAACAGTATCTTCTTGTCGGTATTGTTTAGCAAGTACATTTCATGTAAGGTGGTTATAATTTGCTTTTGGGTTACAAACTTCCGCTATATAAACACGGTACTAAAGTTCATCTTGCATTATTCCATTTTTAAGACAACAAACAAAATGTTACTGATGCGTAAAAATACGGAAGTAGGTAAGATTGTGTGGCGTGGTGTGACGTAAGGATGAAACAGACAGAAACAGCTAGTTGAAAACCATGTGACGTCACTGTGTGAATCAGGTGCTTAATGCTCAGTTGCCACATCCCTTTTCTTTTGAACGTGGGAGGATTATTGTGAAATGCTTACGTATTTCTTACCTTTATATTTCTTTTAATGTGTGAAAATGTTCTGAGTTTAATGCCACTTAATGTACTTCACGTTTTGTGATGGCTATATAAATAACCTGATCGAATATAGGAAATTTAGGACAGTTAAGTTACCCGAGGTTAGGAGTTGAATGATTTTTTTGGGTCAAACTCTTGAATTTAACAAAGCTATAGGCTCATCGTCGCAGAAACAAAAAATCGTGTTCATTAGTTCATTTGGAATTGGTATATTCTACTTTCCGTTTTTTTTTTTTTTCTTCTTCTTAAAGGTCTTCCATTAGGAACTCAATACAGCCCGGTCTATTTCCCTATACGAGCAACGTGCTTCGCCCATATTAGGCGTCTTCGTCTAGAAAGTTTTATGTTTGATGACGCGTATGTGTTGTGGAGTTCATGTTAATTTCTCTTTACTTATTTGTTTAAGCTCCATAAAATTGGCTCATGACATGAGTAATCTCAGCTTGTATTCATCGCGTCATGTCAGTGAGCAACTTTGACATCAACAAAATGTCTGCGGACAGTAATACGCTCCTATAGATTTTCTGTTTTATCTTCAGGGTTAGTCCGAGTTTTTTCATGAGTAGTATGATGCATTTCCTTGTTTGTGTCTGTTTTTAATTTCGTTGCCAAATGCATTCTTATCTATTACAACTATATTTTAGTGCTTAAATATCTTCGTGTTCTCCACTGGCGCAAATCCTGGGGGGATGACGGGGACATGTCCCCTCCAATCATGGACCTGGGGGGCACTGTCCCCAATAATCCGATTTGAAATGTTTTTTGGGGAAAAAATGTGTTGATTTGTGTTCAATTGCTACGAAGGAAAGTGAGATGAAATTGATGTCCCCCAAAAGCCTCACATCTGCCCGTCTTCCAATGTTGAAAACACCTCTGCTCTCCTGACTTTCCACATCATTGTTTTTCAACTTATAAATATTTTGAACATCGCAAAGAAAAAAATCCCCCCCCCCCATGTTTAATGTAGATTTGCGCCGTTGGTGTTCTCTGCTACTAACGATTACAATGTTTCCGTTATCTTGATTAATGTGGTTCCTGTTTGTCATTATATACATAGCTTTTGTATGTATTTTTCTTTCTTTTTTTTAATACTTCTAAGAGAATATTTGTATTTTCTTCCACATCTGGTCAACATCCTCTTCTTGGAGCAACACGCAAATTACCAGCTGCTTCTATGTCAGTTATGATATAGAGAGTAATCCGAGGTGCCCTGCCGCTCGAAGCATTTCTCGAATCGTGCTGAGCTCCCTCTTAGCTATGTAGATAGCAAACGCACCTTTGGTTCAGGAGACCTGGGTTCAATTCCCGACAGGAGCTCATGTTCGGATCCCACGTTAAGCTGTAGATCCATGTGTCATACATAGAGACACGATTTTCTAGTAAATAAGAATTCGTAATTTCGTTATAAAAATATGCGTAAAGCGGGATAAAATCTGCGAATAAAAATTCAATGTAAGAATACTATTTTCCTTGGCAATTACAATTAGTAACCTTTTATTTCACTTTAATTTTTACTCATCATGACATGAGCTCATGCATGACTATATTAAACAATATTTGAGTTTTAAAAAAATAATACTAAGCATTCTCATTGAATAAAAAGTTGAAAGCTGTAAAGTTCTAGATAATTGGCCCACCATATGAAGTGCAAAGAACAGTATAAGGAACAAAATTTTATAAGTACTATTTGCACCATGAAAAAATTTCTGTTGTGATGATTTCGTGAGATGTAGAGTGCTGAAATAGTGTGAGCTGGGCAATGATAAAAAAACCCGTAATGAAAACGTTTCAATGGAAATACATTTTGATTGCTTGATTACATTTTAACGTCCTTTGTCAGCAGCGTGGCTATATGGGAGGAGACCTATTGTTTAAGGTGGGCTTCGAACCACTACTCGGGTTCGTAACCGAGGCTTAAGCTCCCAGCAGGGTTTGAACCTGCGATTAGGCGCGTCGAAAACGAGATCTAGCCATGTGGCCATGAAGGATCTACGAATGAAAACACATGCCACGTGATTTTCACACATTTTCACGCTAAACAAAATCAGCGCGTACAAAAAAAAAAAAAAAAAAAGTTTTCACTACTAAGCGTTTACTCACGGTCAAGTATCAAGTATGCAGAAGGAAGAAATAGTGGTAATGAATAAACAGTAAAAGCGTCGAAAAATTGCCACTTTTGCGTAAATTTCGTGGAATATCGAGACTTGGTGCAAATTTCGCTAATTCGACAGAATTTCACGTTTAATCGCGAGCGTTCTATAGCATAACAAATAGTGAAAAAATATTTTTTTTTTTAGGTGTACACAACATTTTTATACAAAACTAATACATTTCGCGTGTCACCAAAAAATCGTGTCTTTAGTCATACAGCGTTGCTGCTGAAAAGGACACTAAAGTCAAATAAAATAAATAAATAAATAAATAAACTTGACTCGTGCTCAGCCTGAGTTACTAGTATCTTCGCAGTACTACTTTCACCTTCCTCAGTTTATTCGAAGTCCCTTCTGAGAATTTCTGAAATCATCACTGAAGTTGATCATCTCCGTAACCCTTTGGTGCAGCGATATTTACCAAGTTCAACCGGGGTATGGCTATCATTTTGATAAAATAGTTAGTGGAACGCACATACGCTTCTCTTGTGCAAACCCATGTTAACTTTTGCCAACTGTAGTGCTAATCGTTATCAGTCTGTCTGTCAGTAATATTACTACGTCTCAGAACTAAGCACGCAAAATTAGTAATGTGAACATTTCCAAATATTGTTCGCTTGTTGTTAATTTCTGTTTGAAGTCAGTTGAGTAGCTATACTTTAATGATAACCAGTCTGTAAAATCTAGAGGTTAGCTTCCATCTCATGTTTATTTCTGTTGTCAAATACGGAACATAATTATTAATTTCTAGTAAACCGAAGAGCAACGGATTTCGGACACCAACATAAAAATATAAAATTTATCTGTTACAGTAGTTGAACCTTTTTATTATTGTTATTGAGTATGAATAGTTAAAAATGGAATTGAAGGAACAGGTGTAGATACTTTGACATTTAGGGTCTTTAGTCTATAACCAAAAGAGAGAATAATCACTTATTGTTTTAAGCATACATTTAACCTGAAGGCAGTAAAACACATTGTGTGGGTGAAAATCTGGTCTGCCTTGCCCAGAGAGAGAGAGAGAGAGAGAGAGAGAGAGAAATCAGGATTGCCAGTGTATGAAACAATTTTCTTGGACTATTTCTTTTCTTACGCTCTTACATAATCGTCTTCGTCATGGGTAAATGGTTAGCCTTTTGCTTTCGGTGCGGAAAGTTCAGGTTCGATTCCTGGTGACAACACATTTTCTAATCGCACATTAAATTGTAAGTTCACATGTAAAGCTTCGGTTCTGGAAAAGAGTATGAAGGAAATTTATAATTTATAATTTTGAGAGTTCTGGTATATATATATATTTTTTTATCAGTATTCCTTAACTCGAAATAAGGAAACAAACGTGAGGATCGATGATACGAATTGTATCACGCTTATCGTAGATAACGAACTAAGAGAGAGAGCCGTCAGAGCATGGGAATATTATTTAATTGTGTTGGGTTTACGCGTTGTAGCTTAAATATCACACTTACCGGTCAAAGTAGGAACCAGGGGCAGATCCAGGCCCCCCCAGAAGAGGAAACTTTCATATTTTATATATGTAAATAAAACCCATCCCAAAGTTTGGAGCCCTTAAAAGTAGCGGTATGACAACCCACCGCTCCCCCCCCAAGAAGTTGGTCCTGGATCCGCCCCTGGTAGGAACAAAGGATATTCCATGCTGAAAAAAAGTGGCTTCCAGTACCATGTGGCAGCCATTCTCAAACGATATGCTCTGACGGAACCATGGTGCACCGAAATAAAGTTAATGCTTAATAGAAAAGATTTTATTTATTTATATCTTTCAAAATGATAACATTAATTTTTTTCGTTGTTTCGTAGTCAGTCAGTTGCATTTCCGTAGCTAATGTTTCTTTAAGATCAAAAATACAAAGTAACTTAAGGCATTAGCTACGGAAGAAAGTTCGGTTTTTATAGATGTGCCGTAAGATTTTAAATTTATGTAGTTAATGTGGCAAAACTGAAGAAAAATACAGTTAAAAAATACTATCAAGTGGGCTCAGTTGTGAAAGAGGCATATCGTTGCACAGTGAAGCTCGCCTTTTGTATATTTCGAATCCAGCAGCACCAACGCACCACGTGCAGGATTCTATTGGCTGGCATCCTGAAATGAATAATCGAACTGCCTTTGAGGTAGTTTTGTTAATATTATCACTAATTATTAGCAAGGAACACTTTTCCATTGCACGAATGTTCTCTCGTACCCACTCGAAACGTATAAAAGCAGTACATTGTATTCACAGTTAAATAATTCCTAGATATAAAAATAACGATAATATACATTCCTTCTATTCGTTTCCCTGATTGTCTCGTATTTTATGCTCCAGTGTCGAAAATTTTGGCATTCTATTTCCATTCATTACAAGAAGCAGTGAAAATATACATTATTATACACTGAGTTTTCATGTTACAAGACGTAACCATCCTCCGAAGGTCCATGGCACACTCTATTCCATATAAATTCTCCTGACACGTGTTTTCAGTTAAGCAATGTGTACTTTTATACTTTTTCCTTGGTTTTGTTCTTCCATAACCCCTCCGCCATTATAGTACAATATTAACTAAACGTATTTATTGTTCTTATGTAAATTATTTTTTATATAAGTTGTCAGTAACTAACGGGTTGAAATGTCTAATTTTCGACCCTCCCCCCTAAAATTGCAATGACTTCATCACTATTTAGTGCATCCGTGATGATGCATTGTGTGGTAACTGGATCAATATTATGCAATAAGTGAATGAAAACTATATTCCCGTTAGTGTTAGGCGTTATGGACTTGGAAAAACGAAATACCGTAAATAGTGCTTTTCTAGCTTTGGAATCACATTTAATTTTAATAAAAATAAAATCTGATTAAAGCAAATATCTACCTATTAAAATGCTACAATAGCAACAAAAGCGTTTGACCGCCAACCTATAACTTTGGATTACAAACCTATCATTTACGGTTATTTGTGATTTCACGTTTAACAAAGACAAATATTTTAAACTATGTGTACTTTAAAAAATAATCATTTAAATAGGCCTTTTTCATAAAGTTTGTTTGTTTAAATTATTGTTCAAATCCTTTGTATTATAATAAGCCTTTTCCAAAAGCAATGCAAATGAATTGTGCTGCCATCTTTGGAGTTCTTTTAAACTTTACGTTTGTGGACGTTTATGTTTGTGCCCAATCCTTTCGTCAATGAGATCTCGAAAACTACATGCTCTAGAAAGATGACGTTTTCACTGATCGATTGCAAATTTTATGTAGATTGTCCAGTTTAATTGAATATTTTAAAAAAATGGCCATTATTTCTTTATTACATTTTTATGGGTACAGGGGAAGTGTTGAAATTAAAAAAAAAAATTAAGCATCATATCCTACGCATTATGCATTCCAACACAATAATTGAATATGGGGGCTGTATACCTCTCAGGCGTTTGTTTCATGGCCAAATGATAATGAAAACGAAGGATAACCATTTCTCCACTCTTAAGTTTAATCGTTATTGTTTGGAATGTTTTGCCCAATGAACACCATATATATCACTGACATTATAATTGTATGTGTAATGTATTTGCTTATTACATACTGCATGCAAGAAGAAAGAAAACACTGATAATACATGAATCAGGAACTCCAACTGAAATTTGGCTCAAATCTTGCAAACGGTGCGAGATATTGAAAAAGTAATCGAAAAAATCTCTTTTTGGTGCCTTTTGCCGATTTTTGTCAAGACGTCTTTCACTTGTGTCTGTCGTGTCTGTAAAGGAACATGTAAAGATATTGTGAAGAATGACAAGGCGATTCATGCGTATATGCGAATGGTGAGCTGTGTAGAGAGCGCAGGTTCAATTGGTTCTAGTTTATCTGTTAGTTTCGGTAATATATCGTTGTCTTCATCAGACACATTACCTGTTTGTAGATGTAATGATGTATTCCTAAAATTATAACACAGAATAATAATAATGTTTGCTTTGATCGATTTTACTTTTTATTTGTGAAACATACCGACCAGTTTTTTGCAACAGTTCACTTAGTATGTTGTTCGATTATTGGCGTATTGTTCAATGTTTTTTTATTTATTCATTCATCCTCACAACGAAAAAAAAAAAGTTCTAATAGACACGAGGACGTGAAACACAGTTTTTAAAAGTTTTAACAATGCATTCCCAACATTTCTGACCCTAATATCCTTAGTTACTGTATGTAAGCAAATCAACATTGACACATCTCATTTTAAAATCTTTCAAGAATATAAACATCTCAAGAAGTTGTAAAACAAGTTCCATGCACACCGCGAAATTAACATCATGTCTCCATTCCCACCCTTACATCGTTAGTACCTTGCGCACCTTAGATGCGTAATGTTGTTTCCTAATTGCATGCAGGTGTCAATCAATGCCCTTTGATCCTTTTGTAGTTAACTTTGTTTTCGTCGAGATTCAAGTATACCGAGATGAATGTCCAACGTACTTGGATAGGATTCAGTGATGCCAATTCCTTCAGAGCCGTTTTCCCTTCACGAGCTTTAGAATTTCCCCTTTCCGGACAAAATTTCCCTTCATGCAAACCGTTCAAGTACTGTACTTAGTAAACGCATTTTTAATAGTTTTCGCTTCCACCCCCTCAACCCCAATCTTATAACCACATACAAGCAGATACCTGACAGCCTTCCTTTGAGCTTATGCAGAATTTGAACTTGATTTGTTGTTTAGATATCTAAGGCGTCGCGGTAGAGGAGGGGAAAGGATATGGAAAGGTGTAGGTCAGGACCTATGTTAAAGGTGCAATCTCTGTATTTGCCTGGTGTGAGTGAGGAAAAACCCTATAAATACCTCGGTCAGGACGGACAACTTAAATAAATCATAAAAAATATAAAATAAATATTATGTAAATTTAATTTTTATCCTTGATATCATGATAGATTTTAATATTTTGTAACCTAAGATACAAAGAAAACATTAAGTATATATTTGGTATGTACTTACTTAAGAACAGCACTCCCATATTTACTGAAACGAATGCGAACAGTTACAAAGAAAACTCTAGCTGCTACTGTCTTTGGCTGCACACGAGGAATGTTCGTAAGCAAATACAAACTAAATCAAAGTTTAGAGATGCGGAATTCTTAAGAATTTATAATTCCGTGCGCACAGTCACTAGAAAATTTGTAAACATACACACATACACTAATGTCCCAGTATTCGCCCATATATATATTTACATATTTACATTATACATATTTACATTCATGACACGTCCCGAACACGAATCCAAACCAAACTGTTATAATAGTTGGAATGATAATTTAATTGAGAAATATTTCATCTTATTGCATTGCATTTAATTCAACAATGGGAAGATTAATTTTGATAAAAGATTTTAAATAAGCATTGTTGTAATGTTTCGAATTTTACTGAACATGATGATCGATGTGTAATGTTGATAAATATTAACGAATGCAAAGCAAGATAACTTTAGAGAATGTATGTGAAAAATGTTCAACGGATTATGTTTGGAACAAATAGGATGTTGAATTTATACTGAATTTTAATGAGATTAATCAGATACGTAAATACATTCAATCTATAAATGACTGAAGAGAGGTTCAAATTTCCCTGCAGTATTGAGAGATTACAAGCAATTTCCCTTTTTCCCTTTTCTCCAAAATTTACTCAAAATTTCCCTGCGCCAAGGGAAATTTCCCTTCAATTGGCATCACTGATAGGATTGTAGTGAAGAGAGTGGCAACGCTGCGCAATGCATTGCGCCGAGTGACGGCATAAGATATTTCTTCCAATCAGGATGAGATCTCGTATTCACAGGAGAAGCACGGTTTATAGCTTTGGAAGTAGCTTGCCGCGACATCGCCACTCAGTTGAGAGCATTGCTACTTAGAGAACCGAGAATAACGGTACGTCAGTCCTTTCTTCGATTGTGTTCGTTGACGTTGATGGCTTCGTAATGAAACATTTCGTTTATATTCAAGTTACGTGAACAATAGTGAGAAATAGTTATTCAGATGAAGTCCAGGCTTTTAACGGGGTAATTTTTGTTTCAACTCACCATTGACAACGAAGGTTAAGGATAACCGGTTAGTTTGGTAGACTCTTGGAAGTCGTTTATATCCAGTTGGTCAAGATCATTTTCATTTCTCCTCCCTCTCCCATGATCTCGTGTCTGTGTAGCAATAATCATCCCACAAGGTTAAATTTTGTATGTAATGTGTTGCATATCAACAGCAGTGATTTTTTTTTTTTTTTAAATAAGTGATTATTTATTTCTGTGTATATGAGAGAGAGTAGTAAATGATAAACATATAAGCCGGTAAGCAAACGTTGACAGTCGTGTGTGTATGTGTGATTTCTTACGTTGACAGTCGTGTGTGTACTTTAAGTGATTTCTTAAATAGTTGCCGACGGAAGAATAAATCTACAAACTCCAGAGATTCTAAAAGAAAAGAAGTCTCTCTGTGGTAATAGTGTAGTAAACTGAATTAATATTTACTTCCATTAAAACAAAAGCATGCATTACGCACCCCTCATCATAATAATTCTTCTGTTTTGATGAGGTTTATTCCTTCTTCATCCCAAAGCATCTCGAAAGTGATTCAGTGTCTGTTCTACTCGGATACCTGTTCTGTCCCTACCGTAGTAGTAGAGCCATTAAGGGTGTACGGCGTGGATAAGATTGTCAGCTCCTTTCCTTTGCTACTTTATAAAGTTAGAAATCGGGAGCTTGAGTGTTGGAATGGTGTAAGGTTATGAATATCATGTATCGAATTGAGAAGTTACGGCTTTATTATATAGATATCAGAGGATTGGTTAGGAATATGTTCGTTTTTACTCAGTTCAGTTTTGTTGAAAATAATTGACTTCTCACCTAAAATCATGGTCACTCGAGAAATAATCTTCAATAAAAATCCTCCAAATAAACATTAGTACTTCATTTTCATTTGTATCTTGAAGCAGTTTTCTGCAGGATAAGTGGAGAAAGGTTCAATGTCATTTTGTATAAAGTATTATTATTTTTTCTTTCTTTTTAAGTCGTAAGATTATTTGGGAGTTTAATGTGGATGTCAAGACGAGACTTTGCTCCGTCACGAAAAGCAAGGGACCAAATCCTTCAATGTCGATCATAAAAGAACTTTCCAAATTAAAACAATAAACAAACGCATCCATATATTAACCCTCTGTCGGTAACAAATTATACACTGTAGGTTGGTAAACCAGTGATGTAAACCCGTGGGAAAAGTCCCATTTTGCTGGGTTTTTTTAAACGTTAGTTTCTCAGAAAGGGATATTGGGATTTTTTGTCGAAATTGGCAGCATATGTGGAATTTTTCGTATCTATATTTCACCAACGCCAAGAAAATTCTCTGTGGTCGAACAGTAAACTGAATTTTGAATAAGTTTGAAAACAGTCTTGATTGTCAGATTTTGTTACCGAAAATGTGCATGCTAGTACGGAAGCGATTTATTTATTTATTATTTAAAATGGCGGAGTTAAGGCATAACCTTTTCTTCCGCTCAACCATTTACAATTTTTCTTTTACAATCGGATCTCATAATAGAGTTTATTTAGTTATTTATTTACAACGAGAATAAAAAGGATACACACACTTAGGCAACGTTAAAGAGTTACAGACACAGAACAATACAAAGAAAATAAAACATGAAAAGTGAAAATAAAACTTACAAAATAAACACTAAACTAAACAAGCGACAATGCTGAAGACATCTTAAACTATACAAGGAGAGAGAAACAAAGAAGTCAATCTTGATTATATATAACATAAAATACATTCCTTTGATTGACTATGTATAGATAAAATGATGCACATACTTAAGTGGTTGTGTATAATATATCGTCGTCGGCAATTCAAAACCTGCTATGTGCATTTTGCAGGAGAAGCGAAAAACAGTATCCTGGTTAGATTTTTCGCTTTATAAAAGTGATATTATAAGTAATATTTGATGCTGCACGTAACTTGATACCTTCTCAAGTAACTTGAGAAGATATCAAGTTACGTGCAGCATCAAATATTACTTATAATATCACTTTTATAAAGCGAAAAATCTAACCAGGATACTGTTTTTCGCTTCTCCTGCAAAATGCACATAGCAGGTTTTGAATTGCCGACGACGATATACGTACATACACATGTAGTTTCGTGTTTAACATATTTTTTTTGTTTTGTTTTGTTTTGTTTTGTTTTGTTTACTGAGGATCATTAGAAAGATATTCTTTAAGCCGACATTTAAAAGTCAACACTGAACCAGAGTTTCTGATGCTTTCACGGGTGTCATTCCAAGCTTTGGTGGCAAATAGTGTGAAAGATTTGGAAAAGAAATTAGATGTGAATCATGTGATTTTGTACAGTGACTTGGTTTCCTCTGAAAAACAAGCACTAAGGAACGTAAATTGTGCACTGGTATTTAAAAATAATAATTAAGGGAAGAAGGTAAAAAAGCAAACGGAGAAACAACCATGTTGCAAACATCCAACATGAAATGACCGAAGATTGCTCACGATATAAACAAATACGGTTCTGGAGTATATACGAAGGCGCGAAAATCTGAGGACAGCGTTGCCAGTAATATACAACAAAATAATCTGAGATGGGGTTACGCGTCACTCCTGTTACGAACGGAAGATTAAAACGCTACGTTTTATATATTTGTGGCCAATTTCTTTCTACAATTAGGTCTTAGTAACCACAGGTTCTAGAAGGATGCCGTTTTCGCTAGTCAGTTCCAAATTTTGTGTACATTTGCCAATTTTCATTCATATTTTTAAAACACGAGCTGTATTATTATTTTTATTTAAGATTTTAGGACTCTTTTTAAGCCCATAAGATTAACATTGACGCTAGGGTGTTGCTAAGGTTGGGATCCTTATGTTAGGCAACCAGCACAAGAGTATAGTTGGTTGACAGACATTGGAGACCAGGGGCGGATCCAGGACCGACTTCTGGGGGGCGGTGGGTTGTCATACAGCTACTAAGAGCTACTTTTAACAGCTTCAAACTCTGGGATGGGTTTTATTTATATATATAAAATAAAAAAGTTTCTCCTCCCTGGATCCGCAACTGTTGGAGACTACTTTAATCTGAATGACAAAACGTATTACATGCTGGCAACTTGAAAGACCTGTAGAACCGCACTCTGAAACTCTAGGTCATCTGTATTAAATATATTGTGAAACCACATATTCCAGAGTAAAGAAAAAAAATAATTGATACGTTTAGTACGAGAATAATGCATAGAAATAGCACAATCATTATAATAAGTGTAGTTGTTTATTTACTGGCTGTTGTTTCGAGTAGTAAAGTCGAATAGACTCTTACTCATGATAATGTACTCTACAGATTGTCAAATATACTGCAATAAGCATACAGGTGAAAAAATACCATAACGTTACATAATATAGTAGTGTAACAATTATATAATATATTCATACTACTGTTACATTATGTAGCAAATTAACTTTGTGGTGGACAAACACCGTGTGCATGGGTTTTCTCGGGGTTCTCCCGTTTCCTCCCACCACTTTCTACATTCCACCATTCATTTCTCATCATCACCGTCTCCTTTAGCTCAGCCGGCATAATCGTGGGACGTAAAACTGAAATATTTTAAGTTATGAAAGCTCATTTTTCATTTTTTACATTATGTTGCTTGAAAGGTGTCAGAAAGTTTTCACGCGACAGGAATATGTCATGATCCTAAGCTCCCATACCTTTCGCATTTTTTTTTTTTTTTTTTTTTTTGGTATGCTATACTTATATATTAAACCGTATAATTTTTAGTATTTGACGGCCTTGAAATACTATATATCATTTCAGGATCATTTTTAAATTTTTATATTCCCGTGATAGAGAGAGCCTAACTTTTGTATTGTGTATGAATCACGTCTGTACTTGGCACTTGCCAGCCTGTTTCGTCAGGTGCATCTGTAAAATTTTCGATTGCAATAGTGATGGCACAGTTTAAGACTCTGTCACCATTGTTGGTAATATATATGTTCGTAATGCCAATTGGAGACATCCATTAAGCTCATTCCCGTCTCTATTCATCGTTCATTGCTTTCTTCTGCTTATACTTGGCTCATACATTTTCGAGATTTGGCACAGATTTTGTACGATAGACAAGCACGTCACTGTGTAAAGCACAGAATCAAGTAGGCTGACGTGTTTGCTTTCGTTATTTTTGTAACACAATAAATTTATATTATTTTATTATTATTATTATATTTATTATTACTGAAATGCCCATTTTTCGCACAGGGACAATAGCTTTATGGGAAATTTGTTCCTCCTGTCCCTCTAAGGTACGCCCGTTAATTGAATTGAATGACAAAATTCCAGCACGAGTAGGTATTAACTATGTTCAGAAATTCAGTTCAACTTGTTACATTGTTTATTTTTTTTCCCTTGACGCGATCACAAACTTCAGGCAACATCAATTTCAGTGTGAAGAATGAAATATAGAAAATGCCCCTTATTGCCCCCCTTCCCTCCCGTAAAACGGGAATTATAAACAAAACCCTGAGAATGTGTCCATTTATTTTTAATGAGTAATTTATATAGTGAATTTCATCTTTTTGATGTAACAGGTTCGTAACTTTTTTTTTTAAATTTGAACCTACAGATACATTCTTTAATCAAAGTAAAAAACTTCGCTAAAGATTAGTACTAACTACGTTCCAAAATTCAGTTCAGACTTCGATCGTTTCTTCGCAATGTGATCATAAACTACAGGCAACATCGTTTTTATAATAGACTAGCAGAATACCCATTCTTCGCACGGAGAGAATACATTTTCATTTTGGACATTAGGGGCTGAATTTAGATTTAAACGGCATCAGAAGTGCCACTGTTCATCTGAGCGACGCCGAAAACTATGGATTCGGCACTTAATATCGGTCATTTTCGATCATATATACCCTCCTCCAAGTTGCGGGGCTGAATTTGGATTTAAACGTTATTAGAAGTATCACTGTTCATCTCAGCGACCCCGAAAAGTATGGATTCGACACTAATATCGGCCATTTTGATCGTTTCTAAATATCTCCCCCCTCTTCCCTACGTTGAACCGTTAAAGTGAAATGACACAAACCATCCCAGGCCCGAACCTCATCTTTGTGGCAAATTTAATCGAGATCGGTCACGTGGTTCAAGAGTTAAGTTTTATTTATTTTTATATATCTCCTCTCTTACGTTGTACCGTCAAATTAAAACGATAAAGAGTTAATTCGTGGTTAAGCAGTTAGCGACACGCCTTTGGCGTGTGAGATCCGGATTCGATTTCCGACGGGAGCTCATGTGGTTCGGATTCCACGTTAATTAGTAGGCCCACGTCTCATATAGCCTCACTGGTGAAAGAGACGCTAAACTCAAAAACCAGCTCATTGAAATGATAAAAAACAACCCAGGCCCGAACTTCATCTATGTTGAAAATTTAATGGAGATCAGTGAAGTGGTTCAAGAGGTAGGAAGTTACAAACATAGTGCCTTTCATTTATATATATTTGGTCTAAATATGCGAAGTGGTTTGTGATGTACGTGCAGTAACGATCAAATTTGAACCACGTAAATTCAAGTTTATTAGAATAAAAGGGAAACTATTTGACAAGAAATTAAGGGAATACTCCCTATTACGTTGTAATTCATATCAGAAAAACGTTTCCAACACATTTATAATACGTTTCTAGAATTACTTGGTTTATGTGGAGCTAATAGATGCGAAGCGCATAGCTTAAATTTTGCTTTTCATTCGTAGAATGTTACTCGCGATCATACACGAGACTGTTCTCAAATTTTGCACAGTGATAGGTCTGCATAGACAAAGTTTGTGAGTAAAAACGTATCCGAATAGTGGTGTTCTTGTTCTAAAACTTACATGTAATACGTGAATGTACTGTCTGCTGTATGGCACGGGAATTGAAATTAATTATAATACAATGCATTTTATGCTTTCAGTTGGCGACTATGTTTTAACTTGGCATTGTTCGCACGAAATATTCGCTGCTTCATTCCACTCAGCATCGGTAGTTCCACATTTTATGAAAGTTGACCTCGCACTTAGTTTAATTTTATGCCTCAAATACTTAATGTTGATGATAAAAAGAACTTACACCATTAGTGGCGAAGATACATATTGTGCAAAATTAAAGGGATAAAAGTTTTGATATGTTCTGCAAATGACACAACACTTAAGAGGGTGTAACAGGATACAAGCAAAAGAAAGGTAATATGAATGTTTTTCAAAAGTGGTGGGAGTTACAATAACGACATAATGCGGTCAATATGTCTCTCTTCATCTAAAGGGTAAGTAGTGTTCCGTTCAAAGGAGAGGTGTCAGGTAGTTGTATTGTTTCTGCTAGTGGTATTCACTTACGTTGTCATGGCTCAAACTGTAATTAGACCTTTCTCAGAAATTGAGGCGGAACAGATACGAGTAGAAGTATCCAGAGATATGAATATCTCGAATTGTTGTTACACTTATGTAATCAATGACACGAGATCGGGCCAAGATAGTTCAAGGGCGACGAAGGTATAAGATGATTATACTACGAGGGCAAGTCAATAATTATCTACACTTTTCATTCTACAATTTATTTACATGAAGCTAGGGTTATACTATGGACATCATTTTTCTACGTAATCTCCCTCCTTATCAATGCACTTGGCCCAACAGTCAACGAGCTTACGTATTCCTTCAAAGTAAAAGGTTTTTGGTAGGTCGTGACGTGAAGCCACTTTTGCACCGCATTTTGCACGTCTAAATCTGACTCAAATCTGCGACCATACAAAGCATCCTTGAGTGGCCCAAACAAGTGAAAGTCAGATGGAGCTAGGTTTGGGCTGTAGGGAGGGTGTTCCAATAACTCAAATTTCAGCTTGTTGATGGTTTCAATAGTGTGATGAGCCGTGTGTGGCTGTGCATTGTCATGCAAACTCGCACTGTTGATAGTCTTTCCCTTTTCCATGAACTCTGCCAGTATGAGCCCCTGTGAGTCCCAAAACACAATTAACATAACCTTTCCTGCGAATGGCTCAGTCTTTAATTTTTTCTTCGTCGGAGATCCAGGGTGTTTCCAGTGCATACTCTGGCGCTTTGATTCTGGCTCATAGTGATGAACCCATGTTTCATCGCCGGTGACTATTCTGCTTAAAAATGCCTCACCTTCGTTATTGGAAGTGAGTGAGTAAGCGCTAACAGACCCTAACACGAGTGTTCTGCAGTAAGCTTTCTTGGTACTCACCGTGCATAGACTTTGTGAAAACCAAGCTCGTCGTGGATGATATGATGAGAAGAGCCATGACTGATGTTCAAAGCAGCTGCTACCTCATCGATAGTGATTCGCCAGGACCATCTCTCGAGCGTGCTGAATGTTGTCATATGTAGTAGAGGTTGATGGACGTCGTGCTCCCTCTTCATGCGTTACACTTGTTCGACCACTTTTAAACTTCTCGAGCCTCATAAACACAGTTTTACATGATAGTACACTTCTCCCATATTGCGATGAATGTCTGACACTTTGACACCGTCCGACCAGGGGAATCGGATCACTGCTCGTTGTTCCTCTTTGGTGCAAACTTCTAATGTAGCAGCCATGATATATCTGCAAACGAAGGAAGCAAAATGGAGGAATTAAGATCACACTCTCACAGCATGACCACAACGGCATAACAATAAAATATGTGAGGACAGTGCGCAATGTAAGAAAAGTTGTGACAAAAGGCTAGATAATTTTTGACTCGCCCTCGTAGTTAGACTAAAATGTCAGTCTCGTCCTATTCGCATGTCAACTAGCTTCAGAGCTGTGACCAATGTTTCGAGTCTTCACGAAAGACATCTCTTTCCGTGCAAGGAAGGTGCCGTTTGGAGTGGTATCGTCAAAGTCTTGATTGAATCAATCGGTGGAAATACATGTACAAGATTCTGGAGTCATTTGTGTGGGATTTTTAGATTTCGTTGGACCCGAATTTTTCATATACAATAATTCCCATCCACACAGAGCTACCCTCATCGGCGATTTCTTCGCTAATGAGGTGTTGCTTGGATAGAATAGCCGGCCAGTCACCCAACCTAAATCCGATTGAGCATGGATGCCTTAAGGCACACAAATAGCAGAACATCTTCCTCCTACCTGAGATCTACAGCGGCGGAACCTATTGGATAAAAGTCGTGTATCTGGCTGTCCAGGTGGCATTCACTAATGATATGACATCGAAACGCCTCCCACACAAGGCTTTCTTTAATTTCTGAAAGAGGAAAAAATCTGTGGATGCGAGATCCGGAGTATTACGAGTGAGGGGAAAACTTCGAAACTCAGGGTGGCTGGCTGCATGACTCAAGTCTCTTTAAGGGGAATGGGCGAGGAGAAGCCGCCACATTTCTTTTGTTAGCATTCCTCGACGTCCTTTTTGTTTTTTTTGACTGCATCCCGTAACTTGGTCACGAGGTCGCGGTAGTACATCTCACGATGGTTGGCCCTTTGTTGTTGTAATTCCACAAGATAAAGCCGCGGAAGTCTCAGAAAGCACTCAGCGTTACGTTTCTTCGCGATATTATGATCTGAACCTTTTTGGGCTTCGTGAGTGGCAGTATATTGGTTCTCTGGTCCTCTGCTGGTGTTCAGCAGAACTAGTACGCGTGGAATGTATACCAATAGCTTAATTAAGGATCAAAGTCTTCCCAACAGTGCAAATTCTTGATAACAGCTTGAACCTGTTTCTCATATTTTAAAAATACATTATATGCAGATTTGTGAAATCTTTATTGTATATTTATGAAATCTTTTTTGGGATTTAATTTATTAGTAGATTTCACGTGTTAATGTTACATGTATATACTTAACGAAGCAAAATGATTTAAAAAAGATAATTCATATTGGTTGTAACATTTGCTTGACATTTAATATATTAAATCATTTTGGACCAAAGAATGGAATTTTGTTCATTGTTTACTGGAATTACAGTCGGATGAATTATGAAAATCTGAAGTCATTCAAGCTTTTCTTGAGCTAAAGTTGTATTTTGTAATGGTTCAAATACGTTGTACTTATATATTGTCTCTGACTTTTTAGTCCTGTCATTGCTAGGAGCTACAAAAATTCTGAAAGATAAACAGTTCTGTGACAGATGATTGCATTAAGAATACTGCTTAAAATGAGGCTACTAGAGGTCGTGCATTTATTGTGTATTTTATTAAAATTTTAATTTTTATGTAGTTGGCTGGGCTTATTGAAGTGGACTGCGAAAATTGAACTTACAGTTAGCAGTTAAATTCTTCATTATGTACATCATTAAATTAAAATTCAGTGTTAACAAAAAAATTGACTACCTACCAATGAATCCTCCCTTGAAAAATTTAAAGGTTTTGACGTTTCGGAACTCTCAACTGGTTCCTTTCTCAGTGGCAAGGTAAAAAGGATTAATACGGAAAGCAGAAAAAAGGAGTAAAACCAGAACGTACAAAAAAGATCCTGAGATAGATAGAGCAGAATGAAAAAAGAATGAAATGAATAAAAAAAGAACGTGGAGTCTATGTTAGGCTACTATTGCCAGATCTAAAGTATCCATCAAAGGTAGGTACCCATGTTCGATCAATGTTGCCAGTGTCAAGGTTCAATGCAGGTTTGTATTTATGAATAAAGAACGATTCTTTAATTTCCTTTTTATTTTGCTGAACCTATTACCATAACCTGTTTTATATTATGTTAATGTTGTTTTAGATGAAGCGCTAAACCGTACATGCCTTCTTCATGTGACTTTTTTGATTGTCTAACATGTTCCTTCACACGCGTGTTAATATTACGTTTAGTTTGGCCAATGTATGAGGAATCACATTCGCAATGGACGCGGTAAATACCTGCCTTATTTAATGGATCGACAAAATAGCTTTTAAATCCAGTGAGATGTTTTTGTAAACTTTTGGGGCGAATACTTGAAACAGATATGTTATGCTTTGCAAGAATACGTTCAGTTTTTGTTGAAAGTTGTGGAAAATAAGGAATTCCAATCCAAATTTTTGCTTCTTTGGAAGTTAACGTTTAGGTGACTTGCAGCGATTTACGTGTTTGATTAAACCATTTTTGTAAAATACATAGCTTATAACCGTTTTCTTGTCCTATTTTATATAAAAATTGTATTTCTTCGTTGAGATCTTTTTGACGGTCACAAATTAATAATGCTCTACGAAAGAAGTTCTTCCAAATATTGGCCTTGTACATTGGCGGATGAGCTGACTGTTGATGTATGTAAGTAGTGCCTGCATTGGGTCTTCGGTATACTTTTGTTAATAAATTTATTATGTGATCGGGTAATCAATAGGTGTAGAAATGGAAGGCCGTTATCAGATTTACGTTCAAGGGTGAACTTTAGCGTAGGATGCTGATTGTTGAATTGTTCAGATATTTGTGTAAGTGTATTTTCGTCACGAACAACTAGTAGAATATCATCAGCATAACGGTAATATCTAACGTATTTAAATGTGTCGCGCCGTAAAATAGACGTTTCAATCTGATTTAAAACGGTATTTGACAATATTGGGGATAATGTGTTACCCATGCCTAAGCCATCATTCTGAGAAAAGTAATGATCTTCAAATTGGAATATATTATTTGTTAAACAAACCTCAAGTAATTGTAATAAAAAAATTAGTTTCATAGGTAGAAGCGCCATTTTGTAATAACCAGGATCGAGTACTATTGATAGTAAGTTCTAGTGGTATGGACAGATACGTATCAACAACGTCTATGGAGGCAAGTAAAATGGTATTGGCATTTACAAATGATGATAATTGTTGTTTTACGTCAAGACTGTTTCTTACAACATATTTAAAACCACTATTGTAACTGCTGAGTTTTTTATATCACCATTTTGATAGTAAATAAGCTGGATGATTGAAACCTGATATGATCGGGCGAAGGCAGGCTTGTGCACCTTCGGAAGACCATAAATAATGGGAAGACTAGGTGCATGTATTTTTATCATATCTTTTACAATATCAGTTAAAAGTGGTGAAGAATCGATTGTCGACTGTACCTTCTTAATAATCTGTAGTAACGGATTACAGGGATATGAAACCAAATTACATTTCTTTGCTATTTTTAAAATACCGGAAGCATATCTGCTTTGACATAACAACATATTGATTTCCTTTATCAGCCTTTAAACACCAGATATCGTGTTTATTAAGAAATATTTAAATTGTGTAATAGGCCCTTGTAAGCCCTTTGTTTCCTTTCTCATACAAAAACGTAGGATCATATCCAAAATTCAGATATGTACAAAGTCTTATTACAGAATTTAGAATATTTCTTGATAAACACAATATCTGGTGTTTAAAGACTTATAAAGGAAACCAATGTGTTGTTATGCCAAAGCAAAGATATGCTTCCGGTATTTTAAAAATACCAGAGAAATGTAATTTTGTTTCATATCCTTGTAATCCGTTACTACAGATTATTAAGAAGGTACAGTCGACAATCGATTCTTCACCACTTTTAACTGATATTGAAAAAGATATGATAAAAATACATGCACCTAGTCTTTCCATTATTTATGGTCTTCCGAAGGTGCACAAGCCTGCCTTCGCCCGATCATATCAGGTTTCAATCATCCAGCTTATTTACTATCAAAATGGTGATATAAAAAACTCAGCAGTTACAATAGTGGTTTTAAATATGTTGTAAAAAACAGTCTTGACGTAAAACAACAATTATCATCATTTGTAAATGCCAATACCATTTTACTTGCCTCCATAGACGTTGTTGATATGTATCTGTCCATACCACTAGAACTTACTATCAATAGTACTCGATCCTGGTTATTACAAAATGGCGCTTCTACCTATGAAACTAATTTTTTTATTACAATTACTTGAGGTTTGTTTAACAAATAATATATTCCAATTTGAAGATCATTACTTTTCTCAGAATGATGGCTTAGGCATGGGTAACACATTATCCCCAATATTGTCAAATACCGTTTTAAATCAGATTGAAACGTCTATTTTACGGCACGACACATTTAAATACGTTAGATATTACCGTTATGCTGATGATATTCTACTAGTTGTTCGTGACGAAAATACACTTACACAAATATCTGAACAATTCAACAATCAGCATCCTACGCTAAAGTTCACCCTTGAACGTAAATCTGATAACGGCCTTCCATTTCTACACCTATTGATTACCCGATCACATAATAAATTTATTAACAAAAGTATACCGAAGACCCAATGCAGGCACTACTTACATACATCAACAGTCAGCTCATCCGCCAATGTACAAGGCCAATATTTGGAAGAACTTCTTTCGTAGAGCATTATTAATTTGTGACCGTCAAAAAGATCTCAACGAAGAAGTACAATTTTTATATAAAATAGGACAAGAAAACGGTTATAAGCTATGTATTTTACAAAAATGGTTTAATCAAACACGTAAATCGCTGCAAGTCACCTAAACGTTAACTTCCAAAGAAGCAAAAATTTGGATTGGAATTCCTTATTTTCCACAACTTTCAACAAAAACTGAACGTATTCTTGCAAAGCATAACATATCTGTTTCAAGTATTCGCCCCAAAAGTTTACAGAAACATCTCACTGGATTTAAAAACTATTTTGTCGATCCATTAAATAAGGCAGGTATTTACCGCGTCCATTGCGAATGTGATTCCTCATACATTGGCCAAACTAAACGTAATATTAACACGCGTGTGAAGGAACATGTTAGACAATCAAAAAAGTCACATGAAGAAGGCATGTACGGTTTAGCGCTTCATCTAAAACAACATTAACATAATATAAAACAGATTATGGTAATTTGTTCAGCAAAATAAAAAGGAAATTAAAGAATCGTTCTTTATTCATAAATACAAACCTGCATTGAACCTTGACACTGGCAACGTTGATCGAACATGGGTACCTACCTTTGATGGATACTTAGATCTGGCAATAGTGGCCTAACATAGACTCCACGTTCTTTTTTTATTCATTTCATTCTTTTTTCATTCTGCTCTATCTATCTCAGGATCTTTTTTGTACGTTACTTTTATATAGTGGTATGTATTCCTGGTTTTACTCCTTTTTTCTGCTTTCCGTATTAATCCTTTTTACCTTGCCACTGAAGAAGGGACCAGTTGAGAGTTCCGAAACGTCAAAACCTCTAAATATTTCAAGAGAGGATTCATTGGTAAGTAGCCAATTTTTTGTTAATTTTGAATATCCCCCATGCGCCCATGTAATTATAAAATTCAGTGTATTTATTTTTTCTGTATAGTGTTTTTTAATTAATTTAATGCATTTCTTTTCAGTTCCCAATGACTATTTTGTATGATCCTACTCGGAAAAAAGAACCCTCTCCCCAGTATGTGACAGAGAGGGAAATGTGTCTAAAATACTTTGAGAAATGGAGTGAACAAGATCAGATTGAATTCGTAGAACATCTCTTGTCTCGGATGTGCCACTATCAGCATGGACACATTAATTGCTTCCTCAAACCCATGCTTCAGAGGGATTTTATCTCATTGTTACCAAGTAAGTACCTGTTAAGGACTATTGTAAGTATTTAAACTATTACACTTTAACCCAACCTAAAATTTTCTGTCTATTATTGCATTTAAGAGTAATATATAGAAATGTGAAAAGCAAAGAATTACATTACAGGTAATTAAGATACCATTTGTGCTTAAGTTAAAATGACTAAAGGTTGTGTTGACACATCAATACGTGGCTTATATTCATACAAATTTATGAAGATAGGCGGCATATAGGTTATGCTTACAAGTACACAGTCTCGTATAATCACTTGTTTATGAATAAATAATGCAGGAATTTAGTAGTATCAGTTTCTTTTATCGTGACTATTACTGAAGTTCATTGAGGTTCAGTGCAGTGACAATTTTAATGTTTCCTCAGTTGCAAGCTTATATATAGGGAATCATATAAAATTCTGTATTATTTCGTTTATTGATTTTAAATATATAATTTTTTTCTGTTTGTGTAGAGAAAGGTTTGGATCATGTAGCAGAGAACATCCTATCGTACTTGGACGCAGAATCATTGTGTGCTGCTGAACTAGTATGTAAAGAATGGTATAGAGTTATCTCGGAGGGTATGTTATGGAAGAAATTGATCGAGAGAAAAGTTCGGACTGATTCACTATGGCGAGGGTTAGCGGAAAGGAGGGGATGGTAAGTGAGAGAATACATAGTCACTAATAACGAAGACTAAAAGTAAGAAGTTAAATACAGTACCTGATCACTTTGTACTAAATCTTTACGTTACAGCCCTATTGGAATGAAACGAGTGTTGAAAGGAATTCTGTATATATTTTTTCAACAGTTAATATTTTCGGAACCTGTGTAGGTTCCCAAACTGTTAATTTACTATCTGCTGATAAGTATTTGCTCTATAGTCTGATAAAGAGTAAACTTCCAGTGGGAGTGGAATCCACACGCACCAAAAATATGTGCACTAACCACTCGGCTATTCGGCTTTCTCTACAAATACATTTAGTAATTTCAGAACTCTTAACTAGATGGCAGTCGTGAAGCTCATTTTATTTTATTTTCACCGATGTACAAAGAAGTCACAATCACGTAACAGTTTCAACACAATAACTGTATCTTCGTCAGACTTCTACTCCTTCTCTATTCTGATGAAGACACAGTTATTATGGTGAAACTGTTACGTGTTTTTTTTTTTTTTATACATATTATCACATAGCCTTGCTCAGTGTGTTGTTGTGTTTTAGTACAAAATGGAAACAAAGCCTGATAAAATAGTTACAAAAAAGTCACTTTGAGTTTTATAAATAGAGTGCAAACCTCATTCTTGACTAAAATATTTCTAAGACTTGCAATTTATATGACTACAATAAATTAATTTTCGAAAGTATTTTACTTGAGCAGTAACATTGATAAGTAGATACTCTGGGGTATGTTATGGAATGGAAGAAACACCTATACTGGTTATGAATTTGAATGGCAGTTGAAACAAGTTTATTTTGAGATCATGAGTGAATGAGAGAGAAAGAAGGGCGAATGCTTAAGAATGAACTCCCTATTGGAAACTGCTAATAATTTAGCTAATTATCGATCGATGTGAACAAAATAAGGTTCGTTGTGTTCAGATAGCAAATATTGTAAGGAGTGCCAAATTTTTCATAAGCATCAGCATTGTCCATCAGTTTGTGACATCTAGGAATAACCTAGACTGGCTTCCCCAAGAACTTTGGTAGTATATTGGTCAGAACACGCCGAATGGGATTTCGTAGTTTATCTATTGTTTGGAATTCGACGCGGTAACCCCATAGGAAGGCGTATAGCGTAAGATCAGGGATACATGCTATCCACTCACACGGACCATGACTGCCAAGCAAACTACAGAAAAATATATCAAGCACTTACAGATATTGCTGAATGATCTTGCATTAAGATGGAAGTAGATCCATCGTAATTTTACATGGTGAGATCAACATGCTTGTTACGAATGAAGACTAGTTCAACCACTTGATGAATATTATGCCGCACTACACCATATTTTTCGGGTAGTGTTACAGTAGCTGTAGGATCCTTTCGTGGTCAGTTGTGTAAATTATGTGGTGCACAAATCTCCTGACCACCATGAAATACAGCTGTTTCCCCCAAGGAATAACTCTACCAAGCTGAATTTTGCACACTTTATCCGACGGTCACAGTTTTCTGGCTATAATGTGCCTTTTCCAAGGATAAGATTGAAAATCCTTGCTCAGGACCCAGAGTAGCTTGGCATGTAGAGTACGTAGGGCTAATAATACTATACCATTTACACAGCTTATGCCATCAAGATAAACGACAAGCACTTCTGCTAGTATGTGGCACATATCCTATACTTATAAATTTCCAATAATAGTTTTCACGGTATGGGCATCACGAGGTCCATGAACACACCACTACTATATCTTTATTTGTATACGGATTGTTACAAGAGGTCAGCTGAACTCGGTAATTTGAATGTCCAATGTTGGAATATTCTTGAATTTCATGGCTACAGGATACAAACACAATACCACCGCTTTTTTTTTTTTTTTTTTTTTTTTTTTTTTTTTTTTTTTTTTTTTTTTACAGCTCTCCTTCCTCTCTTGGACTTACGTTCTGAAACTTAACAATAGAAAAGATCGTTCCAAAACGGTTTTCAAGAAAGAAAAAAAGAAAAAGAAAAAATCACTTGTGTAGGCAAATATTCAAATTAACACTTCAAGCGTCTAACATACAGAGGTGAATGTACAATTAAGCATAGGAATTAGTTGTTTCATTGCAATCAAGTTCCAAGATATATAAGTGGCAGGGTTCATAGCGGGTCACTTTTTTAACTAAAAGTTACTTTTTTGGGAGATAAAGTGACTTTTCTTTTTTTTTTTTTTAACCTTGGCAGTTTTCTAAGAAAATGTTATAAAAATAAATGGAGAAAGGCAGAAACCTGTTATTTGTTACTGTTTTGAAAGCTTCAGTATTGCTGCCACATGTGAAACAGTCAGCTTTATTCTCACTTCAGCTTTTATTCTTTCTAAAGCACAATGGATGGTTAGTGGTTGCTTAAGCTCTCAAGGTGGGGTTGAGAACCCTTCTGTGTCTATTCTTTCTTCTGTCATAATAGCCTTTTAGTTTTCTCTCGTAATAGTTAACCTGCGCTCAACGTTGTGTGTGTGTTTGTGTTGTTTATCATGCTCGTCTTGTGTTATGCTTCTTGTATGTTCTTCTTAAGAGTATGTGATGAATTTGAATATTTCATGGCTTTGAGAACTCTCTATGCTAAGTTAAATATAATGTCTGGGATTAAGAAATTCGGAAATAGGCCAGAACTGGTTTCACTTACTCAGAAGCTTCTTACATCTCCTAAGTCTGCTTATCGTAACTACAAAGCATACTTAGAAAACCTATAAGAAAGGAGGAAGCTCAAAGAGAAGAAGTAAAGAAGAAAAGGTGAAATAAAACAACAAACAGAGAGGTGATGGAGAAATTGACAAAGGAAAAAGGGGCATGATGAGATTTTGGTCTTTTTTACGTGTGCTTTTGGTTACTTTTCAACTATTTACAAGAGACCAGACTACTATGAGCCCTAAAGTGGTCAACCTATAGAGCAAGAGGAAAGCGTATTTGCATGCCTTTGGGAAGGTGAAGGTTACCAAAAATGGGGTCAACCTAGACAAGTGGTCAAGTTAACAGATGTTACTAACATTGCACCTATCTCTATATATAGCTCAACTTATGAATCTCTGCCGCGATTAACGCCAACGTAGAATTCCCCCCAAGACAGATACCAGGGTTGGCTGGTTTAAACCAAAAAATGTTCATAAAAGTGTAAGTGTTCGTAAAATCTTGATGAACACACATTTATGGGTTATCGGTTTCACTCCCGTATATAATTCGTATTATATTCAGACCTAAATTCACTATTCATTACTCAAAGAGATTATACTACAAAAGCAACTTTTTAAAATAAGTTTATGAATGTTTCTTTTGTGATTTTTTTTAATAGTTTATTATTGTTATGCAATTGCAATCAGAGGAAAATTGTAAATATTATTTCCTTTTTTAATAATGTTTACTATTGATAAAATCGAATTGCCGAACTTTTTGGGAGGGGGTTATACAAACCCCACGAGAGGCATTTATTGAAATCAGAAGTATCTTTGGTATCTATTTATGTATAAATTGGTCAGTCATAATGGACTCAAATAATTCGTATCTTTATTCACTTTTCTTACTGATCTGCAAATTAAGTCGTCATATTTCTTTAACTTGGACTAACAAAAGTCGTAGTGAACTAACTTGGACTAAATTAGTTCTTCTGTACTTTGCAGTATTTTGAAATTGTTTATATGTAATTCTGTATAACGGTTTCACTTGTGCAACGGTTTATCTTTTTGTTCTTCTGAAATGACTCTTAACAATTATATTAACAAGTATGTAAAGATTAATACAACGTATTTTTTGTCAGGAGTCCTTCGTGAGTGAGTCGGCAGACGTATCGCATTCGTAGCCAATTAGTCCCGGCTTCGAGTTCAAATGGAGGACAATTTCTGTCGGATGTAAGCCGAGAAGCAGTTTGGAGTCCGTTTTAAGCTTATATGAAGCCTTCCAGCATAACCCGATTGTTGCATAATAACACCAGGGCGAAACAAACTTGTTTCTGTCCATACCTGGTATAAATACTTAGGGCAAAATATTTAAACCATAAAAACCTGTTTTTTTTTTAAAAAAAGGTTTAAATAAAAAAAGTTTTTTTTTAAAATAAAAACTATGGTTTTTGCCAACCCTGACAGATACTATTGAAGTAATTTATCTGTCTTGGAGGAAAATTCTTCATTGGCGTCAATCGCGGAAGAGATTCGTGAGCTAAGCTATAATTAGCTAGATAGATTACTTGCCAGTAAATAAATAAATAAATAAATAAAAGATAAATTAGAAGCCCTTCCGCTATATGTTTCACTAGATAGGGAAGGGGAAAAATTATGAAAGACCAGAGAGGTAGCTGTGAGGCGTCCAATTGGGCGTTGTATTGGAACCTATTCTAAACCGCAACGAGCTAAGAGTTGTGTGTAGGGAGATAAAACTAATGGGAGGATAATTATATAAATGAGTATCTGAAATACCCGCCCTTCATACGGGAAGACTAGATTTCTGCAAAACAGTTGAACTTTTTTTTTTTTTCCTCCCTTAGGATAAACATTTCAATAAAAGTGTAATGAGAAAAACCCATAAGGTATTCTATTGTTGAGAAATTTTGAACCCCATATATCCTTTAATCAAAGTGACATGAAAAAGAGAAGAAAAAACAGCTAGAAGCAGATAGTAATTATGTCCAAAATTCATTTCAAACGGTCAGCCGTTTTTCTGTGATGCGATCACAAACGACAGACAACGTCGATTTCAGTGTGGTGAAACTAATTATCACAATTGCCCTCCTTTACCGATTAAAACAGGAACTTGGGAAATGCTGGGACACGTGTCGTAAATTGAATACCTCGGCATTTCCGCTATCACCTCCCATCCCGATGGAGACTTGAACTTAAATTTAACTTGCATCGAGAATCACAATCATCTCAGCGAGCCCTAAAACTGTGGATTCGAAACTGATAGGCTCTATCGCTTGTTTTTGATTATTTTTACATGTCACGCTTTTCCAGCCCATTATTTTATTCTCTTCGAGGGCAACAAGAGATTTCCCATATCAGAAAATCAGAATCTAAGCAAAATAAATAAGGGCGAGCAACGGTTTCGGTGTTGCCCCTGTCAATTCCGTGGCCAGCTGACATGCCCTTCTTGACTTATACTTGTCTCATCGGATTATTTGTACATGTCTCCACTCGAGTTGCTAACGAGGTTGAACTTGGATTTAAACGGCATTTGGGATATCACTTTTCATTCCAGTTACTAGCATGTGAACGACACAAAAATTATCAAGCTACATACAGATATTGCAAACTGATCCTGCATTAAGAAAGCAATAGACCCAACTTAATTTTGTAGCATGGTGAGGTTATCGCTTTTGTCACGAATGAAGATTAGGTGATGGTTATGCCGCATCATACCTTGTTTTTCGGGTAATGTATTTTATCAAAATTGGTCGTAGTATTCTCTTATCCCCAATCGTGTAAATTCTAGAGGTAAATCCTCTCAACACGGGAAACAAGGAGCCCGAAAACTATTGATTCATCACTAATATCGGTCATTTTTGAATATTTTCCCACTTCCATTGGATTTCTAGCGGTGCACTTCTTCGACTAAATTTGAGCTTAAATGTGATCGTGCCTGTCACCAACCAGCTTAGCCATCCCCAAAACTATGAATGCTACACTAATATCGGTCGTTCTTGATTATTTTTAAATGTCATTCCTTTTCCACCTACCCATTGAGTCTAGGGGTATTTTACCCTCTTGAAACTTGAGCTTGAATGTCGTTGGAACTAGGGGTGTTCGATAAGGCTGAGGACCTATCGAACTTCGGGACTGAAAATTTATCGAGTTGTCATCGGTTACTCGAAACCTTTCGAGTATTTGAAATTATCGAAGTTTCGGGTATTATCGAAATTTCGAGTATTATCGAAGTTTCGGGTATTATCGAAATTTCGAGTATTATCGAAGTTTCGGGAATTATCGAAATTTCGAGTATTATCGAAGTTTCGGGTATTATCGGAATTTCGAGTATTATCGAAGTTTCGGATATTATCGAAATTTCGAGTATTATCGAAGTTTCGGGTATTATCGAAATTTCGAGTATTATCGAAGTTTCGGGTATTATCGAAATTTCGAGTATTATCGAAGTTTCGGGAATTATCGAAATTTCGAGTATTATCGAAGTTTCGGGTATTATCGGAATTTCGAGTATTATCGAAGTTTCGGATATTATCGACATTTCGAGTATTATCGAAGTTTCGGGTATTATCGACATTTCGAGTATTATCGAAGTTTCAAGTATTATCAAAAGTAGTGATGGACAGTTCGGTTCCCTCACCTCTCCAATGATTCCTTCTTGCAGCCAAACTAGTCAAACAACTTTTTTTATCTGATAAGTTATTGCAAAGTTGTACTTGTGAGGTGAAAGGAAAGCGTGCACAAAGGGATTGCTTTTTCGTCCCCTCCTCCCCCCTCCCACACACAGAAAGCGTTCAGTTTTACCTGAATTTTATCTCTTGTTTGTTATTTGCTAACAGCTAGTGTATTAGTGTTGCCAGAGATACGGTCTTAAACGTAGAAATAGGGTAATTTGCTCTTCATACGATATAGTATACGCCCAACACCTCAACCATATTAATCACGCACGGTGTTGCTAAAATGTTATAGCAACATTTTATTTTTAAGCCAAATGTATTATCTTCTGTCATGTTTGCTTTCTCTTAATGGCCACTAGTTCACACATTGCCGCAATCAGATATGATGATGCTTTGGGCGCAAACTCCCCCTTTAGCCTTTCAGTAAAACAGATGTTGGTCAAATCAGTGGTGATTTCAGGGGTTGTTTAGGAGGAATATTTCCCCCACAAACATATCTCTGATCATGTTCACCGTGGTTTACCAGTATTTTTGCTACTTTCACCCTCCGTGTATTCAAAATCTCCCGGGGTAGGATTACCATAATTTCTGGATATTTTTAAGAATGGTGTGTGTGTTTATTGAGAAGTTAAGAAAAGTCTAATCTTAACTTTCTAAAATGCTTATGCTCCTTTTGTATACTTAAAAAATATTTTTATATTATTGTCTTAATTATTTTCCTGAGTAAAGTATTCTTGCGAAGAACACCTTATCGTTATTGATTTTTTCATAAATATCAGCACAAGACAGAATTGCAAGCCAAGCACTTGACCAAACACAGCGAGGTTTCCCAGTCTTCCATTTTCCCAGACAATTTTCCGGATCGGGCTTGAATCTAGAACGTATGATAAGACTACGCGGGGGAAACCTTGAAATCATCACTAAGTTTAATGAAGGTGAAAAACGGAAATAAATCTATTTCCTCGACAGTGAATATACAGGGTACCATATGTTCTATACAGTTGGTTTGTACATTATGATGAATCCACACACTAGCGGATCCAGAAGCGTCGTTTGGTGGAGGCAGATTGCTTCCTGGACGAATAATGTAGGTTTTAAAAATGTAAGAGTTTTGCATCAATTTAGAATAACGTGGTGCATTATTTTATATAGAGTGTTTCAAAACAACACCGCCAACGTTTGGGTTGCCACATTACCTAATTTTAGCGTATACCACCAGATTTTCAGGTCTTATATTCGTCCCCCGCTTAATCATCTCTTAATCATGAAAAACCTAAGATTGGAGAAAAATCTAAGACGACTTTGTTGATAAAGTGTTGTTATATTCAACGTAAACCGCTACATTTCTGTGTCAATCTCAATCGCGAATGGACAGATGACAGAAACAAGATGAACGCAAAAACTGTCAAATTATTACTACTGGTTTTGTACAATATGAAAGACGTATCATGCGTAGAATTTTATGATAAGATTTTATGCCATCGAGATTTTTTGAAGGAAGTTAAAGGGAATGAAAAATGTAAAAAAAAAAAATGGCATAATCATACACATTTTGGTTCAACCCATGAATACTAATGTATGATCTCATGGGTGCGTATTTCTTTGATAACATTCTGTCCAGTTCAACTGAACACGTCTATGTTGTTACGTAATCTATATGTTCAACTAGTAGTTTATATATTCAGAAATGATTGCAAATTGAACCTACGGATCCTTAGCATATTGTTTAGATTAGATTCATTATTAGTATTTTTTTTTTCTTTTAAAATGTTTATACTGTATTTCATATATTGTGAAACTGTGGTATTTTCGTACGTTAGTATGATTTCAAGTAGAAATCTTTGAAAATGATCAGAAATTTTATACGAGATGGACCAAGACTCCTAAATATGTTTTAGCTTTCTTACGATAAAAGTTTAGAAATTATTTTGTATTCCTTAGAGAGAAAACCGTATGAACAACATCTGCCATATATCGCTTGCTTTTTTTTTTTTTTTGAAAACTTATCTTAGAGAAATCCTTATTAGAGATATTTTACTGTAATACTTATTTAATACTTACTTTACAATTCGAGACTCACATTTGTTGAACTTAATAAAACATTAAAGGCAAAAACTAAATTTTCTTTACTTTAGTTTTGTTAGAAAAGTACATTGGAAGTGTCACTTAACAAAGAAATCACAAAAAAAAAAAAAAAAAAAAAAAAAAAAAAAAAATGGTCAGAAGGATCGTCAGTATTTCTAATACACAAATTCACATCAGTACTTACGGTTTAGAATCCCCCGCTTTTCTAATTTCAAAATATGGCAACACTATCCTGAGACCAAGATAAAACAAAAAGTATAGACCAACCTGGGTGCACAAATGCTTCCTTTTGGAGTTATAGAATGCCGAAAACATGAATAAATGAACTTTATGGGTCCATAGCTCCAATACTATAGGATCTACCGTATTCCGGTCAAAATTTTATTTAAAAACTAGTATGTGCCCTATCCAAATATCCAAGTTTCAGAATGATCCAAATATCCCATATGATCTTTTCGCTGACATTTTCACTTCAGTAACTTGAACACACTTTCCAGAACCGTTTCAGCTTGAATTAGCAGTATAACCTTGTTTCCCATAGAAAAATCTAATTACAACCTAAGTGCACTGTAATCGTAATCGGTTTCAAAGACATTGGCTTCTTGTTTGTGAAAAGAAAGAAACAATGATAAGTAGTCTATTGTATGCAGGACACAACAGGAGAGAGAGGGTCTAATATTTCTTTCAACAACTGCAAAGCAAGTAACTGCACGACCATCTTTCTTTGAAAGGCTGTTTGCAACAATATACGAAGCAGCTGAGAGAACTCTTGAGGAAATAATGTTTTCTATTTTTCCTTAAGAAGTGATCGGAAGTTATTTTAATTTGATATGGAAATTGAATCAGAGCCATTGAAATGTAAGTCAGAGGATGTGTGTTTTTCTCTCCTTTCCCCTTAATCCCTTTTGTCCCTCCCTGGTTCGATCCCCGACCAAGTAAGTTTGTGGGGGACAACATCGTGTCCGTGGGCTTTCTCGGCGTACTCCTGTTTCCTTCCACATTCCCATTCCACCAACTATTCCATCATCATTCACTTGCCTTAATCATATTTCTCCCTTATCCTAACAGACATAATAGTAGGTCATTACACTGGAAGATTTCACTTCATTTCATTTTCCTTTAGTCTTCGTTCTGTCATATGTAAAGTTATCCCTTGTGCATAGCATCATGCCATGAGGGCATGTAGGGAGTGTGCCCTCAGTCGTAGATGAATGTGGTGTTGTCGGCACCACGCTTCGGCCGCATCCTCCCCTCCCAGGTACGCATTGAATCTGAGGTTGGTAATGCCCAGAGCCGCACGGCATCTTATGCACAAAATCAAATATCGTAAAGTAACCAAGAGCAACAGATACCTGACATGCATTTAGACCAATCCTTTAAAATCGGATAATTCATTCGAAAGTTATCGTAGCTTTCACACGCCTACGCCCAAAGTAAGAACAAATACTTCAATTCGGGAAAAATCCCCTTGTGGTATGGCAACCGAAACAATAGGTGTCTGGTGAAAGCAAAAGAGAGCATTTTAAAATGAGTTCCATCAAAATCGGACAATCCGTTCGAAAGTTATCGTCGGATGCCACATGCAAACAGACAGACAGGACGGCGTGTAATAGGGAGCTTCGCACCCAAAATTCTCAAGGTTTGTTTCACGACAATCTCAAATATTCGAAGGCATTCGAGCGCCGGAGAGTAAATTTTCGAAACGGAAGTTTGATAAGTCTTCAGCCTTATCGACTTTCCTTACCTCTACCTATATCAGTAGCTATCTCTATACAGAACTTTAAATTAAACCCTCGAAATCATATTAAAATTATTTTTCTGCCTGCCCCTTTATTGGCGTAATCGGCAAAGTGACTATTAGTAGACTAATGGTGTCTTGGATTCCAATTCCATTCAGGTAATGCATGTTTTCTCTTCCTCTTTCTCTCTTCTGACAGACTGCTTAAACCTTATACAGATCTGTGGGGAGAAAACTTTTCCTTCACTTCATTGCTAAGGAGAGAAGTTTTAAAATAAACACTCTGCATATATGTAATACATATTATATACAACTATGATAACCTCGAATTCATTGTTTCTTCCGAACACTCCGATAATCCCGAACTTTTCAAAATATTCAAGCGACTCGACAAATGCGATCATATTGATATATTTCTGTATTTGCTGCTTTCAAACAATTCGAGACTTTCGAAGAGTTCGAGTGTCTCGAAGTTGTCTAATGTTTCTTACATTTCGAGTGCCTCGAACACTTCGAGAGTCTCGGTCATTTCGGGAGTCTCGAACATTTCGGGAGTCTCGAACATTTCGGGAGTCTCGATCATT
The DNA here is from genome assembly GCF_964235325.1 of Thermobia domestica. NCBI lineage: Eukaryota > Metazoa > Arthropoda > Insecta > Zygentoma > Lepismatidae > Thermobia > Thermobia domestica. The sequence continues at coordinate 122,965,060 of NC_137454.1, read as the reverse complement.
TCGAGAGTCTCGATCATTTTGGGAGTCTCGATCATTTCGAGAGTCTCGAACATTTCGGGAGTCTCGAAAGTTCGATAATTCGATAAAATTAAAATTATTTATCGATGAAACGGTTTTGAAATTTTATCGAATTGTTATCGATTACTCGATTATCGGAACAGCCCTAGTTGGAACTATCACCAATCAGCTTAGTAGCCACGAAAACTGTGTGTTCGACGCTAATATCGGTTAGCTTTGATCATTTTTACGTGTTACTCCTCCGTATTCCTCACTGGGAGTGAAAACAAAACAAAAATTGAAGTAAAGCCACAGTGGCTCAATGCTAGAGCACTCACCTCTGGTGCGTGTGGCACGTGGTTTGATACCAGCTCACTACAAGTGGGCTTTGTGGTGGACAAACGCCGTTTTCGTGTTGTTGTTATTATTATTATTATTATTATTGTGATTCTCCTGTTTACTCCCACTTTCTTCATTCCACCATTTCATTCATTGCCATCTGTCTTCCTTAACCTCGGAGCATAAACATGGAATGTTAAACTTTAAAAAGGAGAAAAAAAAAGAAAATATATAAATTATGAAGTAACTACGAAATTCAAAATGAAAATAATAAGTACGATGATGATATAGGTGTATGGTAAAAACTTATGTAGTGAGCTGGAGTAGTTATAAACTGTTGAGAGAGTGGTTGGAAGTTCTGATGGTGATATAAGTGTCTTCCTATCTTTTCTGAGAAACGTGGAAAAGTCTGAAGGAAGGATTTGAGAAAATCCTAGGTTACTTAAAAAGTTCGCCCACAAATAGTGTGTAGTAGATTGAGTGTCTTGGCATTTAAATGAGAAATTGAGCACTGTAGGTGTATCGTGATAGTTGATACAGTCGAAAAAAGATTATACTTTCGGTGCCATACATTAGATAGTGGTTGTATTTAAGGATATGAATAAAATGGTAAGAGAGATAAGCTTCAAAATGTTGGAAAGTATGTTTTACCTGTGTATTGCGATGTTGGAATGTCAAACCAATATCAAAGATAGGACAAGCTTTTCCTCTGAATTTGTTGCATTTCTTCAGTAGAGCTGGAGATGTTCCGAGGAATCAACTTCCAAAATAGAGGTTTGGATGTGGTCAAGAAAGTTTTCAGTTTTAGGTGAGGTGATAATCACGGGATAAACAAAATTCAGAAAGATTTCTATCTAGAATGGATCCTGGGATGATATATAAGGGGGTTTGAAATAAAGTATTCATGGTTGTTTTGTCATGGTTGAATTGTTTACTGATACGGAACAGGGGGGTTGGAGAGTACTGACAAGAGGATCCTGAGGCAGGTTTTCAGGGACGATATGTGAAACAGATATAACTTTTCTGGAAATAAATAAAATCGTAGCTCCCGAATTTGCTCATTGGATGCCACTCCATTCTCTACAGAAACTCATTAATCTTGCTTAGTCATAATCATCACCTAATCAGAATTCGAAAAGGCTTTCCCACTTTACCTGAAATTGTGTTCAAGCCTCTTTTCTTTAACACCACATCCATTGAAGAAATACTAGAAAGTTATGTATAACTTGTCATGTATTTCACGCTAGTGGTTTTCCAGCATTCTACCACAAAAATACACATTTCGCTGTTGCAGTTTTCCCACCAAACTTTCAGGCTGTAGAAGTTTTTTTAAGAATTAGATTTCTGAGCTTTTGGCATCTATGGCCATGTTAGCCGTCACGTATGAGGGATGACGTCCCTCAGCAATCACACTATCCGAGGAAAGGAAAGGAAGAAAGTATTGGGGAAGGAATGAAGTGACCTGGGACGTGTATGTTAAGTACCATCCCGGCATTTCCCGGTTGTGAATGAGGAAAACTTCATTCAGGATGGCTACTCTGAGAAAGCTTTTACACTTTCCGACCGAGTGTCCCCACTGGGAATCGAACCCGGCACCGCTTGCACCAAAGACAAGAGCGTTAGCGACTACGCTACTCGGGACTTTTTTAAAAAAATACATAAAGTAGGACTACAATAGTAAAAAAGAGAAGAAATTATAAATACTTGTGCTGTTATCACAGATTTGTCATGCGTGATACATTCAGTTCTGTGGTGATCAGTAGTTGACAAGCAATGCAAGACTAGTTCCTTGTTAAATACCCCTACAGTGCTCAAATCTGACGTCTACCTCTCTCAGACAACAGTGCATTTAACCTCACTCCTTATTATGTTGTTAAATTAGTTATGCATCCACTGATACTTAATTCGTTTCTCGTTTTTCAGGATACAATACTTGTTCAAACCAAAAGCTGGGGAATCACATCCAAATCACTCATTCTATAGGACATTGTTTCCTAAGATTATTCAAGATATAGATGTAAGTTTATTTTTTGCTTTAACATTTGTTAGTTTAATCTTAAAGTTTCTTCGTCGTATATATTGATAACTATAGGAGCAACTAGTTCGGAAATTCTGTTATTCAATACGTTTGTTAGCGTTCTTCAGGGTCAAATCATGTGCCAGTTGTTAATAGTCAACTTATTACGAAATGTCAAAATAAAAATTCATGTTGCTTGGACTAAGAATGTTGTGAAAGGTATAATTCATCAACTTTTAAGTTACTTAAGGGGGCAGACTACTAAATATTTTTAAAATCTAACAAAGTTTCTTTTGCCCGTTTCTCGTCAGTGAGAAGAGATAATGAAATGTAACTTACCACAATAATAGATAATGGTATTCTACATCCGAAAATACGAATCGGAAAAATTATCAGTGTTACCATCCATAGAAATTACAGTGTGTCCAAAATTTGAATTACCCAAAAATCTAGGTTAAGGCAGCGACTAGAATGAACTCAACGGTGGTTGATTACTTATCATGTTGTCTTTGTTCCTTGTTTACTACTTTTTAAATAATGTTTATATTTATTATGTAATAACTTAAAGAAGTTATTACAAAATAAATACAAACATTATTTAAAAAAATAGTAAACAAGGAACCAAGATAACATGATAAGTAATCAACTACCGTTGAGTTCATTTTTCTAGTGGCTGCCTTAACCTAGATTTTTGGGTAATTCAAATTTTGGCACACTGTAATTTCTATGGATGATAACTGATAATTTTTCCGATTCGTATTTTCGGATGTAGAATACCATTGTCTATTATTGTGGTAAGTTACATTTCATTATCTCTTTTCACTGACGAAAAACGGGCAAAAGAAACTTTGTTAGCTTTTCAAAAATATTTAGTAGTCTGCCCCCTTAAAAGAAAGAAAGAAAAAAACAATTTATTTTCTTGCGTGCTGTGGAAAAAATATTCTCTTGTTGGTTACCTTTTATTTTCCACAGTGAAAATAAACATTTGAAAAATCATATATATATATATATATATATATATATATATATATAGAAGTAAAATATGAGAGTACAGTCTGAAAACTTCAATAAATATTAAAAGGAATTGTTCCTCCATCTCAGAACGCATACAAAACAAATTGACATAATAACATCAAACTTATGTCTTGAACCGTAGCTTAAGTTAAATATTTATTCTTTTTTTAATTGGTGAGTCTCGTAACCTGGCTAAAATGTGTGTACTTATTTATGAATATGTAGTTTCATTTCATTTTTATAGTTGAAAAGGTAGTTTATTAGTTTACTCTGAGGAGAGTATGCAAATTAAAATTAACTCCGCAATACGTTTGATTAACTTTATATTTTTCACATACGGAAGAAAGTTATAATACTAATAAAATGAAGGAAACAAAAGTAGAAAATCCAATATTAGTGCATTACTATAAACTAGTGATGTGAGATGGAAAATCTTCCATTTCGGAAATTTTCCGCTATATTTTTCCGGAAAATTTTCCGTTCTAAAAAAAAAAAAAAAAAAAAAAAAAAAAAAAAAAAAAAAAATTATCAGTAATCAAGTAACAATTCCTCAGCAATCATAGAATTGATTGAATTCGTGTATAGAAATGTTAAAAAGTGAAAGATCGTTTAAAGAATCTGAAAATTTTCATGGCTCAATTTTCAGTACTATGTAGGAACAAGTGAAACAATTTTTCCTGAATCGAAATATTTTCTGTCTTATATGGAAAAATTGAACGTTTTATGAGTCTGAAAGTTTTCATCATTTTGAAGCAAAAAGTAAAACAACCTTTTGTGAATCGGAAAGTTTTATTGCTTTGTAGAAACAAGTGGAAGGAATTTTCATAGATCGGAAAATTTTCATCACATGTAGAAACAAGTAGAAAAAACTTTTCATAAGCCAGACAATTTTGGATATTATGTATAGTGATGTTAGGTGGAAAATTTTCCACTATATTTAACTGCACATAGAGCTACAAAATTGAATTTTTGTAGAGAAAAGTTAGTCAGCAACAAATTATAATTTTCCAATTAGCTTTCGGGAACCGGGAAATTTTCTAATATTTCAAGTTGGGAAGTAAAATTTTACATAGTATTTCTCTCTCTCGTTTCCTCTGCGAGCTCCTTCGTTGCTAAGCGGTTAGCATACGCGCCTTTGGCATGGAAAACCTGGCTTCGATTCCCAACGGGAGCTCATGTAGTTCGGATTCCACGTTAATTAGTTGGTCCCGTCTTATATAGTCTCGCTGCTGAAAGGGACGTTAAACTCAAAATCAACTCAATTCAACTCCTCTCTCTCTCTCTGTGTGTGTGTATGCAAAGTGCAGAGAACATACATCAAGTTCGTAGAGTACAAATATCCCATTCTATTATTTAAAATTTCAATTTATTAAAAGTCATGAATATTTTCCGATTCATAAAAACATACTCTACTTATTCCTACATCGTTGTTTAGCCGTAAAATTTATTGGTAATAAATAGTGTCTTAAAAAGTTTCATGAAGTGAAAATCTAACGGTTCTTCATTTAAAAAATGTTTCAAAAACTTCAGTGCGTTCTTCCTTGAGAATCCACCTTTGATCTTACAATATTAGATTTCGTCAGTTTAATACGCATAAGACTGTTTTCTCATAGCTTTATTACTTTTATAGATTTACATATTGCAGTATTTATAAATACGTAGATATAATATAAAACGTCTACTGTAAATTTTTGACTACCCAAAATTCAGAGTTTAAGTAACTCATGAAAGTAAATACTGACCATTTTCTGGAAATAAACATTTATTTATTCATATATTCATTCAAAAGAGAAAGTGAAATATAACTAATAAGGAAGCTTATTTGTTGTTCTTCCAATAAAATAATAATAGAAACAAAAAGCTGCACTATTAGTGCTGCGTTCTAAAAACAACAAGTAATTTCATTTTAATTTACAAAATAAAAATATATTTCTTATATATATATATATATATATATATATATATATAGGGTAAGTCAAAAGTCCTTTGGACACCTGCATAAGTTTGAAAATCGACGGGAAAAGTAAAAAGTGATGATGGGAACAGAGGTTTGATGAGCAGCCGCAACTTTTGGAGTGTATGTCATTCATGGCCCCCATCTTGAAATCCGCCATTTTGGATTCGTCAGTTTTTTTTAAATGGGAAGGGGGTGTATGAAACATCAGATAACACTAGCTTGAGCTTAAGAATTTAGTGGTGTAATTTGTTTTTTTTTTCTATCTTGTACAGTTTAGAAGTTATTAATGTTCAAAGGTGAGAAATTACCTTGATACTGAATGCTACAACACGTGTTCTACGTGTTGTCTATCCCGTGCAATGCACAACTGTAGTCGCCGCGACCACTCTGACTGCTTACGGAGGAGAATGTCTCCTGAAATTTGGTCATAGGCTTGTTGGATGCGTTCCTCCAGGTGTCTCAAATCACGGATTGTCTGAGCATACACTATCTGCTTAAGATGTCCCCATAGATAAAAAGCAAGGGGCGTTAAGTCAGGGAATCTGGGCGGCCACTCCACGGGACCACGGCGACCAATCCACTTCCCTGGCAGTTGTTGATCCAACCATTCACGGACACCAAGTCCATAGTGTGGAGGGGCTCCATCGTGATGAAAATAAAATGGGAAAATGTCGTCAGCGTTCAGTGTGGCAGGAAACACAAGGTCCTGCAGCAGCATCAGATACTTCGGTGCGGTTAAGGTGTTGTAAATAAAAAATTAAAAATGGCCCAATGATGCGGGTGTCCCATATGCCACACCACACCATCACCTTCGCTGGACTATGTTCTCGACTCGGGTCAACTCAGTTTGGATTTGCGTCACACCAATATCGACAATTATGTCGATTAACCTCCCCGTTCAAAGTGAAATACGCCTCGTCGCAGAACAGTGTGCCCTTGGCAAACGTAGGATCCAGTTCGTGTTGTTCAGGAGCCTACATACAGAACTCCAACCGGCGATCTAGGTCATCCTCGTTCAGTTTATGTTGCATGTGGAGCTTGTAAGAATGCCAATTATTAGCGTGCAATATCCGGACAACGGAGGATTGGTTTATTGCACATGCTAGGGACACACGACTGGTACTTCGTTTAAGACTTTTCACAAACGACGCAACAACCGCCGTTGCAGTTTCCTCATTGGTGGCAGTCTTTGGTCGCCCACTACGTGCGCTATCTTAAACAGAGCCCGTCTCCCGGAATTTGGTGATCACGTGAGCCACCATGCTATGCGATACCGGTTCTCTGTCTGGGTGCCGTCTGTTGTAGTCAGCTGCTATTGTTCGGTAGCTGCGTTCCCCTGATATAAGGATGATCTCGATCTTCTGTTCACGTGTCAGACCCATTTTAGATAATCTGGAACAAAGAGAGAACTGGGTCAGTATCAAGGTAATTTCCCACCTTTGAACATTAATAACTTCTAAACTGTACAAGATTACACCACTAAATTCCTGCGCTCAAGCTAGTTTTATTTGATGTGTTGTACACCCCCCTTTCCATTAAAAAAAATTGACTTCAATCCAAAATGGCGAATTTCAAGATGGCCATGAATGACATACACTCCAAAGGTTGCGGCCCAAAGATATATACCGTATATATATATATATATATATATATATATATATATATATATATATATGTGTGTGTGTGTGTGTGTGTGTGTGTGTGTGTGTGTGTGTGTGTGTGTTTGTTGTTTTCTGTCGAATCGTCATTATTTCTAATACATGTTTATACGTAATAATGTAGTTTTACAATACAAATATCTGCTCTAAGATGTTGATTATACAAAATTCCAATATTGAAATTATGATTTAAGTGTTTTAAACACAATATAATCATTTTTTTCTTATTTTCTGTTACAAAAATAATTCACAAAGGTTTCTTTTTAATTTCTTGTTACATTTTAAATACTGGAATGGGATATTGGTTCTCTACGAACTCGATGTATGTTCCCTGCACTTTACACACACACACACACACACATAGAGAGAGAGAGACAGAGACAGAGAGAGAAGCACTGTATATTTTTACTTTCCAACTTGAAATACTAGAAATTTTTCTGGTTTCCGAAAGCTAATTGGAAAATGATAATTTGTTGCTGTCTAATTTTCGTCTACAGGAATTGAATTTTATAGCTGAATGTGCAGTTAAATATAATGGAAAATTTTCCATCTAACATCACTATACATAATATCTAAAATTGTCCGGATTATGAAGTTTTTTCATTTGTTTCTATATCGTGACGAAAATTTTCCTATTCATGAAAATTCCTTTCCCTTGTTTCTACAAAGTGATAGAACTTTCCGATTCACAAGAAGTTGTTTTACTTTAGGCTTCAAAATGATGAAAATTTTCCGACTCATAAAAAGTTCTTCAATTTTTCCATACAAGACAGAAAATATTTCGATTCATGAAAAATTGTTTCACTTGTTCCTACATAGTACTGAAAATTGTCTGAGCCATGAAAATTTTCAGATTCTTTAAACGATCTTTCACATTTTAACATTTCTATACATGAATTCAATCACTTTATGAATACTGAGGAATTGTTACTTGATCACTGATATTTGTTAAGAACGGAAAATTTTCCGGAAATATGTAGAAGAAAATTTTCCACCTCACATGTCTAAACAACGATGTAGGAATAAGTGGAGTATGTTTTTATGAATCGAAAAATTTTCATCACTGCTATAAACTACCAATATTGAAGTTAGTGTTTTGGTATTTCTTCCTTTGTTGAATTACATACAGGCATGAATAAGTAAATTCCGTAGTTTAACAGAATTTAAAAGCAAAATGTAGATTGAAGAAAATACTTCGATGATTTCTTGCGAAGAAAATTGTATAATAAAAAAAATTATGGTAACTACGTTTACTTGTAATACTAGTTCCATTTACGTAATATCATTATTTATGTATTTACTAGCAGCGTTCACCCCGCTTCGCTGCGGTCACCCCGGAACGCAATAAACTTTGTTACTTAGATAATTTTTACTTTTTCGCTTTCAAATTGCAGTAAATGTTAAAATTATAGCGCCTGTCATTTATGTTAACCCGCCGAGTCACATGGTCATGCGGGTTGCATATAAATACGTTTATTTTTACCTATGATGAACTAATAACAAAGGATTTGTACGTATGGACACTTGAATGGTCAATTATCTCAAGACACTGGTAATTAAAAATTAAAGTGATATGATAAAAACCATCTAGGGTCCAAATCCTAATAACCCCCCAAAAATGAAAGAAATTGGTTCAGCCGTATTAGCGTGATGAGTTCACAAAGGATTTGTGCGTTCTCTTTTATATATATAGATAGATAAGATCAGTATAATCGAGATGTAGCAGACCGATCTCTCAAAGTTAACTTAGGATTGTATATAGATATTTCAATAGGACTAGAATTGTGGACAGGGATGAAATATGAGGCTTTTGAAAAACCGATAGTTTGAAAACAAAGATACTAATAACTTTTGAATCAGAAGTAAAATGCATATCAACTTCCCATAAATTTTTTGCTTTTCAAAACTTTGGAAAAATCAATTTGAGTTCAAGTTATGTAAAGAAACGTGTATCCGTGACATATCAAAATTTACATTCTTTCTAATGCTGTTGACAGCAGAAAATAAACTGATGTTGCTGGTAAGTTCACAATAGAAATTTAAGAACAAGAATGAAGAATGGTTACATTTTTATTATATAAATGAATATAGTTAACTTCCAAGAAAAAATAAATAAATAAATAAAATAAATAAATAATTAATAATGTTTTGAATTTGACACACATTACTACATAATGTAAATGAGTTGATTCGACATGTTTGTCTGCTACATACGGTACGTGCATAAATATGTATGAACTTCGTAGAATTGGTAGTAGCAATGTTCATAAGATAACTCACTCCCCCCTACCCCCAAAAAAGCACCCAGCTGTAAAAGAAGTGTGCTAAAGAACATAATATTAGGCATTTCATCATCATTAGATATGAAAAATATCAAATTTTATGATTGAGACAATCATGTAATTCACCATTTCCCAATCTTTCTGACGTCATGAACCCTTTCTAGCAACTCCTGCTCTTGTAGAACCCCTTGTTTTCTAATTCTCCGTGCCTCTCATGAAATCAAAACAAATATTTTGTATATCATAAAAATGAAATGATAAATCAACAATTTTCCAACACAAAATTACTAATGAAATATTATTATAAATGGAGATACTTGTAAAAGTACGCTTATATACCAATTAGGCCTGATAATGTGAATTCAACACTCACCTAATGGGACGTGTAATGCTGTTTCTTAGACAACGTCAGTATGTCTGGATCAAAACTAGTTCATTTCAAACGTAGATCTGGCCCCATATTAAGTATGTTCCTGTATTTATTTTTTGTATATAATGGTGAAATGGTGTGTTGCGTAGATATGTAGGAACAAATAGCAGATGTCTTGCAGCCCTTTTGGGAATCTCAGGATTAACAGCCTTAGGCCGAACCAAAATTTGAGAAATGGTAATGAAAGAAACAGCATTTTGAACGTCCAATTATAAGACACCTTGATAAGTTGTTCTTCAACAGAAAAAAGTATCCATATTCCGAATCTAGAAGAAGAGGTGTTTTTTGACAAATTGGAAAATACAAATGTAGTTGAGACACCAGTGATCTGAAATATTCAATCATACTTTTAGCAACATCACTAGAAAGATGTGGTTCGCTGAAATCAATGAAATCAATCAATGTGTAAAAGAAATAGTTTTTTCTTCAAATTGTTGCACCACAAATTTAACATCCTTGTTAGTTGCCTCTATCTTGTCTTGTACAGAAAAGCAGTGAGAAATATCTCGAGTTAAGAGTATTCAAAATGTTAAAAATGTCTGCCAAATAAGCAAGAGGCGAGAGCCATTTGAAATCGTTTAAATTGTGTGTTAACTCAGATTTAAAGTTAATGAGGAGCATCGTTACTGGATGACGAAGCTCAAAGTAACCTTTCAGGACCTTCCCCCGAGACAACCAACGAATTCCTAAATGTAGTGATACGTTTTCCTGATTATTTATATTTCATTATAAAGTGCAGAAAATAACAGATTGTTTAAGAGGACGGACCTTAACACAATTGACAGTTTTTATTGACCTATCAAGAACGGTTTTCGCCTTGGATGACAGCGATGTGTAGTTAGTCTAGTTTATTAGTTCGAAGGATATGTTGGCTCAAGTAGTGCTTGCGTATTAATATCATAACTTAAGATCCTGATGTTGAGATGTCTTTTACATATACATATAATAAATTAGTCTTATGTGGTAATTTTGTTATTTCTTCTTTTATCTTTTTGTATTGTATTCTTTTCAATTGATTGAAACCTAGGTAATGCACGTTACAAATATCCAAGGTAGAAGCAACGTAAGATAAAGTTTAATGAAAATAAAATGATCCGCGGACCTTTTTAAATATCTCGCGGTCCTTCATGGGACCACGGACCACAGATTTGGGAACACGTACATAACCTACAGAGTTATATTAAAAGCAAGAATCTGTACATTAAACAGAAAACTTTTAATGTACCCTGAAAGAAACATACATACATAATAAAAGCAGTTAAGTTGTTTTATTATACCTTTCTTATATCCACTCCATTAACTTTTGACCAGTTTCTAGTATCAATGACTTGAGCTTAAAAGACAGTATTCGTTACATAAAACGATTAGTGTTTTATTGTATTTTACTGTATCACTGTAAAAATATGATTTAAGAGAAATAATATAAAGGAAAGTAGGAACAGTATTTTTAGTGGTTGTATTAGTCTCTCTCGTATAAGTGCTTATTATTAATTTCTAGTTCAGTTGGTATTACCTTAACAGGTTGATTTTGCAACCTATTTAGTAAATATTCAGAATCCTCCGACTCATTTCATGTTACTTTTCATTTCAGAGTATAGAAAATAACTGGAGAATGGGTAGGCATAATCTACAAAGGATTAACTGTCGTTCAGAAAATTCGAAAGGAGTCTACTGTTTGCAGTACGATGACCAGAAAATAGTATCTGGCCTTAGAGATAATACAATTAAAATTTGGGATAGGAATACATTGCAGTGTGTTAAGGTAAGAATTATTTTACAATTAGTCGAACTTAACCTAGTAAAGCTGTTTTTATCCAATAATAATTTCAAGGATTTCTCTGTCTTGCTCTTGAAGTCATTGTAATCTTTAGATGAGGTGTACTTCCATCGATTTGTCTATAAAATACTGGAATTTCGCATTTGGTCTATAAAATAAAATTACTAATAAAGTTGTGCACAATAAACTATTTGTTAAATGAAGTTTGAACTGTGATATCTACCGGTAGATACTTATACTGAAATGTTCATTGCTTGATTTATGAAGATACTTCTACAACAGCTTTTCACTCATTAACCTTCATACTAAATACACTTACAGTATTTTCTTGTAAATGTCTAGTGTGGTGTTTAATGACAAACACAATTGTAAAAAGTATTTTAATGCATGAAACTATGAACATTTCTGTATAAGTATGTATTGGCAGATGTTGATCATTGATAGTTCAAGCTTCATGTAACAGTTAGTTGTGCACAACTTTACAGGAAATCATCTTTTATTGTCTAAACATAGAATATCAATTAGATGTGCGAGTACTGAAGGACGGCTCATGTATCAGTTACAATGAGGTGGAAAAAGAAAGCAAAGAAGTCTGAAATTATTGACGGATAAAAGTTCACTAAGGAATCTTAAATTGACATTATACGATTTGCATATTCCAGTTTATTTGTAAGGATTATTTTACTCCACTTTTATGATACTGATACACGTGTACATGCTTGTTTCGTAAAATCTTATGGAAATTCAGAAATTTATAAGAAGAGATATTGTCAAATTATGTGGTGACATCTTACTGAAAATGAAAACTTTTTAAGTTTTACGTCCCACGATTATGCTGTGTAGGCTAAAGGAGACGGTGATGATGAGAAATGGATGAAATGGTGGAATGAAGAAAGTGATAGGAAATGGGAGAACCCCGAGAAAACTCACGCACACGGTGTTTGTCTACCACAAAATTCACTTTGCGCGAGTTGGGATCGAACGAGGGACTGCACACACCAGAGGTGAACATTCTACCAGTCAGCACCGCAACCTCAACCGTCTTATTAGAAATACTTTAATATTATGCAATTTAAGAACGTTTTATTTTCTTCGTTTTGAATGGTGAACTCACACAATCTAGTACTTTTTTAATTACGTTATTAAGATAATTGTATCGATAGTTGTGTTAGTTGTACCATTGTACTAGAAATATTCTCGATTACTATTTACTTGTGAATTGGTACAATGTACTCTAGTGGGCTTTTCACATGACAACACTGTTAGCTTTTAGACTGTGAGTACGAAAAGGCAAGATTCCATTTCTATTAAGAGCGTGTACGCTTAAGATCTTAAGTGAAACTAAAATCCATCTCTCGTATACCCTTAGTATTTAAAAGAAACGTCCAGTTCTGAACAAGATTACATACATATGGTGGAATTTCAAGAAAGAAAGATTTTAATTTCAGTTCATTTCTGTTCCTTTCATGTTAATAATGACTTCCATTATTTTTAGGTTCTTACTGGTCATACCGGTTCTGTGTTGTGTTTACAGTACGATGATAAAGTGATAATTAGTGGTTCTAGTGACTCGACCGTTCGTGTGTGGAATGTAGGTTCCGGAGAAATGGTTAATACTTTAATTCATCATTGTGAGGCTGTTCTACATCTTCGTTTTAACAACGGAATGATGGTGACGTGTTCAAAGGTTAGTATTCCACCAACACATTGTATTTTACCTCCTTGGTTTAATGTATTAAAACAATAATTTTTAGAAGAAATGGAGCAATATGTTATCCAGTAAATGTTTCAGATCGTCGAAAGATATTCATTAAAATCAGCTAAATGCACGTAACTTTCTTTCATGAACAGGATTAAAATTTTCAGAAAAATTAGTGATTGTATCATAATGCTCAAAGACTCACACTACTTAAAAAAAGAAAAAAAAAATAATAATTGGATATTAATACTGAAATTCAGATAGTAGCGTTATTAGAATTCTGAGCAGATCCAGCAAGTTCTTGTGTAAGGAGAATATTCCTAAATTACCTATAAGAAAATGTTCAAATATAAAGAATTACTCTCAATATAACATTCTTCAACCAAATAAGATTGAATAACAGTTTTTAACTTTTTTATATGCTCTGTAATTGTCATTCTGATTACTTGGATCATTTCAGCAACCAATTCCGTTATCATCATGGACAGTTCTTCGTAGTTTTTTTCTTTTTTTCTTCGTAGAATCAATCGTTTCAAACATACAGACTGAAATATATCTGAATAGAAATAGCACACATCACGATAATCTTACATAAAAAAGTGAGTGTTTTGTTTGTTTGGTATACAAAATATCACAGCCTGTTTGGCATAATTCTAAGTAACTGTATCGAAGAGAACGTAGGCTTTTTTTTTTTTTTTTAACCCTAATGAAGAAAGAGGGGTTTCAAAGGGGAAGAGGTGATTTTAGATTTATGCCCAAAATAGAATATCTCACAACCTCTTCATGTTAGGAAGATGAAACTCGGTCTGCAAACTTATCATATGACTTACAATCTGAAAAAGGAAACACTGTGAGTAAGGCGCCCCTAACATGTAGGAGAGTGGGAAGAGTATGACGTGAAAATTATCCCTCCATAGTTTTCGGTGTTGCTGACGTAAATATTGACACTCGCGATGCCTTTTAAAACATAAGTTAGCCCCATCTGCATGAAGAAATGAAAAATAAAATGCCCGAACTGACCAAGATTAGTGTGAATCCATAGTTTTCGGAGTCTTTAAACAGATTGGTGACAGTCTTGATGACACTTAAGCCCAAGTGTAGCAAACAAATGCGTGGAAGCGGCCCAGGAATTGGCAGGAGTTGGCAGCTCGTCGTTGTTTATGCTACTTAGTTCTTTGTTTTGACTGAGGATTTTTTTCGAAGGTTTGCCTCTTTTTTTTTTTTTCTTCAAATTTTCCTGGACTAGAAAACTCCCAATCGAAGAAACAGTAGTGAAACTAGCTTTCACTTATTACAGCGTCATCAATCACGAATCGAGAAAAATACTTCGAATAAAATTTACGCATTTCTCCTCGTAGAGTTCGAATCTGCAATAAAAGATTGGGGATCCCATTTTAAAGTTGTCCTTACTCCATCCCCAGGAAGGCGGGAGCGGGCTAATTTTATAACAGGTAAATTTTCCCCTCCAAGATGTTGACGTTTTATATCTAATATTTTTTTTTTCTGTTCGATTTTTTTTTCAGATATTTTACAGTCTTAAGTTAAAACCTCACACTATTTCTGATCAGACATAATTCAGTCTATATCTTTGAAACTATTGATTTTAAGGACCTTTTTTGTGTGTACAATTTATAAGCTGCAGTTTTCTTCGAAAAATGGATAATTTTTGGGATAATTAAAAGAAAAACTCCGTTCCTTCCCTTGAAAAACCTCAAAAAATTGCTCAAATCAAGGGTACTTTTCAGGATATGCTGTGAACATCAAAATAAAGTTTTGCTCTTTTTGTCTACTTTTCTTATAGCTAGAAGATTTTACAGGCTATTGATCTTGTCTCTTGGATGCATCCTGTATATGTAAAATTCGGCAACTTAAGTGAACTGAAGACTTGGCAATGTTTATTCTTGTATATTGCGTGAATATGTGTTTGTGATAGTTCTATTTGTATATAACTCAGTTTCAAATTTTGAGCTAATGTGTGTACATGATCACCAACAATTGAAACTGACTTTGGTATTATAGTTTTCTTGGAAAAGGACTAAGGCGACGAAAATGTAAAAATCTTTGGAAACCAGCGTTCTTCAATTGTCTGGCTGATGATATAGATTAAAGTAATAACCTGAACAGAAATAGCAGAACGTTAAAAAAAAAAAAAAAAAAAAAGTTAATCTTAACAAAAATGTACCATACTTCATCTTCCTTAAAAGATAATATGCACATTTTTCCTGTACATCTTACAGTTAGATGCTTGTTACTATATCTTATTAATGCTTTATGGAATTTAACTTCTTTCAGTGTTATAATCATTTGGCCGTGTGAAACTGTTTGAATTAAGTACCAAAGTACTTCAACACGTTTATTAAAAGTTTATTACAGGCTTCGTTCTTGTGTAGAATGTAATAGTTCCATAAACTTTAGTTATTTGTAACGGTTTAAGAGCTATTTCAAATAATAAAACAGAGTTAATGCAGGAAGCAGGTAGGATAACAATTGTGGATGCTGTAAATTAATTTTCCTGAATAACTACCAAAACGAATGTAGTGTGAATTGTTCATTGAGACAAGAACAAGGCATTGAAAGTATTTCAGGTAATTGTGCGCTACTAGACAATTTAAATACATTATTTTCTCGTAATTTTCAGGACCGATCCATAGCTGTGTGGGATATGACATCTCCAACAGAAATTACGTTAAGAAGAGTTCTTGTGGGTCACAGGGCAGCAGTGAATGTGGTGGACTTTGATGAAAAGTACATAGTGTCTGCATCTGGGGATAGGACAATTAAAGTGTGGAATACATCTACATGTGAATTTGTTAGGACATTAAATGGCCATAAACGAGGCATTGCTTGTCTCCAATACCGTGATAGACTTGTAGTTAGTGGAAGCTCAGACAACACTATCAGGTAAGTTACGAATCGATTGCTGCATCGCAAAAGATGTCTCATTCCGGAATTTTATATGAACCATTTCTGAGTCTTAAAGAAGGTAAGAGACAGTAACAATTGTGTTTCCATTTATTGACTCTGTTTTCATTAAAAATGAGAGAAGAGAGTTAACATTGTCCTGAAGCATAAAATGGTATGTGAACCACAGGGGAAAGGGATGATGTAGTCAGAAGTTGTTCAGAAGTAAATACGGCATTATTATTATTTAAAAATGACAGCCACTGCTGAAAGGGACTTGTAGTATTATCCGTAGGTGAAATTAAAACAAATGTTAAAGCTCTTAGCTGATTGTGAACTATTTCAAGCCAAAGTATGAAAACTTCCTATATACGGTTGCAAGAATATAGCCTTAGAGGGAAGTGTATTGTAGTTTTTAAGGAGTTTGATTTACCTAAACTCTACCCTGTCTGTCTGTCTGTCCGTACGTTCGGAAGACAAGAAAATCTTAAGAACTAGTTGATTGATCATCATCAGTTTTGGCTGGAATGTAGAGAGTCAAAAGTTTGGAATCGAGTTCCTTGATGGAGGTGATATTTAAACCGGAAATAGTAAGAAAAGCATTTCCGGTTTAACCGTTTATCATTATAGAGCGAAAACTATAATATATAACCAGAGATGGTTTCCTGCAGTTTATTAAGCGTCACAAGAACACATTTCATTCCTATCCTTAACTCTCAACAAGAAGCGAAACTAATACAAATCCACTACAATTTCCGGTTTTAATATTAATTTACGTAGAGAAAAAATGGTAAGAGGATTTTTTTTAAATAATTTGTTTTTTGCATTCTGAGAACAAGTACATGTTTTGTCTTAACCCTTTATTCAAACTAGAAGTGGCAGAAATCAGTTACTTCTGATTTAAACCTTGATCGGTATAGAGAAGAATTTCTCAAATTGGTATGCGAGCCGCTGTAGGTGAAATGAAATGAAAGGAAATGAAATCTTCGAGTTTTGCTTCCCACAGTTATGCCGGCTAGGGTAAAGGAGATGGTGATAATGAGAAATGAATGAAATGGTGGAATGAAGAAAGTGGGAGGAAACGGGAGAAACCCGAGGAAACCCCCACACACGGTGTTTGTCCACCACAAAGTTCACTTGGTGCGAGTTTAGATCGAACCAGGAACTCGAAGCACCAGAGGTGAACGCTCTACCACTGAGCCACCGCGGCCCCCCACTGCAGGTAGTTTGCCATGGGAAAGGTTGAGAACCCCTGCTATAGAGTACAGACGGTAGTAGATAGAGAGGAGCATTATTTCTCCCTCTCTTCAATCAATCAATAAAGCGTCCCAAGAATATATTCAAATTCCACTCTAATCTCTCTACTAAAACCGAAAGTGGTGGTAGAAATCTATAAAGACAGTATACCGAAATAGACTTGATGAGACTAAAGGTAGAATTTGTAATTCATATTTCATTTATAACTTTCGTAGTAAACAAACTTGAACTGGTTGAGATTGTGATCACTTTAGGTGCTACTTGTAAATTTAGTTTTAGATAATTTCTGTTGTATGTGTGTTACAATGGTATAGTTACTACCTGTATATATATATATATATATATATATATATATATTTGTGCAACAAAAAAATCTCAAAGCGATTCGACTTAATTTTCATTGTTCAATCCTTTTTCCTTAGATAATACAAAATGTTCATTTATTATTCTTTCGCCCCAATTATTTACCCATGCCTTTAGCTGTATCCTTGCCCATTGAACTCAGTCTGCTTAGGATCACGTGACTTTGGTTTCCAATATGGCAGCCACTTGGACATTTTCAACTTTTGTCGTCTTTTATTCTTTTTTGCCAATCCACTGTTCAGCGTACAGCATTAATTCTACAAACTCATATATTTCACACCACATTCCTTTTCAGCTATATCCAATTAGTTTTGAAAATTCAGTCTTGTACGTCACCTTTATTGTTAATTTCCAATACAGGTTTGAAAGCTTCCCACCTCTTAGTAGACTATTCTATCCATTATTTGTTTCCATTTTGTACTAATACACAATAACACACTGAGCAAGGCTATGTGATAATATGTAAAAAAAAAAAAATAAATAAATAAATAAATAAAAAAATTTTAAAAAAAACTATCACGTAACAGTTTCAACAAATAATTGTGTCATCATCAGACTTCCACTCCTTCTGGCTGCTTGGGAGTTGGTCATCACTTATATACTCTCCGGAGATCAACTTTTAATTAGGCTCCGTCCCTTCATTAAAAAGTAACACTTGTGTGTCTTTCACTTTCACTTTTTAGCTGCACACGTATCCAATTAAAAGTTTACTTTTTTCGCTGGATACCTTCTGTCCTCTGATTATCCTTATTAATTTTTCTCTTTCTTTCTTCTTCTTTAAGCAGAATCTTCTCCCACTCTTTATTTATCGAGAATCGTGCATTCCAATTCATCACCTTGTCTCCTGCCATCATAATCTCCCTGGCTTCCTTCCATTCTCTCACCAAAGTTCTGTTCTCTACTTCTATGACCTCTGCTCCTTCCCACCATATCCTGTGGTTTGTCACTTTTTGATGCTTGTATATCGCATTGTTGTCCCTTTTCAATCTTACATCATCCTTGTGCTGTTTAATCCTTTCTTGCATTTTCTTTTTTGTTTCTCCTATGTAAATTTTGTTACACTCCGCGCATCCTACTCTATATATTACTCCCCCTTTGATCTTTGTCCGCTATTGCTTTTCTCTTGGTTCTTCTGACTAATTCAATTACTCCGCTTCCTCCTTTTCTGTACGTCCTAATCTTCATAGTTTGAAAGACTAGCATATTTGAAAGTGTAAAACGAAACTAACTCTTCACGGTGGCATTTTTATATAAAGTTTATATATAAAGGAAAATTAAATTATATATATGGATTATATTTCTAATTTTTAGGCTGTGGGATATCGAGTGTGGTGCGTGTTTACGAGTGCTTGAAGGACATGAAGAATTAGTTAGGTGTATACGCTTCGATAATAAAAGGATAGTCAGTGGTGCATATGACGGGTAAGTATATAGCAGCTTTTGTGAACAACGAATTTTACAATTGAATCAGTGAGTAGAGAAAGGAAAATATTCTCCAACACGTTACTTTTGAAAAACGAAAAGTAAAACTGCTTACCGGAAATAGCATTGCTTACGTAAAAATATCTGTATGGGAGATTTGTAGCGTATGTTAAAAGACATTTCATTTCCCAAAATTCCAAAATCGTAATGGAATTGGATATTTAGTTATAGAGAAATTATCATGGAATGTTATCCTTTATTTTTGGAATGTTCTTCTTTTTCTACTCACCGGTTCAATTGTATTGTTTTTCACAAACTTGAAATATTATAAGCGTGTCTTTTCTTAATATTCGGCCATATTTGGATTATAATGGTAATTTCATAATTCTAAATGTGGTTTTGGTATATCTGATAGATAGTACGTTGTGGTTGCTCTTTTTATTTATTTATTTATTTATTTGATTGCAAATACTACTTCAAATTTAATATTACAAATTATGGTTGCACACTAAAATTATTGAATTATTAAGGTTAACAACAACTAATCTTTTTATGTGTCCTAATGATTGCTTTTGTGGTGATCAATGGGATTATTTATCAACCAATTCTGCTATCATCATCGTTCAGACATTGAATTGAAGAATTAACTTCTAAAGATTTAATAAAACATGTATTCAAACCACTAAAGATCACCTTAATCCTTATTTAGCCTTTGGGCAGAACTTGAGCTACATATTCAACTTAACATTATTGGGTGGCATTTTTATATAAAGTTGTTTATAACACTGTCTTTGTCGATGTTCTCCTAATTTATCTTTAACCCTGGATAGTTGGTTCTGATGTAATCTGATACTTGTACATTTTTTTCACTTTAACCCCTTTCTGGTTGATTTTTTTTTCTTTTAGCGAATAAAATAATCAGTATTGGAAATCCTCATATGGGAGCTTGAAAAATGAATTAAAACTTGAATTGTAGTTTTTTCACTTAATTCCGACGAGAAATAACTAAGTGCCATATATGACACACTTACAACTCACAAAGAACATGCCATATGACACCAAAATCTCTTATTCATACACGTCAATATCTCACAAAGCAGACAAAACAGTCATTTGATGCCTTTGATAAATCACAAAAAAGTTAAAGTGAAAAAAGGATATGTGCCATATATGGCACGGCATGCGGTAAGGGGTTAATGGTGGTTTCTAGTAATTTTTACGTGCTTTATTTTGTCTTTGGATACTCCTAGGAGTTTTGATAAGCAAGAAATCACAGAATCGTAAACCTTACCATCTCATAGGTGTTCTTTTTAATATTGAATTGAATTGGAAGTAAAGCGAATAACATTTAAAAATCCTTAGAAGCCAACTGTTTTCATTTCAATGTCTGACCGTGAAGGTAGCAGTATTGGTTACTGATATGCTTCCTGCAATCATCAGAGAAGGAATCACAAGGCATATAAAATGTTAGTGGTTGGTATTCGTAACACAAATGTGCCAGACTTCATCTATATTAACCTATTGAAATCATATGACGATCTATGGTTGCAGAAGTGTTTAAACATTTAAATCGTATTAGACCAGAACTCGAGAAGTGTAACCAGTCAATATAATCGAAAATTGTTCATTTTACTACACGAGATTTATCTTGAATTCACTTCCTCATGTATCGTGTTTTTTTGAGACACGTGAGTCGGGGATTTGCCTTCTAAATATCCTATCATGCGCGTACAGCACGCCATTTAAATCTCATTCCAATAAATTAAAGTAGAACTGTTGCAGTTAACTGAGTTGTGTTTTAATTAAAGGTGTTAATTGTTTCAGGAAAATCAAAGTCTGGGATTTGACAGCTGCGTTGGATCCAAGGGCTCCAGCTAGTACGCTGTGTTTACGAACGTTAGTGGTGCGTATTATTTCCTAATAAGGAAATAATAGGAAAATTACTATAATAATTGGGACGTTCCATATTGATTAAGACTAACTTCTTTCCGGCCGTAAAAATTCGGAGTGGTGCGGCACTACTTGCGGCCTACTGTATTTAAAGCGTCTGAAAAGGGAAAAAGCTGTCCCTGCAGAGGCTATTTCATTGTCAAAAGAGTGCGTAACCCGCAGAGGCTAAATCAAGACAATATAATGGATGTTGCAAGACTGTATAGCCCAATTCTTGAAAGGCTCTTTTTGTCTGCGGATGAATGTGTGTAGTCTTGCATTATCGTGTAAGACAAGAACGTTTAGCCCAATTCTCTGGTTGTCGTTGCTGAATTACATGACGCAGTCGGCGAAGAAGTTCCGTGTGTGTTACCGTTCGGTGTAAATCAGTCTACGAGCAGAATTCCCCATACCCCAAAACAGAGAAGCTAGTTGCTTTCCACATGAAAGTAATGGTGGCGCGTTCTTGGGCCATAGACTTCCCACATGCTTCCATTGCATCTTTTTTGTGGTGACTCGTGACTGAAAAAGGACTCCTCATCTTGCGTCACTAAACGAGCAAAAAGTGTTCTGGATTTGCATCATATTAGACCAATAAATCTTCGCAACGCTGCACACGTTTTTATTCGACGGTTAATTCATGCGGCACCCAACGCGCACACATTTTCTTTACCTTCAGATCCTGTGTCGCAATGCGTTATTATTTCCTTTTCCAAATCTGTCAGCATTCTCTAAACCATCAGTCACATGCCTATCACACTCACTATGGCGTCGCTTACTTTCTGAATCGTCGCTGGGGTTCGCGATTCATGGGGCCTTCCGGGACTAGTTCCTCTGTCGACACTCACTGTCCGAGGTATGAAACTTGCTAACCAGCGGAAAACAATCGTACGATTTGGAGCTTCTGTACCACACACACTGCTCGGAATGCTGATGAATTAATTCCGCAGACACACCTTTCTTCCACCGGAACGACATGGTCCATGTTTCACCGTGGTTGCGCTGTCGATGTTGTTTTTTCACAGCACTCAAACACTGCTTCACTTGTCCGCGAGCACATCAACACTGCGTCACACAAATGCGTGGTACGTGGTGTTATCTGTGCGTAGGAATGTAAAATACGAGTGGGATATAGTCCGTCACATCTGCCAGGCACAGTTTTCATTGTTCTCATGCGGAATACAGTCTAAATCAGTATGGAATGACCTAAATAACGAATACGTGTGACATATTAATTTTTGAAGGTTTTTCTTTCTTTATTTATTGCCTGCTTTCTTCATATTAGTAGATAGAGATCTTTAAATATCTTTATATTTTCTGAATATAACTCGAGTGGCATAGTAAAATTTTAGTAACATGTCTTACAATATTTCATAAATAAAACTGTAAATTAAAACCCAAGATTTTAAAATTTTTGTGTTCTATATAATTTTTATTGTTAATAACTAATCATTGAAATGTACCGATGTTTTGACTCTTCATAAAAATACAGACGATCAGAATAGAAGCATAATTGCATGAAAAGTAAATTGTAACTAATACTCAGCCTGAGCGCGAGGATTAGTCCTATTCACTCGATGTTTCCATGACAGAGTCAACACCTTGCTCGCAAAATTAATGGAATTTGTAATGCCTTGGAGAGTAAATCCTGACTAGTAATCCTTGGCACGATTAGGTCACGTCATACTCCTAGTGGTGTCTCTTTGTATAGGTAAATTTTCCTTGCTGACCATCAGACGCACTTGTCGGACGATACACGGGTTCTTGTTTAATCTTGCTACTGTTGAGCAGATTGCCTGCACTGCCACTACATTTTCGGTGATTTGACCGTATTGGTGATAACCGTTCTTAGATACGGTGAAACGCTTCAAAAAACATTCTTTCTTAGTTGCATTCTACTATACCGTATGTTGAAAAGGTCTATGATGTAACTCTTCAAAACGATGTTAGTTTCGGAGGCAGGCTTTTGTACTTCCCTTTCTCACTTCGCGAATCCATTACAGCAGTTGCTCTGAATCATGTCCATAAATGTGTACGAGCCTTCTTAAAGTCCTCCAGGTTTTATTTCCCCAGCTCTGACATTAAAATTTTCTACTCTGCTAGATAGCTTTTTGTGATCCTAATTTAGAGGATCCCATTTTTTCAAACTGACATCTTGCAATGTGATTGTCTTGATTCTGAAGAAATAAAGAAAAATAATGTGTCAGGCATGTGCGTGGCCTGATACATTTTTCGTTTTCATCCTTTTTATTATTATACACGCATAAGTAGTTAAGATTTTAATGCAATAGAATAAGTTAGTTTTAAGGATACAAATACACTGAAGGCACTTAATACTTTCGAGCACTGGTAACCTCGGAAAGCTACTCGATGGATTATAGAGAAGGAAAGCATCTGGAGCAATAAGTCGTGTTGTATTTTATCTATTTTGAATATTGTTGGCTAACAGTGACACAAGGCTCTTTCTTGAGTGTTTAGTGCCTTTACTATGTGTTCAAAGGTACCGTGTAATGTTTTCATGTTTACACAAGTTTATGTATAATAAAACGAAAAAAGTTTTTACGTACTTCGCGTCGTACTTTTTATTTAAGCTTTCTAATATTTCACTCGCTGGCTGTTGCGAGCATTGTTGAAGGAAATACCGTAAGGTAAATGTAGATATAGTCGAGTCGAAATTACGTATATATTAACTTTTTTTACGTTTTCATGTATGTTCCCACGTGGACAGCTTCTTACGTTTTTACTGCGAAACTTAAAGCGCTTCATGATTCTTCACTCACGGGACCATGGATTATAGTAGCCAGGTGAAAAAAATCAATACACATGTAATTCAGACTCGGTTACATCTTCTTTATACTATTTCCCTCAAAGATATTCACAGCAGCTAGCGAGTGAAATATCAGGAAGCTTAATTTAAAAAAATATAGAACCAAGGTATGTAAAATCTTCTATTTTGTATATTACCATGTAATGTGTTTGAAACTATCCTATAAGTATTAAACTTAAACTTTGGAATGCGTGTCAATATTTATTAAATGTAGAAATTTTTAGTAGGAACTCCCCATCTTCGTCAGTCGCTTTTTTTTACATCAAACAATTACTGATCTGCGATCACAGTGTTTTAATCACATTTCATGGCTTCACTCACAGTTGGAAAAATAATTAAAGATTTAAGTGGTTAAAATTAAAAATTAGGGCTAGGAAAAAATAACTGGTTAACAAAAAAATCAATGCCTAAACAGAGTAATAGTTTAATTAACTTCAGAATTAATTGATAAAAATTAAAAAGTGGTTGTTTTTCATAACTATGCATTAATAATTGCCTTGAATTATTTATTTAATTATCATGTAATAACATAGATAGATTCAATAATAATTTCCTGTACATATAAACCGTTGCACTAAAACATGATAAAAGAAATAAAGAAAAAGGTAAGTCATTAATGCAAATACAAGAACAAATAAGTACGCATAAAGATATCAAACACAATAATCACATATATTATAAAGAGTGACATCTGGTAAATTGTTTTTTGATAATAGCAGTCTCCAATAAATATATCCTTAAGATGAGAATAATTATTGTCCGTAGACAAACATTTATAGATAGGTACATCAATTGAACTAGATACACACTTGAAAAAATTGTGGGGCACGGTGGCTCACTGGTAGAGCACTTAACTCTGATGCGTGGGGTCTCCGGTTCGATCTCCGGCCAAGTAAGTTTGTGGTGGACAACATCGTGTCCGTAGGTTTTCTCGGGTTACTCCCGTTCCTCCTACTTTCTCATTCCACCAATTCTTCCATCATTCACTTGCTTAATTATGGTTTTCCGTAGCTGAATTCACTGCTTCCTTTCCGTCCACTGACATTGCCCGTTCAAGAAGAATATGACATAACATCTAATCATATAAATTAACGTATGCGTAGAATTTTAATTGGTAATTTTTAGAACTTCTTCGTGTTAAAAAAAAACCTACTACCAGTAGATATAAATCACACGGCAGTTAATACTAAGAGTTCTGCCTGTTTTCGTTAGTTACTGCACGTTTTTTTCAACTGGTCCTCTGATTGGGTTTATTAACAGTAACAACTTGTCTTAGTTTAAAAAGATATAAAACCGGGAAAATAATATAAATAAACCTGGAAGTTAAATCCAAACATTTTAGTAGAAGTTCTGCTAAGGTGAAAGAAAAAAGAAAGGGGGGGATTCCTATAATACTCAACTTTCCCTTCCTTTATTCTGGGAGTGCCCAGTATGAGGATTCATTTCAGGTGGAGATACGAAAAGCGTTATAAAGAGTAAACTCTTAAATAAAGACGAGTGAAAACATGTATCGGTGTTTTCGAAAATTCTGCTCCTAAGGGATAAAAGGAGGGCATGCTTAAAATATTCAAAGTTCCCATTATTTATTAAAAATGTAAGAATTCATTTGAATTAAAGATGTGAATTTCGGAATATAAAATCGTAATTAAAAATAAAAGAATACCTCTTCCAGCGTTTTCGAAAATTTTACCCTTAATGGGAGACAGGGGTTGATTTTTTTATATTATAATTTCTCATTATTTATACAGAAAACACCCAGTACAACGATTTACTTCAGTCGGAAGATATAACTAAAAATATAAGAACACGTGTTTTAGCATTTTGCGAAAATCCCACTAAGGGGAAAAAGATTTAATTTCTATAATAGAATTTCCGATTTTCCATTGAGAAAATTTCCAATTTAAGGTATTGCTTAGGATGGAGGTGTAAAATGTAGTGTTTAAACTCTTAAAAAAAAGGGGGGGATATCTGTTTCAGCACTTTGGAGAATGCTGAGCATTCTGTTTCAGCATTTGTATCTGTACGGCTTCTATAAATTTGAAATTTCTCATGTGAAGATTCTATCAAGTTGGGGATGTGAAGCTCGGTATATAAATTCTTAATGCTTAATGTAGTATTGGCTTAAGTTGGAGGTGTAAGATTCGTTTTAATTAAAATTAAGGAAACATGGATTTCAGCGCTTTTGAAACTCTGCTCCTGAAAGCGGTACTCCGATCATATTAATATATCTACAAACATGAGATTTAGATAGAAAACTCCTCTTGTTACGAAAGGAATAAACAAGAAAGAATATTTTTTATACGTATGCTAAGGGAGGAAAAGGGGTTAAACTTTTTCTAGAATGAATATCACATGAATCCCTGAAGCTAAGGAAATGAAACTAGGCGCAGGAACTCCTCGTTGAAAGTAAGCGGACACATGTCCATCACTTTTGAAAATTTCCGTTTTAAGGGGAAAAAGTGTATTTTGTATTTTTTTTATTTTTTCGCCACATTGAAACCTACCTTTGTTGCTTGTGATCTCATCAAGGAAGACGGCTTACCCGTTTAAAATGAATTGTGGATAGTTAGTACCTACCTCAAGCTTTGTTTTTTTTATCGTGTTGCTTGATTAAAGGGCATATCGTAAGGAGAATAGGGGATTGCAAAATTTCTTACGAGTATTTATAATTACAATTTTTATTGAAATGCGTATCCTAAGGAAAAGGCAACGGGAGTCAAATATATAAATCTGTTCATTCTCCTCATGCGAAGACCGGACATTTCAACTAATTTATTAAAAATTCTATTATATTATTAGATTAACATAATGGAAATCGCATTTGTACACCAAAACAAACTGTACTACTTAAAATTTAATCGTTAAAATATTTAATATCAATATGTGTAGGTCTAATAAACAGGAAGCGTTAGTTTCAGATGCTCCGCCCCATATAAAAGTCTTATATGTTTACTAGTATATTACTATACAATGGATTAAAGTGCATATATATATATATATATATATATATATTTAAGAGAAATTCAGGGGGGGCAATTGCCCTCTAACCTCACCAAATGACATTCCTGATACCAAACTGTACATGGTCTTTGTAAAGAGCCCAAATGTTGATTTGGTTCCCTATTGGAATTTCATTTCATTTTATCGAGTAGTTAGTTGAGTGCAGTCAGGAGCGCTTAACCAAGAATTAAGGGGGTAGATTGCCCAATGGCGTTCCGCTAGGAGTAATAGACGGAATTTAGAATTAATAGAAAAACAGATGATAATAAAAATGTTGATAACTGGGCAGTCAATACTACGTTACGTAATATATTTCAAATTTAATCTTCAATTACTGCAGAAAATGTCTGTTCGTTGGTAATTAGTGTTCCTCTTAGAAATGATATAAATAAGCAAGAAGGAAGTCCAAATATTCACTACTGAAATCGAAATAGCCATTTTAGGTGTATACCCGGGTATTTATCCAGGGTAGAGATGCAAAAAAGCCGGCTTTTTTGAATCGATGGTTCTTTTCACATAAAAAGCCGGCTTTTTTGGGAAAAAAACGAGAATTTTGGAAATTTTGGGTTTTTTCAACTTCATGATTTTTCTATCTAAATAGCTTTCTTATAGTATATTCTATAATTAGATAAAAATTCCATGACCTGAATGTGATATTTCGCTCTGAAATTCACCATCAAGATGGATGGAGCACATGTTTTACGAATTAAAGCTAACATGAAGAATGTAGTATTTGAGGGTAATTTTAGAGGCTATTTAACTTTATTTTAACTTTTGAGTTATCGACATCTTTTTTCTTCTCTAGTTTGTCATCCGTGTTTCATTTCTAAGAGCTTTTAGTAATCTAGCTTCTAGCGCAAAAGTTAAACTTGCCCGTTTTTCTATTTATCCGTCAAAGCGTACGTTTTTCAATATATCCGTCAAACCGTACTTTCACATTTCTGTTATACTGTAGCTGTGAAGTGATTTAGCAATAATTTTCTGGACACAACCTTGAATACCAATTTATACAAATAATCAGTAGCGGATTTACAAAAGTACTTTAGGAGGGTTTTTTCTGATTGTTTCGTTTCCTAAAAAGTCCTAATTTTATTTGGGAAGTGCTTGAAGTTTACGAGTACAGGCATAACTAATATTTCGTTTCGTAATGTTTAGCAATAATCTTCCGGATACAACTTTAAAAATCATTTTATACTGAGAATCAGTGGCGCATTTAGAAAAGTATTTTGGGAAGGGTTTCTTACTAATGTTTAGTTTTTTTTAAACATTCGTAATTTTTATTTGACGGGAGCTTAAAGTTTATGAGTAAAGGCATAAATAATAGATATTTCGTTTGTTGCAGACATTCCGTAACTTTGGGGAACGGGCTTCAGTCCGAAAGACCGCTCCCCTAACCTTCGCAAAACCGTCACTGCTGGTAATTAGTAATAATAACGATTTAAAAACAATAAAAAAGGAAGCCGCCCAACTCACAGTACACGCACTATTTCTACATTCACAGATGGAATGAAGAAAAGCTTTGTCAGAATGGTCGAATGCTGGTTGAATCCCGGACTTCCCGATAGAAGCGCAAAAGCTAATCACTCAGTCATGTTTGTTGTGCAGTTGTATTTAGCTTAACTTAAATATATTCCGTAGTCTTTTTTTTTTTTTTTTTGGGGGGGGGGGGGGGAGTTCCGTAATGATATGTTGAATCCCTCTTGTTAAAAATTCAGAAAACTTGAGGATTGGGTAAACTGTGATGGTGGTTCTATAAAACTTAACTGTAGAATTTCAAGAATATACAGAACCAAAAGTTCTAGATGTGCAGCCTTTAAGTGTATCATATAAATCTAAGTATTTCTCTTATGTTTTATTTTAATTTTATTTTGTTTCAAAAAGAGGGTATGGAATATTTTGAAGTAAAAATACTACATACTATTTTGCTAGTTATTTGTGTATTCTTTAAAAAGAAGTGTTTACTGTTAGGGTTGGCTGATTTACACCAACTTTTTTTTTTTAATAACTGGTTTAAACCACAAAAATAAAAAGAATGAAAAATGCGAATCGTGTGAACTTCATGGTAACGTTTCCAGATATCAAACCACCTGCAATAGTTTTATTTCCCTTTCACCTTTTAATCAAGGTGTCCCATGTTCAATTCTCGGTCGAACCACAATCCTTTTTTCATGCGTAACCCAAGTAGCGGTTCGGATGTCAGTTTAAGCGAAAGTCTTCTCCTTGATAACCTCGGTATTTCGTAAGGATGTTAAGCCTAAATATACGAAACAAACCAAATTGTATATTTCTACATGCCTAAATGCGTGTTGTTTTATAAAGAAGCCAATATTGCTTAAATATATTGATAGAAATTGGCAAAATTTATCGATTGCCTACGTAGCTTCCAACATTAGCTTGGATTGGACTTTCAATGATATCTACGTACCGGTACTAAATTTGTAATTTAATACCTCAGTTTTAGCGTACTGATTATGGTACGTTGACCTTTAAATTTTACATGCAAAGCAATAACAGGATTTTCCCGTTATTGTCTTACATTTCAAGTAATGACGGGATTTTCCCAATGGCTAGGGCGGGAGATTCCCAACTTAAGAAATTTACTGACCGCACTTCTTTAAGCTTATGGGAGTTCTTCCGGCATAACCCCGCTGTTGCATAATAACATCAAGGCGAAACAAACTTAGGCTATTTCTGTGAATATGTAATATAAATACATAAAGCAAAAAATCTAAGTCAAAAAAGCCTGGTTTAAACATCCCCCAAAAAACGGGTTTTTGGCATATTCAAAAACAACCACGGTTCTTGCCAACTCTGCTTACTTTTGTATATAGGAGGTTAAAAAATTCTTATTATATACATTGGTTAATCCTGTGGAATTCATAATGTAAATATGTTGAAGAAAAATTGTTTGAAATATTTTTTCGAAATTCATAGTTTATTTTCGATGTTTTATATTATTATCAGCATCAACCACTAATTAAATGATTTTTTGTGTTATAGAGAAACGATACAAAGTCTGTTTTATCAATTTAAAGCAGTATTTTGAAAAAAGCCCAAAATTTCCGAAGCAAAAAAGCAAAGCAGAAAAAACCGAGTTTTTTTCCAAAAAAGCCGGTTTTTTCCGAGCCCTTGCATCTCTAATCCAGGGTATTTACCTGTTAAAATAAATACCTAGATATTATACATCACCAGTCGAAACACTCAACTATCAGATTACGACTTAAAAATTTTTACCTCTTTTGTCTGGATTGTGCTGACTGCTCCGTAATATTTGAAATATAAATATTGAAAAAATAGCATTCTATTGTCAGCTCAAGCCATTAACAAAATGAGTAAAAATCTTTAAACATTTGGAATGTTGGATTTGTGTCCTTCTCCCAAACATCGTAAAATTGATATTTGAGTTATTCATTACGTATCCTATAGCAACTACTAGCAGTTACTCGTCAGTATTGTGAAACTTGCTGGTAACATTCTGAAAAATATCAAAACCATATATTTATGGATAATTTATAAACAAATATAATAGCTACCAATATTCTATGCTCTTTACCATAATTTACCGGTATTACAGAGGTTGATTTAATTTATATTGAGCCAAATTTGAATGTACCACTTACCTAGGAAATGCCGTGTTCTCACCATCTGCAGGCTATTACTCAGCATCGGAGTTTCCATTGCAATGGATCTCATTGCAGCTGGACCATTGATATTGCATTCCTCTTTACAGACCAGAGACAGTGCGGACTCGACAATGGGACAGATGCCGCTTGAGGAGTCTGAAAATACACCAGTCCATTGCCCTGGATCTGAACAGTTCACAGGGACGTCAGAGAAGGAAATTGCCGAAATTACAGTGTCCTATTTCATATGGCAATAGAATTCCTGTGATGTTTTTGTAGTAGGGCTGGATGCCTGTCTTTGTGAAGTTCAACCTGGTTCACCTCTTGTCCGTACAATGCTGTGACTTCATGCTCGTACATTTCAGTCAGGACATGAGTTTTGATTTTGACGTTTCGCTTCACCTTTTGGAGACGCAGTTTGCCCCTGTACGAAAAACCGGCCACAGTCATGAACCTATTTTATTGAAACTTTCTTCACACTGGTAGAAGAATGTGCTTCGGGTTTTGGCGTCAACAGGTTTGTATGTAATGGCACGAACTTTACCACAGTCTGAGGTAAATCCAAGCCTCATCAAGAGTAACAACAGACTTCCATCGATCTCTCGCGAGTTTTCGTTCTTATAGCGTCCTCCAGTTCCTTTTTCACTCACCCACGCGACATGGTTTCAGGGCGTGCACACTGCTCTTACGAAAGACCGTGAGGCATAAGTCCCTGTGAATGGCACGGTTGATTTTCGCCTATCATGTGATCGCCATCGCACGCTTTGTGTGTGGATTTTCGGAGGTCTCCATATGCAGAACCTAGCGGAAGGGTCCTCTTCACGGAGGTCGGCTCCTAGATGCTCACGTCGGTGTGATGGGCTCAGAGCTCTATACCGCATATTTACGTATATAATACGATTCACAGGGGCACGACCTAGACGAAGATTACGCACTTGACACATTTCTACAATGCGCGATGCTGTAAACTTAGCTTCATAAAGGGCCACAGTGACCCCTCCAAGAATGTGTTCAGTTTCGGCGGCATCAGACTACGTTCGACCACACTGCTGTACTGCGTAACTAAGGAGATACTGTTGCTTGTGTCATGGCAACGGCGATGGGTTACGCATGCACAGTGCAATTACACATTGACTTCGGCTCAATATAAATGAATCAACCTCTATATACGAAAGAGTGGGGAAAAAATGGACGACTAGACCAAGATTCGAACCCCTGTCGCCTATAGAAGGCTTGACCTGATATAAAATCTGTTATTTCCTACATTTATCATATATAAGGCTGTATTTACGCATGGGGCAACAAATGCCCGGAGCGGCAAGTTTAGAAGGGAAACAAACTGCTTAATATTCCAGTTTTAGAGGTTTATTATGCACATGTAAATTGATATGGCACGAGATTTTTACATTTATTATACCTTTTTAAAAATATTTTTTTACTGTTTCCACTTTACTCTGATTATTCACGTCATTGCGCTTAATTTTCTATACCGGCAGGTATTGATATTGAGAGTGAGATATTGTATAATAGACCAGTGCTGTAAAATATTAAATATAACCCTTCTTCCCGGTATAGTTATGTCTATCGGTAACATTCTGACAAAATTGAATACTTAAAATATTAGATCAGTATTATAATTTGCAAAATATAGAAGGTTCACCAATGATTGGAACATTTTCAAACAACAATTGTACTAAATAGTATGAAATAACAGTTATACTTTACTTGAAACTTTCAGATCTAAGATTCCATGAGCCATGGACTTCTTGATATCATAAAGCACACCATATGTTGAACCAGAGCCAGATTAACACATTTTTTGCGCTTAAACTGTAGCTACTTTGAAATACTCCCCCTCCACAAAATACCGAATTTGAAAGTACTGATTTTGCTTTTTTTCCATTCTCTCTTAATACAAAGAAAATTTTATATTGTGGTCAAGCTTTGAACTTCGTTGCAAGTTAGATCGACCAAATTGTTAATAATGGATCCAGCCCTTAATTGGATCTATACAAAGCCTTATTGATAAATATATGTTGATCGGCAGAGTCAGAAGTGAGAGAGCCAAGTATGCCGGACCAGCTCCTGCTTATCCGGCCTAGATACTAGCCAGGGCTTGTGTTGAACTCACTTGAACCCTCTATAGCTTTCCCAGAACGATAGGGTGCATTACGCCTTCAGTAATGGAACTGCAAGAAATAACACTGAACTATGTAGGCGATTGGTACTGATATGCTGTATTGAAGAAACCAGAACTTGGGTTAGCTACGTAAAGTACTAATATAATTTATAATATTATGACTGTCATTCTTCTTCCAGTTTGTTTATGAAGTTAGTGTGTTCGGCAAAACTAATTAATTTAAATTTATTTAACATCTTGGTCTCTTTGGGAAAAACGGTGAGAATTGTGAATCTTATATTGTCCAATGCGTTAAAATAAATATTTTGTCCCATTCCAGATTTATGTTAATTGTAATAATGTGTCAGTTTAGTAAGTACCATGTAAGTAACTATATATTCTTTTTGATATCTACTACAGTAAAACGCTGAAGAGTTAGCGTAAATTGGTCGTTGTGTATAGTAACCCTTATGTGAGCGATTTCGGTTGCTTTCAATATAAAGTCAAGTAAATAATTAATTTATTTCTCCCTTCCTTTTCTCAGGAGCATACTGGTCGTGTATTCAGGCTACAGTTTGACGAGTTCCAAATAGTGAGCAGTTCACACGATGACACAATCCTTATCTGGGATTTCCTGAATTGCACTCCACCGGAAGGAACGCCGCAGCAGCAACAGAATCACTCACCATCACGCACGTACACTTACATCTCAAAGTAATTACAGTGATGGTTCTTCCAATCATCACAACCAGGGTTCATTCTCATGTTAGGGAACAAGAAATTATTTGACATACCGTGACAAGTCTCAGATTATGTTTCATTATCTTGACTTATTTACCTTTTAAAATTATTTTTCCAGTTTGATTGTAGAAGATTTTTTTTTTAGGAACCCTGGTTGTTCTGGTCTTTAGTTAGCTTAGTGACATTTGCTTGATGACACTAAATGTGTGTGTGTGTGGGTAGGTGTGTGTGTGTTTATGCATGTATACGTATGTATGTAAAGGATGCTATGCATAAGTAATATGATTTACCAGTTCAGTTAAACTGTTTAATTTATGTTGCTTTTGTGTGCTTTTTTTAATGTATGTATGTCTGTGTTTGTGTGATCACATTTGGTTGTTAAGTGGCAAATTCAAAATTTTATTTATTTTTAGTGAGGCTCTTAACTGCATTTTCATTTTTAATGTTACTTTTGCAAAGAATAACTAAATTGCATGCATTATTTTTGTTTTTTTTGATGAAGGGCTTCCATTACACATTAGAAATGATAACCGTAACCGTAAAGGAATACCATGCAGAGTTGAAACATGTTTCAGTGAATGTAATTCTCCCCATTTCTTTATAATGAGATGGATAATAGTTTATCAATCTGAATTCAGTTTTTTAGTATATATTATTGTACGTACGAGAGGCCTGAGCTTGATACTCAATGAGATGGAAAATCGTCATTCGGGTCTCATGTTACACTGTAAATCGAGGTTTCATAAAATCCTCATGTTGAAAAGAACGTAAATGCAAATAGACAAGAGAATTTCGTATGATTAATCCCCAGTAGGTTTTTTGGAAGAAAGAACTGAAATTACATTCTTATTTAGAACTTTCTGTCGGGAGTGGATCCTATACAAGTTATTTTCGGTTTCGGGTTAGTTTTCTGTAAATATTTTGAAATTAAGATAAACTTCGGTCTTTTGAGATGCGAAAAATGCGTCACGCAATTTCATTTACCATAATTTTTTCTGGCCTTTTTTTCTTTCGTAGAAAAGTAGTCCTCATTAGGTATGTGGCCTCGAGGCCTAAAGGGCGAGATCTACTATTCGAGTAGAATCAGTCATTACGTTGTATATTTTCGAGGCCTATTTCCCAAAGAGGTTTCAGTCTGAGAATATGCGTACTGAAATGGAGTATGGGTGTAATGACCCCAAGTGAATGTCGCGCCTGAGCTGCTACATGTCTCATATTTCTGTGAATTTTTCATAAACATAGAAGTTCTGCGTTTGTTCTAGTGCTAGATAGCAAAAAATGTCGATAACATTCTGCGTGGATGCTGGATTAAGCAAAATTTACGTTTTTTTAAGAGTTTCGTCATACATAAATTGGAAGACAAAGCTTTTTCTACATGATGTATCGCATATTTTAGTTAAAGTTTATAGTATTTTAACTTGGCAAAATTTAAAATAGTGAATGCATTACCACATGTTGGAAGGTGATGTTAAACTAGTTGCTATGACGAGTTCAAATTTATGATTCTGAATATTAAAAAAGAAATCCATGTTTGGACTTGAGAATGGAATGAAGTTTGAATATCCGAGTAAATCAGTATAAATATCTATGTGAAATGCAGCAATGTTAATACGAATGGTGTCTGTAGTTGAACTTGGATGCACCAGGAGGAAGACAAAATTATGAAACCATGACAGAGCAAATGTATCCTAAATTCAGTGATTTTGCGTGTTGTATTCGAATTAATATATTGATGTATGTTATACTGCTATTCAATTTGCACGTTTGTGTGATTACAAATTTGTTCTGGTCTAGTAAAGAAGAATCAGCATTGAAGTCACATCTTCGAAATAAGACAATGAATGATTTGATGATGAATATGTTGGATGTGCTGCAGAATCTAAACTAGTTGATTCTGGCAGATATATATATATATATATATATATATATATATATATATATATATATATATATATATATATATATATATATATATATATATATATATATATATATACACAGGAGGTGGACAAAAAAAAATCTAAAAACACTTTATACAGGACACGTAAGTTTGGCCCTCCACTGTACAACAACTGTTGCGGTTGCCGATTGTTTTTTGTTTTCAATGTGTCATGTGGACCTTCCTCTTCCGTCAGCCAGCAGTAACCAGTACATCTGTGAGTGTCGTGGTGTGAAAGTGGTGCGGTAAAATGGGCGACCTGACAGACTTCCAAAGAGGCATGATCGTTGGTGCCCATCTGGTTGGAGCTTCAGTGGCAACAGTGGCGATCATTGTGGGGGTATCGAAAGGCACTGTGTTCAATGTCACGAGGGCATACACAATTCATGGACAAACGACGTCTGTGAAGCACAACAGTGGTCGAAAGACGATCCTGTCAGATAGTGATCGGAGGGCATTAAAACGGATTGTAGCAGCTAAAAAGAAGACCACTGTAATGAAAATTACGTCTGAACTCAATTCCGGCCTATAGAACTCGGCTTTATCGAAAACAGTGCGACAGGAACTTCATAAAATGAAAATTCATGGCAGGGCCGCTATCGCCAAACCCCTGGTCACAGCAGTAAATGCGAAGAGGCGTATCCAGTGGTGCAAGGACCACAAGGCGTGGACTCATGAGCAGTGGAAACACATAATGTGCTCCGATGAATCGACCTTCACCTTGTTTCCAACAACCGGTCGTGTTTACGTATGGAGAACACCGTCACAAACCTATGATACAGACTGTCTACTCCCAACTGTAAAGCATGGGAGTGGTTCTGTTACAGTAGGGGCAATGATACCGTGGTTTTCTGCAAGTCCGATCATAGCCCTGCATGGAATGATGAATGCTAAGGCGTATGAGGCCATTTCGGAGGACCAGGTTCTACCCATAGCCCAAATATTGTTCCGCGATTGTGATGGCATCTACCAAGATAATTTGGCACCCTGTCACGCTGCAAAAACGGTGAAATCATGGTTTGAGAAGCATGACCAGGAGCTATCACAGCTCCCCTGGGTTCCACAATCACCAGATTTGAACATCATTGAGCCATTGTGGTCTAAGTTAGAAAGGCGTGTTCGGTCTCATTGCCCTAAACCAGCATCCCTTAAGGAACTGGAGCATGTTTTGGAGGAACAATGGTATAAAATTCCACACACCACGATTTAGGAGCTGTATACGTCCATTCCACGTCGGATCCAAGCTATTTTGGACGCAAAAAGAGGCACCGCACAATACTAGGTATGATTTTCACACTTTTGCAAACGTTTTAGATTTTTTTGTCCAACCTCTGTATATATATATATATATATATATATATATATATATATATATATATATATATAATTATGCCGTATATGAAACCATTGAGTAACTACGGTAATTTGTGGTTTTATATCTGAAGGTACATAATTGCTAGACATGTGGCTATTTCGTAATAATCTGAAACCTACTAACACTGAAGGTGTTCTCCGTAGGTATCTTCAGCTTAGAAAGTACAATACCTTAAAATCGTTAGAGTAGGAATGGAATACTTAATGTGTAAAGAGACTTCTTTAAAAAAATACAATATTAATAAGTTTCTTTAATGGTAGAATTGATATATTTATTACACTTGATATGCCGTATCATATCAGTTTCGAAATGTAGTAAACGTTTATAATATGTCATTTTACGGGTGTTCCAAGTTTTCAACTACTTCAGTGAAATAGTCTATGTATGTAATTAGAAATTATCTTAATATATTACTTACTTCTGCCTGCATCTCCAATTCGCTTTTTTAAATTTATTTATTTGTGATGATAGACAGACACCGTGTGCGTATGTTCTCTCAGGGTTGTCCCCTTTCCCCAACTTCCTTCACTCCGCTATTGCATTCATAGTCATCACCACTGTCTTCCTTAGCTTCGGTAAATAATCATGGAAAATAAAAAGTAGAAATTTTATTTAATTTCATTTGTTACTCCTGACTATCAGAATTTTTACCGCGTTGCAGGCAAATTGAGTTTAACGATTAATATGGTCCAATTTTAAAACAGATTAAGTTCAGGATAGGTTGTTGATCGGGAGTTCACGCTTTCATCGTGGATAATTTTATGGAGTAGAAGAATGAAAATAATTTTAAAGTGTAAAACGGAAATCTGTTTCTATTATAATATTTGGTTAACATAATTAACCCTAACCTCTAGAATTTTTTCTTGAACACCCTGTATGTTCGTATTGAACTATTTCATAAAGATTTTTTTTTTCTCATTAATTGACTAACTTATAATGAATAACGAATGGTGCATGTATGCATGCGTAATGTTTGTCAGCATGTGAATTTTCTTTGGACCAGAGTAAGAACTAGATCCAAGATTTAGTCAGTATTCACGGGAACAACCAAATTTATTTACTTACCTCCTTTGAAGGCTAAATAACCCGACAGTTTCATTACTGTCGTAAATTATCTTTGTGGTGGGATGCGGGATTGCTTTTGCACTCTGCACTGAGATTGCTTCTCAAATATAATTTCTGTTTCACGGTGTTTTCTCAATTATATAAAATGTACATTTATCTTTTCTCTATATCTGTTTCTTTCTTTCTGAAGGAATCTTAACTTTGAATGGAAGCCCCATGTTTCTTTTCATTTTAACTGTTTTAAAGCATCATATATTAGTTTGCTTCTATTATACTGTTCGAAGGATACTGTAAAACATAATGGTTACTCATTTATGTTGCATTTTTAAGAACAAAATTCGTGCGTAAAATGCAGGGTGTTCGTAGTTTTTTTTTTTTTTTCTAAATTATTTTTATTTAACTAAAATGTATTTTGATATAATTAAATGGAAGTCCATCACTGAGCTGTTATATATGTAGGTGAATCAGATCATACACAGGATGTATTATATGAGTTTCTAGGTAGTTCTTACCAAAGCAAAGAATGGTGAATTTTTTTTTCCACTCTGCATAATTTTTATAGTGCGTCTATTTTATGCGTTGTTGTGCTTGAGTGAGTTGATTTTGTCAGTAATTCATATTTCTGGTTCGAAGAGTTTATTTTCGATATATCAGAAAAGAGAGATGAATATGAAATATGAATTTAGTAACAGCCTTTTTGAAGACCTAGTTGTAACTGGTCAGTGGCTCTTGCAAATTTAAGACATGTTCAGAAATCAAAATTATTATGATTATGATTATGATTTAAAGATTTGTTCATAAACAATTCTCAGGTTCAAAAGTAATACCTGAGATGTTTGATATTTAAATACTTGTGGGATGTAGGCTGGGAATCTCGTTTTGTGAGCTACATTAACTTTATACTGTAATATATAACAATAGAAACTTCAGGGAAGAGAACAAACTATCAAAGCAGAACACGCAAGTAGTTATAAATTTACCTTGCATGCAGCGGACCTCCACAGTTTCGGGTGGTCGCTGTAGTTTGATTTTGTTCATAATTTTTCCTTCCAATTGCATCAGTATTATGAGTTGGGACACACAAAAGCATGAGTTTTCAAAATTTTCTGTAACCAAAGTTTTAGCTCCAAATCATCAGAAACAAATATGAATGAATAAGATTGGATATAGTCCGAAGAAAATCCGAGCTATTACGTTAAGAAAATATCACAGAAAGCTTCTCGAAAATTTCGTAAGTTTTGTTAAATTTTAACTGTTCAAAATAATGTAAAATTTTGGAGGACATGGAGCATCAGAAAACGGTAACATGTCACTTTGCATGGCTGAACAGAAAAGGGACAAGACCGTTATATGTGAATTGTAAAATATGTCGAATTCATGAGATCTTAAGTTTTAATGTAGTAAAGTGTTGTTAATTGGTTTTATAATTCATACGAATTTTTGATATTCAGTAAAGTGTTATATGATCTAAATACGATATGTATACATATTATATAATATTGTTTATAAAATTCCTGGTATTATAGCCACGATATTTTGAATAACATTTATTTGATTCGAGGCAAGAGAAGTGTGTGTGGGGGGGGGGGAATGAAACCTGCAGATAATGTTGTAGGATGAACCATGTCTTTGTTGTGTGTACGAAAAATGCAAAAACGGTCTTGCTTCACTATATTCTGTAATTAGGTGCTATTAGATAAATATTAAAGTGGTATAATCCTTTCACCTTCCAAAAAATATAGAAAATTCAGTAATTTATAGAAGTGCAGTTTACGATCAGTGATATATTCATTATAGCAAACAAAAGAAAATGCTTCATGCCGCAATAAATTACGAAGCGTAAGTAACGTTTTCAAGGTACTCTTGTTTGCTCTTCAGCTTTCTTGAGTCTGAAAAAGGTCAGTGACTAGCTTTATAGTGATCAACGTTAGTTCATTTACCACAGTACTGTTTGAGGTGAAGTGGTATATTTACTTCGAATTACCATTTTTATCCTTTCACCTTTCCACATGTTTTTATCTTTGTAACCTTCTTCAGACTCAAGAAAGCTAAAGATGAGGATTTCTCCTCGAAAACGTTATCTAGTTTTAATAGTTTATTGCAATAAGTATGAAGCATGATTTTCCAATGATTCGTAATTTGTTACAAATACACCAGTTTTCTCGCCATCAAGAATATACAAAGCAGCCTACCCGAGTGCATTCCAACATGGCATCCATTTGGAACTTCAGAAGTTATTCTGTACTTTAATTTTTCTTTGTCTAAAAATAAACTTGAGGATAATAAACTGTAATCTCACATAAGCCTGAATATTACATTTTTAAAAGATAACGCTGAAAGGAAAATTTTCGCATCGTTCGCATTGACAAAAAGTCCAGAATTAAACTCTTACCAAGAGAGTGTAAATAAAATACGGATATTATTGTTGGAAATCTTTAACTTAACTTAGTAATTTAAATAAGTATAACACAAGGAAAACGAATGTGTAACTGCCATTTTGATTGAGGTTCATCTAGATGAAAGTAGTTTTGACAGTGCATTTTTAAAATCACCGTTGTGAGCTTCTCTTTCGATGTATGTCAAAGGTAGATTGAATTCGCTATAGACTAATTCGTTAACAATAAACTAGACTTGCAAACAATAAGTATTTTTTTTTTAACCAATATATGTTCTGTTTGAAAAGTTCATAGGATTTGTGACGTAAGGTGAAGAAGGATTTTCGGAAATTCGAAGTGTAAGGGAAGGAAAAGTGGGTTGCAGTTACTATAATAATCTGTTCATATCTCTGAATCCTTTAGGGGTAGAGATTGAACTTCTCATTTAAAATAATTACGTCTTATTTCAGAGTTTTCTGATACTTCAACCTAGAAGAGAAAAGAAGAAGGTGCAGTGAATCCCGTATCTCGAAATCCCCGAAGGGTAGATACATGAAATGTGGTGTTTGGACTTACTATTTAAATAATTAAACGCTTGTTTTCAGCGTTTTAGTTGTTTGACTTAGAATGGAAGAAAAAGGGATAGGGATTATTCACTCTGATATCCATACGAGACGTTAGAATTTCCTGCGAGACTTCGAGTTCAGACGAAATCAATGTGAAAGGTGCAGAAGGAAGCACGCCAAACATTGCTCACAGTAACACATGGCAGCATTTGCTAGTACACAGTATCATGACTTCGTAACCTTGCAGTCAATCTTACTTCATTCAATAGTAATAAACTGCTACCACGGGGATATACACCAATTGTAGCACTCAAATCATATACACTTGTTTCTATATCAATATAATTGTAATATATTCTTCATTTGATTCCTATCTTAACGTAACATATTTCATCTAACCGTTCACATTGTCATTTGTAACATTGTCTCGAACTAAATTCTGTCACTTCTTCTAGTTGTACAATCTCGTATTTTCTTCATTTATATACGTTCAACTTCATACCACATCCCCCCGATACTGCTGTCATATTGCATCTGCCTATACCGTCAGAAACCATCATCATATGTTCGTGATCAAGCCTGATGATTTCCATCCAAAACATTGAAGGAATTATATTTACTCACATAGATAGAATATAGTGAAGTAAGACTTATTACTATAATTTAATTTGTAATCCTATATTAATGCCAATATAAGAACAAAACTTATGTTACTTATGGTAAACTGAGGTATTTCGTTTTATAAATCACAAAATTAATTTTTATTGTAGATAACTTCATACAAGGCCATCGCTAATCATGTTGTATGATATTTATCAATTGGCAAAAACAACTTTACAATAATATGTTAAATTTTTTCGATAACTAATAACAATATCATTTTTTTTATTGTTGTTTTTAACAATATATATGTATGTATCTTTACAGTTTTTGAGTGAAGCCATCCATCCAGGTGACTGCAGATTTTGTAAAGAGACATGGTAAGTAACTAAATAATAGCAAAACTTAACATAGTTAATGACAAAAATTGAAAGACATCACTTACGTAAAGTTCCATTGAGAACGGTGTAGGTTTATTACATAACTTCAGACTTTTGTGTTAAAGTATATGCAGTAAATGTAGCTCTACGTAGTGATTATTCCAGGATAAATTATAGCTCCTGTGGGGGCACAGCTTTGCCTTATTTCTCTCACAGTGACTGAGTGCGGAGAAAGTCAA
The DNA here is from genome assembly GCF_964235325.1 of Thermobia domestica. Taxonomy (NCBI): domain Eukaryota; kingdom Metazoa; phylum Arthropoda; class Insecta; order Zygentoma; family Lepismatidae; genus Thermobia; species Thermobia domestica. The sequence continues at coordinate 122,923,169 of NC_137454.1, read as the reverse complement.
TCTTTCATCAAGAATTTTAGTTTCCTGTACGGTTAGCATAAACATCTACCGATTCAAAGAAAAAAGGTGAAATAAGACATCAAGGATAAGATTGAAAGTACGCGTTAAAATGCAGATAAAATAAATAAAAATACTGACATTTTCTTTTAACTTACCTGTATTCGTTAGTTTTACAAACCGAACTGTCTATTAAAGCAGAACGTGAATTCCTGTTACATTATTTGACACATTAAAACCGACACTCAAGCTAGACAGGAAAGCATGGCGTGATGTTTAAGCTTCAGTATCTCTCCACCCTTTTTGAAATTGTGTTCAGCGTTCACCTAAGATTCATCAGTATGTATTACTTACATACTTACTCTGCTAGATTGTTTTATTTATCGAAAGTATTTACACTGCTTACAGGTAATATCTTTTTTTCTTTTCTTCATTCACGAAATTGGTGTCTCAGGATAGATATGTACCCTAAATTTCATCAAGTTCCACAAGTGTCACCCTAACTGACGACGAACAAAATAAATTTTAGAGTTATAGGTAGATTTTGGGGAAATATCTAACGAATTATACCTCAAATATAGAAATAATGAATGAACTCACTATAAGCAAGCTGTTTTTCATCTGGCTAGGTTCTTAAAGAACCATGTATAGCTTCCTTTCCAAAGTATATAACGGTCTTTCGGGCATCCTCTTGCTAGAGCAGCTTCTCTTATAACATTAGATACATTAATCTAATGCACTCAGAACTATTTCTCTACATTATTACACTTCTGCTTCACGGTTACATGCATCTCATTGTCAGATAATCCACAATAACATAAGCACTACACAAAGTACAAATCACCACACTCGAGCACTGAAAGCATTGGTGAGGTTTTCCCAACTGGTTTAATCATCTGGAAGGGACTGGATTGTATCACTGCACGGAATGAAAGTAGAGCACACTAATCACCAATGCAGGCATTATGTGATTAGAACAAATCAGAAGAGAAACCTCTTTTAGAATAGAACTAGCTGAACCTGCGCTCTCTACACAGCGCATCATTCGCATATGAGCATAAATATCCTTCTCATTCCTCACATCTGTACATGTCCCTTTACAGACACAAGTGAAAAAAGTCTTGATTTAAAAAACATCGGCAAGGCGTATCATAAAGGGGACCTCAATATTTCGCACCGTTTGCAAGATTTGAACCTACTTCCGGTTGGAGTTTCTAATTCATGCATGACCAGTGTTTTCTTTCTTCTTGCACGCAGTATGTAATAAGCAAATACATTACATACGCAATTAATTATAATCGCAGTTGTATATGGTGTTCATTGGGCAAGTCACTCCAAAAATAAAGATTCATCTTACTGGTTAAACTGGAGAAATGATTATCGTTCCTTTTTCATTATTATTTGGCATGAATGAACGCGTGAGACACATGCAACCCCTATATACAAAAACGTGGTGTTGGAATGTATAACGCGTAGGATACTGTGCTTTAGGTTTTTTTATTTATTATTTATTTTAATTTCAACGCTTCCATGCGCACCCTAAAAAATGTAATAAAGAAATAACGGCCATGTTTTTAAAATATTCAATTAGAACTGGACAATCTACGCAAAATTTCCAATCGATCAGTGAAAACGTCATCTTTCTAGAGCCTGTAGTCTCCGAGATCTCATTGTCAAAAGGATTGGCCACAAACATATAAATTTCCACAACATATAGTTTAAAAGAACTCTGAAGATGGAAGTACAATTCATGTGCATTGATTTTGGAGAAGGCTTACTAAAATGCAAAGGCTTTGAAGAACAATTTTATATCATAAACTTTATGAAAAAGATCTAGTTAACTGATTTATTTAAAGTACTCGTACTTAAAATGTTTGTGTCTGTTAAACGTGAAATCACACATAACCGTAAATGAAAGATTTGAAAGCCATAGTTATACGTTGGAGATCGGGCGCTTTTAATTGCTATTGTAGCATTTTAATAGATAGGTGCTTTTATTCTTTTTTTTAAATAATATTAACTAGGTACAGTAAACAAATACAGTGTAATTTTCGTAATTCCAATCAGATCAATGTTCCTTAATAATAATAATTAAATTGTAGGTTCAATTTTTGGTAGCATCTTACAAACATTTAGCTTTTACAGTATATTATATTGTTTCATATAACTATTATGATCTTGTATTATACTAAATCATAATTAATCATAATGTCCCTTGTCCGTTTGTGAATTCCTTTCATAGCTTATATATAAGTACACGATTTTTTGGTGACACATGAAATGTATCAGTTTTGTGCGAAAACGTTGTGTACCTAAATGTATACTTTTTCACCATTTGTTAGGCCATAAAACGCTCGCGATTAAACGCAAAATTCTGTCGAATTAGCGAAATTTGCAACAAATCCCGATATTCCACGAAATTTACTCAAAAGTGAATTTTTCAATGCAATGTGATGAAAATTCTTATTTTTGAGAAAACAGAGCACCATGAATTTTTGAAATTTTACATGCGAGCTCCAAACGGTATCTACGGATGAAGTGGATAATGAGGAAAGAATGTTGCGCGGTATGTTAAATGAGCATTCAGAAATCGCAGGAAAGAGTGTCCAACTAATGTACACTCCTGTCCAAAATTATTGTCGCATGTCTATAAATATGTTGTTGTAGGAATATAATTTGATAACGAATTTGCCCCGTATTTCTAACATTTTTAGTATGTGTATAATCGGCAAAAACATGTATGTGACACATTTCATGTCAAAAGAGCAGTAAATAAGAACAATAAAACGAAAATAAAACTTTCTTCTCCATTTAGCAACATTTTGTTTCACCCATACTAATTTTCGTATTTATAATTCTTTCCCTATGAAATTTACCACAAATATTCATTTCCCGATTATACACATAGTATCAGTATTAAAAGTATCCTACAAAAGCATTATCAAATTATGTCTTACAAGAAGACAATTATAGATATGTGACAATCATTTTGGACATGAGTGTACATATCATTTTTGAATGTTGATGTAGAGAGGGCTCTCTCTTCTTACAATGACATGCTTACCTATAAAAGAACAAATTTAACACCAGAAAACATTGAAACAATGCTTAAGTGTTATTTGCATAAGTAAACTGTGAACACTAAAGTTATTTTTTTTCTATTAATGTTCTCTCTGTGTGTATTTTTTCTTTAAATTATACTTTTATTCAGTGAGGATGCTTAGTGTTATTTTTTAAAAACTCAAATATTGTTTGCTATAGTCTTGTATGATCTCATATCATGGTGATTGATGAGTGGAAATTAAGGTGAAATAAAAGGTAACTAATTATAATTGCCAAGGAAAATAAGTGTTCTTACATTGAATTTTTATTCACGATTTTATTCCGCTTTACGCGTATTTTTATAACGAAATTGCGAATTTTTATTTACCACAAAATCGTGTCTCTACTTATATAGTTTTGAGCACGATAATTAGCTGTACCATTTCACGGAAAATAAAGTAGTCAGAAGCTTGTAACTTGCGAACGAAGACCAGTAGTGACCCTGAAGTTGGTGTAAAGCAAAATTGATACTTTGCTTTATATATATGAAGAAAATGTAACGTACCTGTTTTTATACAGCGTGGGACCACCGTTAACGTACAAAGCAGCTCTGACTCGTTGTGGAATGAAATCATATAAATCTACGAATTGTTTCCAGAGGAAGAGTAACCGTTGTGTTTTACGCAAAGGAAGTGCTCTATGCGTAGTTTCTTTGGGGGAGACCAATACATAAACTCAGTTTGTTGTTGGAAATAAGTCTAAGAGGACTTATCAGACCGTATTACGCGTTTTCAGTCGGCTGTCCACTCCGCCTGTTCTCCATACCATTTTCGTTGTGCTCTAGCGATAAGCGGTGTAGTAATTGGAACCTGATCACAAAAGTGCAGCTTATGTAGCTCGCGTCGGATTGCGATTTTCACAGTAGACTATTTTATGCGCAGATTGAATAAATTTTACAGTCACTTTTGTCATATTAGCTCTACGGTCCTTGGTAACAGTCCTCTTGAATGCTTGGCAATACCTGTTACTGATGCTTCTCTCTCATTCAATATTTGCTGAGCGATGCTTTTCGGAGTTATATACTGTGTGCACAAGGAAAGGTGGCTTCTGACAGTTGGATAAAGCTCGTGGAGTATTAGAGGTGCTGTTGCCAGAGGCTCAGCAACAGAGACAGCAGCTCTGGGGACAAACTTAAGACGTTTAACAAGTCATCTCAACTACCGGCAACAACGCGGTCAGTGACCTTTGTTGCCTAGAAACAGCGTGGAAGAATACTGCTGTGATTGGCGAACAATCCCCCCCCCCCTCTCGTATTGTTTAAACATGTGCAGCTGTCTGTCAGAGGCCACCTTTCAGTAACTCGATAATAGGCCACCATCATCTTGTATACTGTTCCTCGCGACACAATTTACACACTGGCCACTTAGATATCGTGCGCCTGCTAACTTGAAACACTCAGAGGTCTCCCATTTTTCATCACCACCGTCTTCGTACCTCAATATGGCTCCGTTCCATCCAGCTTCACATATTGCAGTCACTTAATGCACGAGCAGCAACCACATGTTGCACACGCATCCTTAACATCTCACACATGTGTTACAAATTACAATTATACATCAGTATAGTGTACAATTGTTTCTATTAGTTTTACAACAATATATTTGTATTTACTGAAATGCAACCTTTTTTTTTTTTTTTTTCCTTTCTTTCTCGAAATGTAGGACTAAGATTTTTCAGAGGCTCTTATAATCTCATGCTGTGTCTTTGGACAAAATACACATCAAACAGTAGAATTGACGGATGAGGAAAGGGAAATAAGTAGTTTGACAACGCCATTGTTATATTACAAGGTTGTGCTGGTTTTCATTTTGTCTGTGTCAGAATAAAGAACGGAAACAGCAACAATAAATTCAGGATTTTGAGTGAAGTTTAGTTATCGATTGTTTAATTCTTGATTGCTTAATATTGCATGTAAGTTCAAATGAAAAGTTATATCTTTCTTTACGACCTACGACCATTCATGCCGCTCTTACCAGCATACATCGAGGAATGCAGCCTAATCAAATTGTTCTTGTTTCAGTACTGTTTGTTCCCTGTTCATATTCGTAAAGCATACTGGTCTGAAAAATATTGAGAGATTTTCTCACTTCGGTGACGTCCGTGCTTAACTGTGAAGACTTCGACCAGTTTACCTGCTGCTACAATACAACGGTAGCAGGTTAACATTAAAAGTATAGCTTATCATGTAGGATGTCGGAAGTCACTGCTGGTTAGTGAAGCCTAGTAATTTCAGAAGTGCACCATGGTTCGAAACAGGTAGTAATCCGAAGGTGAAAAATCAGACTCTGTGTGCCATCTGTTTGATACCATCAAGTTCCTGCTTTTTTGGTTGTATTTTTCGAGTTAAATTTGGCTTTGTTATCCTGTTGCAGCTAGGCGTGCTTTCGATTCACCCAATACAGGATATTTTAGGCGTAGTGCAGCACACATCCACTCCAGCTGTTCATAATAAAAGTCGATGTTAGGCCATTAGAAACGAACTGGAAGTAATTACCCACTCGTATTTCTACCACACACTGAGCATGACTTAATGCTCGAAATAGCCTCTTTTAACAACCGGTTCTGAAAGCTGGCTCTTAATCAACCACTGTTTTTGCATATTCGGATTTCGGACAAACACCCACTTTTCGTCGCGTGTGAAAACCCGTTTCAGCATATGCACATCTCGCTGATTTTGCAGCAGTTGTCGGCACACATCCTTTTTCCTCTGGACCTGAGCTGGGGTCAATTCATATTGCACAATGCAGCAGTTCCTGGTGGTTTTCTCGAATTTGTGAAGGTGCACAATACAGTGGACTACAACATGCAGAGTTGGTTTGATAGTCGTCGTGTACAGATGGATGGATTTCTTCAATGGCTTGTAATCTCAATCTTTAAACGCTGGGGCGGTGTACCTTGCATGGTTTTCGACCTTTCTACAACCTGAACGACGTTTTTTAAAACCAAGTTGCTGTGCTCTGGTTCACTGTACCTTCCCCATTAGCATGACAAATATTTTGGGTTTACTGCCATATCGTTATGCCCGAGATTAAACTCCTATAGTAAGAGCTTATGTATCAGACGTTGTTGTTGTTGTTACGCATTCATCGTCACTGATGGAATGGTGACCTCTGTATTAAATTGACCGCTTTTCTCTCTCTCTCTCTTTTGACAGTTTGACCTTGTACTTAACGGTGGGTCACAGCATATATATGCGCCTGCTGTTCAATTCGTGGAAATATTGCAAGACTATGACTCACCCTTATAATAAATATGGGTCAGAAAAAAACGCCCTCTCAAGGTTATAAACCGCCAAAAAATTCGAAACATTACGTTTTCAGGGCTTATAGCGAGTCACTTTTTTTTTTTTTTTAACTAAAAGTTACTTTTTTTCAAGTTGGTCACTAAAAGTTACTTTTTTGGGAGGTAAAGTTACTTTTTCGTATGATTTATGTTTTACATTGGCAGTTTCTAAGAAAAATATTATAAAAATAAATGGAAAAAGGCAGAAACTTGTTATTCGTTACTGTTTTGAAAGCTTCAGTACTTGCTGCCACATGTGAAACAGTCAGCTTTATTCTCACTTCAGATTTTCTTCTTTCTGAAGCATAGTGGATGGTTAGTGGATGTTTAAGCTCTCAAGGTGGGGTTGAGAACCCTTCTGTGTCTGTTCTATCATAATAGTCTTTTAGTTTTCTCTAATAGTTAACGCTCCGCTCAACGTTGTGTTTGTGTGGTTCATCATGTTCGTCATGTATTATGCTTCTTGTATGTTCTTCTTAAGAGTAGGTGATGAATTTGAATATTTCATAACTTTGAGAACTCTCAATGCTAAGTTAAATATAATGTCTGTGATGAAGAAATTCGGAAATAGGCCAGAACAGGTTCCACTTACTCAGAAGCTTCTTACATCTGCTAAGTCTGCTTACCGTAACTACAAAGCATACTTAGAAAACCTAAGAAAGGAGGAAGCTCAAAAAGAAGAAGTAAAGAAGAAAAGATGAAACAAAATAACAAAGAGAGATGATGGAGAAATTGACAAAGAAAAAACGGGGCATGATGAGATTTTGGTAACTTTTTCGTGTGCTTTCGGTCACTTTCTCGTGTGCTTTTGGTCACTCTTCAAAATTTACAAGATACCAGACCACTATGAGCCCTGCGTTTTAAAACGACCAGATTTCAAAAGTATGGGACCTATTGGAAGCGGTTCAAGGAATTGTATGCGCACTATCTAATCTCGGTGTTTCACAATTCTTTGGTTCTTGCGAAACGAATACTCAATTATACTTAAGAAAGTGTATTCTCGCACCTCAACTTACCTTATACTGAACTGGCAACGTTGCTTTTTCATTTAACATAGGTCGCCTTACCATTGTGGAGCCCAAACGGCTGGTGTGATTGGAAAAATTCCACCATTTTAGATTGAAAACCATTTATTTTCAACAAATTCACTCGTGTTCCATTTTTTTGTATCTGTACTTGTAACGGAGTTGGCCTATGGCCCTGGCTGTTAAGATATGCTTTAGAAATGGGGGTTCTAGGAAGGTTTTAGACACTGTGACAGGTAATGAAACTTTGATTTACCGGTTTGACTTTTTTCTGTTCCCTTATTGAAGGAGAAGCTTCGTGAGTATTGGTTTTCCACCCCTGGAGATGCTGCGAATTCCTGCAAAGAACATCTAGGCGCAGTGTTTGAAATCCAGTGGAACCAGTGCTTCCAGGATAGGTTTGGGAGGATGAGATGTTGTGTGGAATGTCTGGAAAAATACTTCTAAAAGTTTATAGTTGAAATAAAGATATGTAATCAGGGCTGTATGTTTAAAAAGTGACACTGTTATATATAATATTAAACAAGCGGAATATCGTTAGTGAACCAAACTCAGAAGCTCCCGGCTTGCAAAGCTGTGGAACAGAGCCCGTGTTGCTTATTATACTCATCTAAACATTCTCATAAAAAGTGCTAATAAAATACCACGTACAAGGCAAGCCAAACCTTTCCCTGGCAGAGCTCGACCATCAAATATAGCGGTCTGTATTCCTTAGACGATAAGTTAATTGCCTACGAAATTTCGTTCAGAAGTCTGGCCAATAGTTAATCGAGAAATAAAGTACCGGATACAAGTCGAGCTGAGTTGATTCGAGCCTGTCCCATTGCATATAATACCTTGGATGTGGAATTTAAATCAAAAGCAGTGTTGCCAATCCCACACTGTTCATTACTTTCTTATTATTTCAGAACTAGGGTAAGGTGCAATATAAAAATTTCTCTCTCTTTTCGCAGAAAAGTAATACCAAGTCTGTCTTTGCAGGATTGGAGAATAATATTATGTGCATGCTTTGTGTAACTTCTATGAAAATTCAAGATGAGGTTTTTGAAATACTAATTTTTGAAAATAGTCCAATTTTGAATTTTTCACTTTTTTCATGCTAAATTCTCACTTGTAGTGTACAGATAGGTAGGAAATAATATTTTTACTGTAATGTCATGTTTCCATAGTATTTATTCCTAGCATGAATTAAATCTTGTCTGTTTTCATTTAGGCACAGGAAATATCCGAAATATGTGCACAACGAAGTTCTTTCGAAGTTCAACAATTTTGTTACAGTTTATATTACACCTCTAATATGTCTGTTTGGTATGGTTTGGAAGAGTTGAAAACAGTATAAAATAAACAACAAAAAAGGTTTCTAGCACTTTTTGTTCTTAATAATACCTTCAAAACGCCAATTCCTCACTTTGCTGCAAAAGTAACTATCTGTGGTGATTTTTAAGAGGTTGCAACACTGTTGCAAATCATCAGAGACCAAAATATTTTGTTTCTGTATTCTGGTCATGTCCAACTTTAATATATATTTTTCATAAGAATTCAAAATGGTTGATGGGCACCCGTTGTATGATTTGAAATGAAACAGCCCTATATACACCTGAAATGGAACTAAATTTCCCGTATGCTTATGTCAGGAGCTAAAAATAGTGAATACATAATCTCACAACTACAAAAGGAAGCACTTTTCGCTAAATGCTTCATCAGAGAGATAGGAAGAAAATTAACTGAAAGAAGTTGTTGTGAAGCGTACAGGTGGGCGAATGTTGAAATGTCGGGTCACGTAATTCTATACAAATATATTTATTTCATTAGATTTCCCTAAACAGAGATGAAATTTAGTGTAACATAACATAATTTTGACAACTTTGCTTTCAAGCTACAAAGTATTATGTGAATTGCATATTTTCTTTTTAGGTGTAGACAGACTACTGAAAGCTGGGAATGGAATATCGGAAGGAAGAAATTGCTAGCGACCAGCAGCAGAATGCAGATTGTGGTAAATGGAATAAGACTGTCGTACATCACGATGAAATCCAGGTCTTTCAGCAGCAATTTAAAAGGGTTGTCGAATCAGAATTATGCTTTATTGCGAGAATTTATTTACCCTCTCATTCTTCACCATTATTTCTCTCCCCATTGTGAGAAGTACCAAATTGTAAATAAAAACTTTTTTTTAAGTGTTGGTGTGAGTGAAATACATATATTTAAAACCGAGATAAATGGATGTGAATTCATAATGTATTGTGGGAACTTCATACTGCTGTGCAGTTAATCCATATAAATATATATATACATACATATATACTTAAACAGTGAATGACTGAACCCATGCATTCCAAAAGTCTGATAGCAGACCAAATTCTGTAATCTAGAATGCATGTTTGTTTGTGTGCGTGTATAAATGAATGAGAGTATGTATGTCTGTGTATGTGCGTGTGTAGAGTGGAGTGGACCTTTCTGCAGAAAATAAAAGTAGGAAGCCCATTGGACTGATTGGTGATCACACTCACGTTGTATTGGCTTTATTTTGAAAAGACAATGTTTTGGTTGTTTTATAAGTAAGCATTAATATAATACTATAAAATACTCCTCAAATAACTGTCATCTTCGTGTCCCATAAGCACAATTTGTAGTTACTCAAATTTTGAGTTAACAAGACATGAAGTGGCTTAAATTCAAACGACTTCATATTTTTTTCTTATATGTAAGATGTGAGTAGCTTTATTCCATAGAAATTATGTCATTCTTTTCTAATTTGCGCTGTGAAATCTGAGAGAAAATAGATGCATAATAATAATTAGTATTTACATTGATATGTATATATTGTATGACACCTATTTATAGAATACATATAGGAAACATCAGTTACAGGAGCTTGGAAAATTGCTTTTCTTTAGAAGATGAAGTGCTTTCTTTGTAAGGAAAAACAGAATTGCTTTTTGCTCATAGTTGTTATGTTAACCCAGTAGACTCTTTTTATTGTTATTACGCGTTTCCACTATATTTATTTTTGATTATCTGAAATGACGTGTGCAAATGGTCAGGGAAGCGTGTAAATTGAAGAAGAACGTTCAAGTATGATGTTTCGTTTCCTTATATCAGAGAACGTATGTTGTAAGCCGAGGGACATATGAAGTCTTATCCTTATGTAATCGCTTACTATTCATAATCTTCTAAGAAATATAGCATACATTACGACTACTAATATTTCATTTAAGTGCAGGTGTACCAAGCGGAAATTACTATAAAATACGCATATTTATTTCACGAGAGAGAACGCTATATTTCTTGTGGAATGTTGTACAAGTTATCACTCTTACACTGTTTATCTTTAACGATGGTTGAGTTTGTCGCGTGAAGCGTTATTGATATAAAAAGAATTGTGAATTATCCAACTTCGCATTTAAAATTTTCAGTTAAAATATAGTAACCTTATTTACATTGAAGGCTTTGGTAATAGGTAAAATATGATGCAACATAGATTTCGTTTACAATAAGTAGGAAATAATACGCTCATTTGATAGTTCCCCTTATTTCATTCCTTTTCCCTTTACTTTATCTTGCCATTTGCATTTTTTATTTCTTCATTTTTTATTGAGTATGTTCTCAATGCTATTACTATTACTATTACTCTTACCTGTAATTTATTAGCTTAAACATAACGAAGCATTCCTGCCCCAAAATATTAAAAGACACTTTCTGTTCATACATGCATAGTTCATATAAAGAAAACTTCGAGCTGACAATGCCAACTCTTTTGTGTACTTCGGAAAACTAATTTTATCATCTTGCCATAAGAGGAAGTAGAGGATGATCAAAGAAGACAGATTTTGAAACGTCGTATTATTATTTATTTATTTATTTCATGAACTTGTTCAAAGCAATTACTCCATCCATTTGTGTAATATCTTATACGAACTTCAAATGTAAAATAGTTTGATGCAGTGCATATGCGAGTAACAGGCGCTTAATGGAAAGCAGGGTGCGTGTTTTTATTATCTCCGTAGTATATAGTTTAAATCGAAGATGAAACATAAAGTACACGTGAAGTTTATCACCGTAAAGGGAACTTCACAGCAAGGAAAGAAAGGAAGAAAAAAAAAAAAAAAGAACTAATAAATAGTGCACAAAAATGTAGGTTCATAGATACAACATGCGGAAAGTCATGTCCCTGAAATACTATGGGATCTATATGTCAGTTCAAGAAATAGAATCTCTTACATCTGTATCTATATTTCACGTGCGTGTTGAACCTATTCAACAATTTTATGAAAGAAATCCGGTATCAAAACGCAATTTCAGGTACAGTAGGTGTATTTACATCTATATCTTTTGGTAATTTCGTCCAATTTAAACTGTATAGACTTAGAAGTGCGACTTCATTTTATGAGAATATTTGTGATAGAGTATTATGAACCATCCATTTATTTATTCATCCGTAAACTTACCCAATCTCTTTTCCAAACTTAGAACGACGTAGTTCAAGGAGTGCAAAAGAATGAACGAAACAAAACTAAAAAGGAAATCAATGACAGATAAATACGTGATCTGTGATAATACTACATAGTATTTCAAAACAGAACAGGTCTAATGGGCGTTTTTCTAGCGTGTAATATCTACAAATAGTAAGTGGGAAATTAAGGAATCGTATTTTCTCGTGGTAACCACAAACTATAAGCATCATTTTCCCTTTTATGTATTATTTATTAATACATAAAAGGAAAATGAAACAGTTTCATACAATTTCCAGCAATTTACGTAGCCCCCGACAGCAGGTTTCTTTGCGAAAAAAAAAAAGGAATTTGTTAATTGAAATTCAATGTCTATATGTAAATTTACGTATTTGCTTACCTCATTGAACGGCATACTTTTATATTTGTTCTCCTACTATACAGTTAGCAAGCCAAAAGTGCTGATAATCTGAAGTTAAAACGCGTTCCGATGTCTTCACTTTCCATATAAAATCCGTTGCACAAGTACAACATAATTCTTTAAGCATAAATAATTAGATAATGTATGGTAAAATAGCTACTTTTGCTCGTGGAAGATATTATTATCTCCACGTTGAATATGTGATACCACACACATTTCGACCCGTATTAATTTTTTCTTCATTCTTTACGATTCTTCTCTTTATTATAATTGCGTCTTTTTCAAACATCTAGCATATAAGGAAAAAGGAAAGAATGGAGCATGGTTGTAGTTTATATTTCGGCATATGGAACCACTTCGGTCCGTTATGATGATGTAGTTCATTTCTACTTTTTAAAATTGTGGAATTTATACAAACTGTGACCTTGTCTTTTTTACTCAAATTTATTGATGTTTCATTCCCCTTCTTTCTGAAAATATGCATTGTTGCAACATATCTGATGCCCGTTACTTTTCCCACTACATGGTACGTTATTTACGAAACCTTTATTAAATTGGAAGACTAAGGCAGTCAGAATTCATACTTTGATGTATTCGACGAAGAAAATATAAATTAGGATTCTACTTTAAAGTGCAATGCGAAACTTTTGCCGAATTGTTGATGAATAATGCATTTAATCATTGAACTTGAGACATTATTCTTTAAAAGTGACATTGTTTAAATTGATAAACACATATTAGACACTAGTTGATATGGACTTAATCATACTCTTGAATTCCTAATTTCAGAACGTAATCAATTTCACGCCTTCATCGGTTTCAGAGTCCTTTCTAATAGTAATATTAATGTTCTTAGTGGTGTTTTCATAGGTAGTATATGAAATTTTATAGTTTTCCTTTTATGAAATTAATTGAAGAAATACTTAATTGAAAATAAGGTGACGGCACGTCTAGCATTAACGTGATACTATTAAATCCTCTTTATTGTACAATTTCGAATGATTGCATATTCGTTTGGGGAACGGGGGGATAGGAGATTTAGCGTGTGTTAAGAATCTCAAGTAATTTGAATATAATTAAATGGGCTTTCGTTAATACATTTGTAGAATTCTGTCCTCTTCGTTGTAACAGGCAAAGTTAATGATCTCATAATAGAATTTTAGTGAGTGATTTGTCCAGCCTATTAAACAAAAGCCTTTGTATATGTATATATAGGTGTCGTATAGATTAGAAGACATAGTTATGGCTTGTGGATTTTTCCGGTACGTAAAGTAATTTGTAACTTCTTTTATTATCTTACATTCTTCCATTGCTTACAAATATATACATTTTTTCATTGTAATTGACAATGTACCGATGTGATTTTTTTGAAAAGTACAGAGGAATCAATAAATCACATTGTTACGAAGTTAATGTCAAGATTCCATTAGTTTTATCAAATGTGTTTTTCGTAAGTTTTGTTTCATAATAATTAATGTATAGTGTGATTTAAAAAACCTGTACACTTACCCATTTGCAGTAGGAACCTTTGACATTCTTTGATGGAACAGTTTTATACTTAGCTTCTGTTGAAAATTTTAGCCGAACTCCGCATTCATTTTGCTACAATGATGAGTGAGTCTCATTTGAATTGCAGATGAGAGAATAAAATATTCCGAAAGAAGGTGGTTGGTTTTATTTTAAGAATATCCATCTTCAAATGAAAGTAGCATTTTTCTTCGAAGATTTGATTGTTAGAACCAATCATTTATTTCTCAACATAACAAAAGTCATTTGGAGGGAGATATATTATGTCCTTTCTTTATATTGTCGGAAAATGTTTTAAACTGAATTACGTTATTTCTTTGAATAAGTGACTTCTTATGTGAAAAACGTGGTGTACATATAAGCCAATATACCGAGTGGGTAAGGTGAAATTTTATTAAGTCCAGTGTGAATTACATATGCAAAAATTATCATATATAACAGTGATGACCTATTATGAGACTTATGTGAAGGCAGCTTTTGGTTTCAAGAAATTTTCTCGCAAGAGAAACAGGAAGATGATAGCTGTTTTGTTAGATTATCTTTCGCAGTAAAAACTTTTTTTTTATAACTAATAGTATTTTAACTTAGAAGTCTGTGAGTACAACTAGAAAAAGAGTTCTTAATTTTCAATTTTTTTTTTTATAAGCAATCTGTAAAGTCAAGATGAAACGTTGTCAGGTCATCTTGTGTATATAAGAATATGCAAATAGTGTCAATAATGCGCTTTGTTTCTTCGATAATACATTATATGTATAATCAATTGATCGACCAGAGATTAACATAAATTAAGACTGTTGAATGTGTGATCAAAGAATGTTGAGAAGAAAGAAAGAAAAAAAAGTCTGCAAAACTTAACAACGATTTTGGTGCGATTACTAAGATTGAATGAATGATGGTATGTGTGCTGTTAAAATTTTATTATAATGAAATGTCCAATAATTGATCCTTTCTGTGTGTGTGTGCGTAATGTGTTAACGTTTTTTTGTTCATTTGTAGCATATGTATTCTTTTGTGTTAAATCAATTGTAAAAATATCTGCCAGTGCGATATTCTTTCAAATGCAAAATTTCCCTATTCAAAGTTAAAGAACAATGATAAATACGATTTTCTGTGCTTCTTTGCGGTAGTTAATATAACTGAACAAAGTCATCTAATGAAATGTAAATGAGAAAATAGTATACTCTGTAAATCAACTGTCTTTTCATACTGTTTTTTCTTTCTTTCTTATTTTCAATGTTTAATATTCTCTTCCTTAACTGTAAACTTGCTTTCTGTGTTTAACTTAGAGTAGGGGACTCAGGAAGATTTTTATAATAAAAAAAAAATCGAAAATAGAGTATGTACATACGTATATATACAGATTGAGTATATATAGAAGAAGTATATATATGTATAATATATTTGAGCTACGGTTGCTGTGAACATTTCCCTACTATACTTGAATGCCAAATCGTGTAACTTTATCTGTTGCTTGAAACTCTCTTTATCATTCGCAAATCTTTGATTGTACAGAAAGTGACAATGGTGCACCATTTTTTCTTTAGTAACAACGTGAAAATAATAAGAGCTTCTATCATATTCTATGAATTTTATTTTTTTCCTTATGTTTATATGAATGTTCATAATATTAATACTGTAACTTTGAACAGGGTGTATAGTAACATTGGTCGAGATAAGATAAACCCATCTTCACAGTGATTTGAAGTCTCGTTTATTTTATTTATTTATTCAACGTCACTTGCCAGAGCAAAATTTTCTTTCCTATGACCGTATAATTTATGCTTAACGTAAATGGGTTCACGAGAAAAGTTGAATGACGTAATTGTTGCCTTTCGTTCCACTTCTTTTATTATTATTATATTTATCGTAAAATTTTCCTATACTTGCTGACACGAATCCCTGCAAAATGGGTATTAATAAGTTGCATTTGTAAGGCCATCGATCTGTTTTAACCCTTGACGCCATTTTTAATCTTACGGAAAAGACGTGTTTGTGAAACACGGAAGAGTAATTAAGCAGATTGTCTTTAAAAATTACATATGTTATGAATAATAACGTACCGCTGTTTTTACATATTGCTAAAGAATGAAAACATTCCACAGTGGAGTTCTACAAGCAAACAAAGAAATATAATATAATTTTAAACACAATATTTCTAACTGCATAATTCCTTTGTTAATTGCAAATTGTAATAGTGTAATTATTATTTTCTTCATTTTCAGTAAATTCTGCTTTCCTAGTAATAAATAGTGTTGATATCCGTATCATCTGACAAGAGTATTAACAATTTCTGTTCATTCTCATCTTCAGGTTTTTAATTTTGCCACAAAATAATACCTACTAGACAATCTAGCAAATTTACGAACTTCAGATATAAGTAAATGGAGTCACTGGAAAAATTCTTTTTCAAAATAAATGTCACTTTCAAAAATGTTTGTCTAATAAACATTAAAAAATATCCATATTATTGGGAATAGATATCTGACAGACCCCGTAGGTTTGTGGAAAACAATTTTAAGTTCTCTCATAGACGAGACTGCCAAAAAAAACTATTTGGTTACACGTGATTCTAAATAATGAAAAGGTATTCAGGAAATCAGTGTTGCCAGCGCAACATTATATAAGGGTTCAGATCCCACCTGATGTAAACAAATGAGAAACTGCATCACTCTCCTGCTTCTTAAATGATAAAAGGCTTAACGTACCTAGCACCATGCTAATTTGGTTTGCTATGAGTATTCATCGTGCTAATATCAAAGAACTAGCACTAGGAAAGGATACCAGTACGCATGCGCGTAAATTCATATTTTTCTCACTTGTATCATCCTTTTATGGAAATCATTTTATCTTAACATTAACTGAGCAAAATTTCTAAACAATACGTGTAATCTAATTTTCATTGCGTGCAGTTACCTACTTCCAATACGACACTACTAGCCAATCAAAATCTTGAGCGCGAATAACTGCATTAATTTAAGGACAGGTACAATATAGCTGCGAAGGTTACAATGAGATTAACTGAAAAATTTGTGTAGTGTGTTTCGTTCTTACAATATTGTAAAGAAATTTTGTGGCACATCTTTTTAAACGTAATACTATAACTAATTTGTAATATGTAACAAGGTGAAATTGTTTCAAGAGCCGTATTCTGGTTGCTTCGTTTGTCACGTCGCAGAAAGATGAAAGCAGATGTCGGAGAACTCAGTTTTATTTGTCTTACTCTATTGTGAGACATGTGCTAAGAAAGGTAAACTGTTAGTTTTCTTCAAACATATCACAAGTGTTCTATGTGAACATCTCGCGTAAAACGTCATACATCAGACCAGTAGTCTATGTCCTGCCAAACCTTTTGTAACATGCTTCGGTCAATATCAAGCCAGTCTATTTTTGTTTACAAGTACAGCTCGAATCTGAAATGTTAAGACCACTCGAATGGTCTTCCTCTCCGATATTTGATACGCAAATACTGTTGCACACTAATCACAGATTTATTTACAATAATCAAGCACACAGAAAGATCTCTGTTCTCCAGTCAACGCCATTTTCCTTAACTGCTTGCTGCTGACTTAGCGGTAGAAAGTGGAAACACTGCGTGGAAGTAAACTTTGCAAGTTAACTTTTCGAAGTGCATATCTCACAATAACATATGTTTATTACATTTCACAGAATAAATCTCTGAAATCGGGTCCATCATTTGGACTTGCCCTGTATTTCTCATCAAAAGTGATAATCTGATAAGAATAGAGATGCAAAAAAGCCGGCTTTTTTGAATCGATGTTTTTTTTTTACATAAAAAGCCGGCTTTTTTGGGGAAAAACGAGAATTTTGGAAATTTTGGCTTTTTTCATTTTCATGATTTTTCTATCTAAATACCTTTCTTATAGTATATTCTATAGTTAGGATAAGAATTCCATGATCTAAATGCCATATTTCGCTCTGAAATTCACCATCAAGATGGATGGAGCACATGTTTTGCGAGTTAAAGCTAACATGAAAAATGTAGTATTTGAGAGCAATTTTAGAGGCTATTTAACTTTATTTTAACTTTTGAGTTATCGACTTTTTTTTCTTCTCTAGATCATTTTAGTTTGTCATCCGTGTTTCATTTCTAAGAGCTTAATATTCTAGCTTCTAGCGCAAAAGTTAAACTTACGTTTTTCTATATATCCATCAAAGCGTACATTTTTCAATATATCCGTCAAAGCGTACCGTACTTCCACATTTCTGATATACTGTAGCTGTGCAATGGTTTAGCAATAATTTTTCGGATACAAATTTGAATACCAATTTATACAAATAATCAGTAGCGGATTTAGAAAAGTACTTTGGGAGGAGTTTCTCTGATTGTTTCGTTTTCTAAAACGTCCTAATTTTATTTGGGAGGTGCTTGAAGTTGATGAGTACAGGCGTAACTAATATTTCGTTTCGTTTATATGTTTAGCAATAATCTTTCGGATACAACCTTGAAGATCATTTTATACTGAGAATCAGTGGCGGATTTAGAAAAGTATTTTGGGAGGGGTTTTTCTTACTAATGTTTAGTTTTTCTAAACATTCGTAATTTTTATTTGACAGGAGCTTAAAGTTTATAAGTAAAGGCATAACTAATAGATATTTCGTTTGTTTTAGATATTCCGTAAATTTGGGGAAAAGGCTTCAGTCCAAAAGACCGCCCCCTAACCTTCGCAAAACCGTCACTGCTGGTAATTAGTAATAATAACGATTTAAAAATAAGAAAGGAAGTCGACCAACTCACAGTACACGCACTATTTCTACATTCACAGATGGAATGAAGAAAAGCTTTGTCACAATGGTCGAATGCTGGGTTGAATCCCAGACTTCCCGATAGAAGCGCAAAAGATAACCACGTAGTCGTGTTTGTTGTGCAGTTGTATTTAGCTTAAATATATTGTGTAGTCCTTTTTTTGGGGGAAGGGGGGGGGTCCGTAATGATATGTTGAATCCCTCTTGTTAAAAATTCTGAAAACCTGAGGACTGGGTAAACCGTGATGGTGGGTATATAAAACTTAACTGTAGAATGTCAAGAATATACAGAACCCAAGGCTCTAGATGTGCAGCCTTTACGTGTATCATATAAATTTAAGTTTTTCTCTTATGTTTTATTTAAATTTTGTTTCAAAAAGAGGGTATGGAATATTTTGAAGTAAAAATACTATATACAATTTTGCTAGTTATTTGTGTATTTTTCTTAAAGAAGTGCTTACTTTTAGGGTTGGCTAGTTTACACCAGCTTTTTTTTAAATAACTGGTTTAAACCACAAAAAGAAAAAGAACGAAAAATGCAAATCGTGTAAACTTCATGGTGACGTTTCCACATATCAAACCATCTGCATTAGTTTTATTTCCTTTTCACCTTTTAATCAAGGTGTCCCATTTTCAATTCTCAGTCGAACCACAACTCTTCTTTCATGCGTAAACCAAGTAGCGGTTCGGATGTCATTTTAAACGAAAGTCTTCTCTTTGATAACCTTGGTATTACGTAAAGATGTTAAGCCTAAACATACGAAACGAAGCCAAGGTTGCTTAAATATATTGATAGAAATTTGGCGAAATTTATCGATTTCCTAAGTAGCTTCCAACATTAGCTTGGATTGGACTTTCAATGATATCTACATACTAAATTTGTAATTTAATACCTCAGTTTTAGCGTGCTGATTATGATACTTTGACCTTTAAATTTTTACATGCAAAGCAATAACAGGATTTTCCCGTAATTGTTTTACATTTAAAGTAATGACGGGATTTTCCCAATGGCTAGGGCGGGAGTTTTACAATTTAAGAAATTTACTGATCGGACTTCTTTAAGCTTATGGGACCTCTCCCAGCATAACCCCGTTGTTGCATAATAACACCAAGGCGAAACAAACTTATTTCTGTGAATATGTAATATAAGTACATAAAGCAAAATATCTACATCAAAAAAACTGGTTGAAACCAAAAAAAACCTGGTTTAAATTTTCCCCAAAAAACTTTTTTTTTTTTTTTTTTTTTGGCATTTTCAAAAACAACCATGGTTCTTGGCAACCCTGCTTACTTTTGTATATAAGAGGTTAAAAAATTCTTATTATATACATTGGTTAATCCTTTGGGATTCATAATGTAAATATGTTGAAGAAAAATTGTTTGAAATATATTTTCGAAATTCTTGGTTTATTTTCGAGGTTTCGTATTATTATCGGCACCTACCACTAATTAAATGACTTTTTGTGTTATAGAGAAACGGAACAAAGTCTTCTTTATCAATTTAAAGCAGAATTTTGAAAAAAGCCCAAAATTTCCCAAGCAAAAAAGCGAAGCAGAAAAAAACGTTTTTTTTCCAAAAAAGCCGGTTTTTTCCGAGCCCTTGCATCTCTAGATAAGAAACCTTTCTGCTTATTCAATACAGTCAGAGAACTGCACACCTGCAGATAGGGAATCTTGTTGGCAACCAAGAGTACAATTTTTTCACCTTACCTGATTGCGCGTATCCAGTGTATGCTCAACTACTCTGCAATTGCATGAACACTTTTCCGATGTTTCTCTTCTACAGGGTTCCAGGATTGATTGATTAATTATGAGAACATGAGTAGCAAGGCTATTTGTTCCCTTCATTTATGGTCGACGCATGCTATACATTAAAAATTCAAAATAGAACTTACAAAAAAGGGTAGTTCGACAAAACCTGAATAAGTCGCGAAAGGCTAAAAGAAAAAAAATATGTACACGTAACAAGTTAAAAATACCAATAATAATAATCCATAAAATATTAATTATAGGTCCTATTTGTAAACACAATCAAAAACAAGCCTGCAAATGTGCACGAAAATTGAAAAAAGTAAGCAGAAAAATCAAATATTTCTTTGGTAAATTCCTACGTTATTCGAGGCTCTTAGAGTATATAAAGATTTTCTTGTGTGAAGCTCTTGCGTATGTTAGCGAAAAATGATTTGTATAGTGAAAATGTTCTTTCCACGTCATAGAGGCATGTAAAACAGTTCTTCGATGATTTCTTCAATACTTGTTGCTTCACTGGAAAGCTTTGTTTTCTAAACATTATTTTACACACACATATATATATATATATACTAAGAGTTCATTTTTGAGTAAGATTTTGTAGAATGCAATTTTGCAACACCGCGAGTGTCTGAAGACAATGCTGCTAAAAATTCTTCTACCAGGAAAAGTGGATATTGGAAAAAAAATTTTCGAGTTTCCAACTGTTTTAAAAATCGGACAGTTTAGAGAAGTGTTCTGGATGTACTGTGGAAAATATGGAATCACTAATAATAATGGCAGTACATAGGAATGCAATGTGGATTTTTAATGATATTTTTAAATAAAATATGCAATTTTACTTGATTTTTTTTTTGGGGGGGGGTGCCAGAATAAGCATTTTAAGCATTATCAAACATGGTTAAAATTATTTGGCGAGATATGTACTACAAGGTACAACATTTCTGCATACCTTTTAGAAGTATGGAAAGAAATGAGGATTTTGCTTAGAAATTCAGACTCTATAAATAAAAGCTCAGCGCGCAGTAATTATTGCAGTCTCATGAATAAAAGTTAAAAAAAATAAATAACTGCATTACCCTTCAAAACTTCTAAACTTTTTACTCTTAAACGTTCTGAGTATTCTGGACATCTAAGGAAAATGTGCAGCATAAACAGTGGAACGGTGCAATCTTCACAAGACAAGGAACATGGCTCAACTGCTGACAATACACAGTTGCATTGATGCTCTGACCAGCTGGTAGCAGTTCCCGATGCGCGATACCGCGAGCAGTCCATCAAGTGCTGGTTTCGGCTGTTTTGGAACTGGTTCATGGGATACTAACTACAAATGACGGCGCCGTGGAGCTTCGTGCAGGACCCACTTCTCATTACATGTGTCCAGAAATGGCTCCTTCCTCAGCAAAGAAACACAGTTGTTTTGCTCGCGTTGCCTTCTGGACCGGAGTCAAATCATGTGGGACTCATCGACTCAAATTGTAGTGCTTCCCAGGTTGATGGAGGTACTGCCTAATGGTTTCTCAACTCACACTGAATTGTTGTTCCACTTCCTCACATGTCTGGCCACTCTTCGCCTCAATTGCTGCCTGAAGATGTTCATTTTGGACAAGTGTTGGTCTAGCGGCACGTGATGCGTCTTCGAGTGTTTCGTCACCTTCCTTGAACTTGATAAACCACCGCTGCACTGTTCGCGTAGTCACACACCCTCACCAAAGACCTGGCATATTTTCCGCTCCGTTGCAGCGACGCTTGACCCCAGTTTGAACCCGTACAGGACACACGCCCGTATGACGCTCTGTGGAGGTCCCATGTTCACTCTGTTCTTATGCAAGTTCACGGTGTAACCGAACTGCCACAACCAGGTAGTATGTTGGATATACTCACCAACAACTGACCTTTGCCTTGTCTCTATTCGCATCCAACTCTCGGTGTGAAAGCCAATTGAACATAGGCCTCCACAAAAAGCGACAGTACTTTCTTGGATACTTTTATAACGTAACTGTGTAGACTATATTAATAGTTCGGCCAGTGGAACAAATTCGCACAATTATGATTTCCGAACATGTTAAAAGCACAATCAGTAGCATTTTCATATGTGATCATACTTTTCTTCCTTTTTGTCTCTTCATAATATAGGTGACTTCCATTGGGACGGCATTTCTTTGATTTCGAGCACGTGTCCCTAAACCCATGATTCATCATTTTTCGTAGTATTAGCCAGGAGTGTCGGATCGTTGGCAGCTGTTTCACCTAGTTTCCTGTTGGTGGTGACGTAAGTGACCTGATTCTGTCCATGAATCCTCGGCATAAATTTGGCCGATACACGCCCTGTTCGTAGATTGTTGTGATACGATCCGATGAAAATATTTAACTCCTCCAACTTCACAGTCAGTCGATGACCTTATCTTACTAGTATACCGACGGAAATGTTTTTTCATTCTGTCTCATAGAAGGGTGGTGAAAATGACCATCCTCAGCGGATATTCTTCCACCTTGGGAACATACAAACACTGAAAGGTGGTTTTGCCACTCATTGATGCATTACTCGTGTTACTTGCAATATTTCGTACGTCTCTAGCAGTTTTCGCAAGTTTAAAACAACTAAGATTAAATATTCCTTTTGATAACCTATTTCACAGTCCGACACGGATCATACAACATACCACACGGAATTAGATCTCAATACTGCTTTGGATCGGGTGAACGATAATACTTTGACGTCATCTGAGATGTTGCCACATATACTCTTTGGTGAGGATTCCAATCTAATTACCTATTTCAAATCCTAAATACAAGCTTATTATAAGTGGCAGTACCAATATATATTACCCTCATGTTCCTTTGTGCGCTCTAATGCATTTTTGTTTGTTATCGCACCTTGCATTTTCTCATAATCATCTCGCCAGCCAGCAAATGATAATTGTATTATTCCACATACTGAAGTTATAAATGAAATACGAGGGTCATCCAGAAAATAAAGACCGTTTAATTATACAAAATGAAGAACAATATTTATTGAGAAAAAGCAATTCTGCTACTTCCTAAAACTTCATGCCTCTATATAATGACCACCTTAATTTAAACATTTAGTGTATCTGTTCATGAGCTTCAGAATTCACGTTATACTCTTCTACCGCAAGTTCATTAAGCCAGGTGGTCACTGCTATCACATAGAGACACCTCTCTTGATCGTATTGTAACTGGTGATGAAACCTGGATGTTGCACATCAATCCAGAGAGCAAGCGCCAATTACTTGAGCATCATCGTCCCTCATCAAAACGAGAAATTTTTCAGACACTCAGCACGAAAGGTGATGTCAACCTTTTTTGGTATCATAAAGGTGTTCTTTTTGTGGATTTCATGCCAAAAGGCACTACGATCAATGCAAATCTTATTGCAATTTTCACCATTTCCCTAAGCTGAAAAGTTTCTAGGCACTAAACGTTTTGGAAATGATAAAGAGTTGGAGAATGCAGGGACTACGTGGCTTATGAATTGGAGGCAGAAGAGTATAACATGGGAATACCGAAGCTCGTGAATTAATTAAAAAAAAAAAAAAAAAAAATGAAGGTGGTGATTACGTATGGAAGTGAAGGAAGCTCCAAATATGTAACATAATTGTTTTTTCCCAATAAATATTGTTAATTTTGTGTAACTAAACCTTCTTTATTTTCCGGATGACCTTCGTACATTGATGTGTCATGGATTTGTATCCCGTTGCATCTTTTTTTTCTCAAAATAATATTAAAATGAATGTAAGAGTACATTGAATCCATTCTACTTCGGAAACACTTATAAACAAGTATTTATTTATTTTCAACAATCCAACAGGGACGATCATCCCCAATTATAGGAGCTTTTACTACAGTTGATTTACAATTTTAACTTAAACAGAAAGAAAAATACACGTAAAGAATTTTATGAAAAAATATGAAAAAAATAATATTCATAAATATATAAATACAATTTTACATACACACATTTATATATTGTTTGATAAATTGTTCATATATAAATACTACGCCTTCATACACATAAACATACGTTTCACACTATTTACATATTTAAATTCCATATAGATTCATAAATTTGCAGCTATGTATTGGAATTAATTTATATTTTTAATGCACTTTGCACAATAATATTGTATTTGTTAACATTGAAACTAAAGTCCAAATCACGATTTCTTACCATGTCATTGTAGTTGCT
This sequence comes from Thermobia domestica, assembly GCF_964235325.1. Classification (NCBI taxonomy): domain Eukaryota; kingdom Metazoa; phylum Arthropoda; class Insecta; order Zygentoma; family Lepismatidae; genus Thermobia; species Thermobia domestica. The sequence goes on along the minus strand of NC_137454.1, from coordinate 122,898,641 downwards.
TAATATTCTAAACAGTGATGAATTTTTATAACAGTTTGTCTTAGGTATTTTATTTACGAAAAAGTTCCGTGTTCTTAAGTTACATTCACCTGCATTAAAGTGAATCTTTTTTTTTTTAAGATGACCCTCCTTTCAATGTTCCCATTCATAAATTTATAAAGAAACATTTGTTCAAGTATTTGGCGCCTTTTATGTAACGGGATAAACTGAAATTCCTGTAATATTTCATTATAAGAAATTCCCATTCTATACGATAACAAATTATATTTCTTATGAAAAAGGAAATGTAAAATTTTTTTCTGAATATTTTATATTTGTCTCTGATAAGAAGTGTAATTCGGTGACCATATTATTGACCCTACTCCAGTTTAGTTCTATAATACAATAGTTTAATTGCCTCCAAATTTGTAAAGTTTCTTGTGTTTCTAATAACGAAACCTAGTTTTTTATAAGCTTCTAATACCATTTAAAACACAGTTCTGACCAGAACAAAATGAATTATATTAATAACTATACGGGTTTTTTTCTTTTCTTCAAGGACCTAACGTCCTCTTCATCAGACATTTAGAAAAGACAGATGACAGCAAATCTTATATCTTCCTCAGCCGTTAGTTGGCATATTCATTTTTATAATTTTAATTGTTGTTTTTATATATAAATTTAAATTTGTAATGTGTAACAATATCATATAAATACATTGTTAATACGTGTTAATTGTCAATGCAATTTTATAATTTTACCAACAAATTTATTACAATTCAAAATTATTCGACATTCAACTAAAATAACAACAGGCATAAATGAAGAATAGAACAATAATTGCTAACAGAAAAATGTAATAATTTGAATAATTTTTCTGTTATTCTGTACTTACATTTGCACTCCAATCGCTATTGAAACCAGTGGTGCTTGGGGTGCAAGAAGTCTTGAATTCATAGGGAGGTAGGAAGACGCATTTCTTGTGTTTCCGGCGAAGTTCGCTCCACATCTTATCTTATACAGCGCATATCCATTTCTATCCAACGTGGTAACGTCTCGTCGGTCCTTAGCAATTTACCACCTGGCAAGGAACTGAACGAGGTGTTTCTGCTCTGAGAAGAATTGTTTTATATATAATAGTTCCTGGACAATAGTTTTTCTTTTGACGTTATATTTACATATTTAAATTTAAAAATTCAATGATGTTCGTATTTAACGTCAACTAACAATGAAATATATTTAACTTCTATTCCAAACAAATTTGAATAAAATTGTAACAATTGCATTAAATAAATTTACGAAACAATTAAGAAAAAATAATTAAGTCAGCAGGAAATATATTTCGGTAGTCGAACCAAAGGAAGGGGTAGAAAACCACCTATCAAGGCATCATATCTAGTGTTACTGTCTGCTTTTCTACGCCATCCAATGATATTACACCTTATTTGTATAGTATGTCGTCCAGTTGTATAAATGTTCAGTGTTGTCCTTTGTGTTAAAGAAGAAATACCTCATCTAGTTCTTTTCCATGTGGTAAGGTGCCAAGAACCGACGACACGTTGCCACGTTGGATAGCAATAGATATGCGTTGAATTAGGAAAGATGTTGAACGAATATCTCCAGTAACGATAGAAATGCGTCTGCCTACTTCTCTAATAAAATCATCTTTATGTTGTTTTAATCCGTACATAAGTCTTTTTCCCATCTCCCCTGTGATGATGATCGAATGAAAAGAGAAAATAACGCTATTTACAAACATGTGAAAGAAGTGAGACATAAGATAGATTGGGAAGGGGCTAGAGATTTAGAAAGAGAAAAAAGAAAGATTATTAGGAAGTGGAAGGAAGCGAGAAGAATAAAGAAAGAACAAGAGGAGAGCTTAATGAACTGGACAAGTGGTATAAATATACATGAGCAATGAGAGAAATTATTAGAAGTTATAGAAAAGTAAAACAGGGTGTCTATCGGTCACGAAATCATAAAACTGTCATGAAAGTCACGAAATTTAGCTTTTGGATCACGATTTTTTTTTAACTGCAAATGTAAGTACAGATTGGAAAATTTTGTTGTATAAAACGTCAAAATTCACCATCAAAAATGTCTATATCCGGCTTTAGACGCTACCAAATCGCAAGCAAGGTACGTTTCTATAGCATGGATGAAAATTCGGCCTAATTCGCTCCTGAAAATGTTAGGAAATCTTATGATTTGGTAAAGAAGGGGTGACGAAATTTCATTTTGGAACTTAGTAGACATCCTGTAAAAAGAAAAGTACACAAAGGATATTAGTGCAATTTGAATAATTCCAAATTTCTGTTAAAGATCAATATAATTATGAAATTGCATTGACAATTAACATTGACATTAATGTTACAAACAACGATGAATTAGATAATTTTCATACGATGAAAAATATGTATCCTGACCTTATTGTGAAAAACATCTGGCCAATCAAAGAGGACTTGCTATCCACATTAGCAAAAGTCACAAACTCTCCGTAAAAAAAAAGTAAGCCTTCCATATCAAAACATAAGTAATCTCTAAATTATAATCCTTCTTCATTAAATGGAATTGAATGCGATAATCACAACGAAAAACATACGATCTCCGACTTTTGTAACCTAATAGCCGAACTAAAATCCTCCGTTCCTTTACTAAGAAGAGTCCCAAGAGGTGTTCGGTCATCTGTAGCTACCTCTCTCTATGATGTCATCCATCGTATTGTAAACAGAAACAACCTAGACGCATGGATGGATCTGTTATTATTCCCGTATGCAGTACTCAATGTTCCGTCACAATCAGATCAAATTAATAACTTAACGACTTGGGTCAAGCAACGAGTTTGCGAATGGGATGATTCTCACCAAGATGCGTTACCCCATGATTATTCTAAAAAATACAAACGAAAATCTCAACATTCTTCTGACTCAACATCCTTTAACACCAAAAGAGTCGAAAACAAACTCAACGATGGAGACATAAGAGGTGCAGTCAGATTACTAATTTCTGAAGATATCATCGCCACACCTAATGCATCTGTTTTAGAAACACTTAAGGAGAAGCACCCTTCACATTCAGACACCTTTTCATTACCAGACCCTCCTAAAGATCACCCTAATATACCAAGAGTTTCAGTTTCTGAATTACGATACGCTGTAAAATCCTTCCCATCTGGATCAGCTGGAGGTATTGATTGATAGTCTCCGTCCCTCGATTCTTAAGGATCTACTTTTACATCATGAGTCAGATTCAAAAGAAAGATTAACTACGATGATTCTAGAATTACTTCATTTAATCCTTTCAGGTAATATACCTCAGGAAATGAGACCAATCTTTTTTTGGAACATCACTTCTTGCGCTTAATAAGAAGAGCGGTGGAATTCGACCAATTGCAGTAGGGAACATTGGGAGAAGAATATCAGCAAAAGTTATATGTTCCAGAATTAAAGAATCCGTCGTAAGTTTCCTTTACCCTCACCAATTGGGAGTATGCGTTCCCAATGGAGCCGAAGCCGCAGCACATGCAGCTCGCATTTACTTTTCTACTCCCCATTCACAACAAAAGGCTTTTCTGAAATTAGACTTTCATAACGCTTTTAATGAACTGAACCGAGACGCTATGCTACTCACAGTTAAAACTAATTTTCCATCGATTTATCACTATGTATATCAATGTTATGCGCAACCAAGTAACCTATTTCTAGGTAATAAGATTATACTCTCGCAACGGGAAGTACAACAAGGCGATCCTCTAGGTCCCGCTTTGTTCGCCATGACAATTCAGTCCATAGTGTCTAGGATTAACACTGAATTAAATATCTGGTACTTAGATGATGGCACTATAGCAGGAGATCCTGACACAGTAATAAGTGAACTACACAATATTCGAACTATGGCAGCAGACATCGGACTACACTTAAATTTTATGAAGTGTGAAGTAGGATTTTTAGGAACTTCGCAAGATCAAATAGAAGTGTTATATTCACAATTTAAAAATTCAGCACCGGGAATACAACTTATCACAAGCTCGTCAGCCTTTCTACTTGGTGCAGCCCTTTCACCTGAGGCAACACGTAATTTGTTAGTCGAGAAAACTAAAAAGTTAGATTTTTTCTTGTTACGTCTGGCCCTAGTCTCCGCACATTCAGCTTTTTATCTCCTTCGTGCGTCGTTCTCCATACCAAGAATAATCTATTTTTTAACGCTGTTCTACTTCTTGGCGTGAAGTCGATTTACTAGAGAATTTTGACACCGTTTTGAAATGTGGACTGGAATCGTTACTCAACTGTAACCTAAATAGCAACGCATGGATACAGGCCTCCCTTCCAGTTGATTCTGGAGGTCTTGGTATTCGTCGGGCTGTCGATTTGGCGTATCCTTCATTTTTAGCGTCGTTCTATGGCTCCCGGCATACCATTGAGATACTCCTCAACCAACTGAATGAGCCTCACATAGAATCTGACGTCCAAGACTGCATATCTGACTGGTCGAACCTAGTTGGTTTAAGCCCTCCTGAAATAACGGGCAGAAGTTCGCAATCGATTTGGGACAAGCCAATCATCAAATTACATCAATCAGTGTTATTACAAGAAGCAGACAGTCAAGAGGATAAGGCTAGACTTCTCACCTCCTCATCAGCAATTTCAGGTGCTTGGCTACAGGCATTACCTTCACACACCCTAGGACTGCACCTTCCAAACGAAGGTTTTCGAATTGCAGTTGCAATTCGCCTAGGAGTAGACATCTGTGAATCACACAACTGCTCTAAATATGGTGCATCAGTCAAGCAGAATGGTCTACACGGTCTGTCTTGTATAAGTAGCTCCGGAAGACATGTGAGGAATTCGAACGTGAATGACATTATCTGGAGAGCACTCACATCGGCGGAAGTTCCATCTGTTCGCGAACCTGTGGGGTATAACAGATCTGATGGCAAAAGACCAGATGGCATGACGCTGGTACCATGGAAGAGGGGAAGGATTCTTCTCTGGGATTTCACCTGCTCTGACACTTTCGCGTCATCTAATCTCACTCTTTCTTCATCTCGAGAAGGTGCTATTGCAGCCCGCAGAGAATGCGAGAAAAGAAGAAAATATAAAGATCTGCTCAATAGATACATGTTCGTGCCTGTAGCTATTGAATCAAGCGGCATTGGGGCCTTGAAGGGCTCAATTTCATCAAAGAAGTAGGCCAACGTATAGTACACCTTACTGGTGACAAGCGGGCTACTACTTTTCTGATACAACGTATCAGCATAGCAGTTCAGCGAGGAAATGTGGCTTCCATTTTAGGTACCTCCTGGAAAATTATTAGAAGAAAATTTTTCTTTTATAACTAACTGTTCAGAATTTGTTGTTTATCAGTCTGTAAAAATATGTCAAATATATTCTCTGCTATTTTATTTTAAAATAAAAATTAAGTGTTCAGACTGTGGCGATCATGGTTCAGTTTACAATAACGTGTATAAAGGCATTATAATAAACGATGTTCAGGGACAAAAAAAAAAAAGCTTTTTCTCATTATTTAAATAAAATTTGATAATTTTGTCCACTTTTCATGGAATGTTCCACTAGTTGTTGCTGTACGTTATAAACTAAAAGCTTGTTTAATTAAAAGTTGTAATTGGTTACATTAAAAAATATTTATTACGTAAAAAAGAAAAAAATGTATTTATATGATATTGTTACATATTACAAATTTAAATGTATATATAAAAACAACAATTAAAATTATAAAAATGAATATGCTAACTAACGGCTGAGGAAAAATAAGATTTGCTGTCATCTGTCTTTTCTAAATGTCTGATGAAGAGGACGTTAGGTCCTTGAAACTGTAACAAAAAAAAAAAAAAAAACGTATAGTTATTAATATAATTCATTTTGTTCTGGTCAGAACTGTGTTCTAAATGTTATTATGGTTATCCAGAACCATGGAGTTTATTTATTATAAGCTTCTGCCATAATAATTTGAATATGATCATTAAACAACATCTTACTATCAAAAACAATACCAAGGTCTTTAACTTGATGTTTCTTTTCAAGTTTAACATTATTCAAATAATACTTGTAGTTTTGTACGTTTTTATGTTCCAAACCTTACATAATGACATTTGTTTACAGTTAATTCTAAATAATTATCTTTACTCCATTCAAATATAGCATTTATATCTTCTTGTAAATTTTTCATATCACTTTCTTTTAAAGCTATTTTATATAGTTTTATATCATCAGCATACATTGTACATGTAGAATATTTTATTTTTGCTGGGGGATCATTTACATATATAATAAATAATAGTGGTCCTAAATTTGACTCTTGCGGTACACCTGAATTCATATTAGGATGATGAAGCTTGTCTATATGCAACATTTTGTTTCCTTTCTGAGAGATACGAGGCAATTAACCGTAGGAAAGACCGATTAAATCCAAAGCTAGATAATTTGTTTAATAAAACATCATGATTTATTTTATCAAATGGTTTGGTGAAATCAAAATATATATGCTATCTACACATTTCTGGAGATCTTAAGCCTCACATATATCTTGAGTAAGATTTATAAGGTTGGTAATTGTCGACCTACCTGGTATAAGACAATGCTGATTTACACTTATATAACTTCGCACATGATTAAATATTCTTGCATATATTATATGTTCCAATATTTTAGCTGGGGCACAAATAATGGAAATAGGTCTATAATTTTCAATCACCGTATCATTTCCTTGTTTAAATATGGGTGTAATTTTTGTCTTCCGTATATTCGGAAATGACTCTTTCTTAATAATCAAATTGTATATGTAACATAAGGGATATTTAATAATATCTGCACATGCTTTAAGTATATAAGGAGAAATACCATCAATACCGCAGGATTTCCTTGGTTTCAATTTCTTTATTGCTGCTTGGTATTCATCTAAAGTAAGTACCTTATTTGTTTGCATATTATTATTATTGTCATCACAGTTATAGCTAGGTTTAACATTTGAAAACACAGACTTAAAATAATTGGCAAATTCGTTAGCTATTATCTTATTATCTGCTAATTCCTTTCCATTCACAGTCATAAGTTGCGGATATGATTTTTTATTTTTATTGTATTTAATAAAGTTCCAAAATGTGCTAACATCATCTTTAATATACATCTCTGAATTCTCTACAAATTTTTTATATGATTTGGAGATCATATCTTTCAAATTTTTCCTAATTTCTTTAAATTTTCTTAAGTTATAGACCGAATTCTTTTTGTGTTTTCTGTGGTACTCCTTTAATTTTATCATCCTAATTATATCATTAGAAAACCAGCATGGATAAAAATTTGAGGAACTACAATTCTTTTTAGGAATTTCTTTTTCGAAAATACTATATATAATTCTATTGAAAAAGTCTACTTCTTCGTTTACATTATCTATATTTTCTATCATTGACCAATTAATATCTTTTAATAATTTATAAATTTCATAAAAATTAACTTTTTTAAAATTTAAAATTCTAGTATATACGCACATCTAAGAATACATAGATTATCTGTAGCTATCATATTTGTTCCAAAATAAAATCGGACAAATAAACAATATCATTCGGGTCTTTAACGATTTTGAATAACAAAGTAAAATCTGTAGATAATGTTGCTACCACTCCCAAATTTACCGGTATTAGCCATGACTTCCAACAATGTATATTTATCCAAACTGGATTCAAAGCATTCTTCATGAACATAGTCAAAGTGGTTGTCAGCCTCCTCGGATATGTCTCCTTCCGTCTTATTGTGTGTTATAGAAGAAAAATCTCGTCCAGTTCTTTACCAGGAGGTAATGTGCCTAAGATCGATGACACATTTCCGCGCTGGATGGCGATGCTGATACGTTGGAAAAGGAATGCAGTAGCTCGGGGGTCACCAGTTTTGATTGCTATTCGATGACCAACTTCATTAATGAAATTAGATCCTTCGTGACCCCAAGACTACAATCCTTCGTGGTTTCTATTGCTACTGTTACAAACCAATATTTGTCCAATAGGTTTGAGTATTTTAGTCTTTTGTCTGATTCTCTGTGAGCGGCGACGAGACCTGCCTGAATTGAAGAATGGGGTAAGTTGGAAGGAGCAAACGTATCGGAACATGTGAAATCCCAGACTAGTGCTTTTCCATTTTTCCACGGTACCAAGGTCATGCCGTCAGGCCTTTTACCATCAGAGCGGCAACAACCATTTGGTTCTTTTATTGAAGGAACTCCCGCTGAAACGAGGGCTCTACTTCTAGTTCTAGTTTTATTAACATTTTTTAAACAATTGTATTAATAATTTTAATGTGAAGAACAGGATGATGAACATCAGGTTTTACAAGACAATTTTCTTCATTGTACACTTGTACATATGGTAAATTAGTTATTATTAAATCAAGAGTCCGATTGTTATAATTCTGAATATTATTTATAGTTTTTAAATTGTTTAAATTTATAAAATGTTGCAGTGCTCTATACCTTGGATCCCTTTCATTAAGTCATAATTTGAATTAGTTATTAACGGCAAATTGAAGTAGCCTACAATAAGTTACCATTTCATAAATTACCGAAATCTTCGAATATTCTGAAAAAAAAAATGTTATAAGTATTAACACTAGAAGATGGAGTAAAATATACGCAAATAAACCAATATACTTTCCCATTAATTATTAACTTTATCAATAAATGATCAATGTCATTTGTTTCATCAAGTCTTTTCTCTTTTGACATTATATTTGCATTTATTGCAATGATAACTCCCCCTCCTCTTTTCATACCAGGTCTATCACATCGATATACCTTATACTGTGCAGTAAATAGTTCAGTCAAATATACCATCTTTTAACCATGTTTCTGTTAATATAATTACATCATATTTATGTAAACTAGCTATAAAATTAAATTCGTCACATTTCGTATTTAGGCCCTTAACATTTTGATAGTAAATAGATAAAATATCAGAACTATCCATTTTACATCAGAGTTGATATATCCTCATTTGTTTTAATTACAACAATTTTTCTATCTTCTGCAAATTTTCTGAGTTTAGTATTTCCCGAGTAATCTACCCATAAAAATGATTTTTTTTTTCTTTTTGTAATTTTCTGACTTGTTCAAATAAGCGCTTTCGATATGCTGTTAAACTGTGAGTAATATACACTGGGAGATTATTTTGAAATCCTATGTCATTCGTGTTTAAGTTTCTCTTAACTTTCCTTTGTTGCATAATTTTGCGATTTACAAATTTTACAATAATACCCGGATATGTCTCGTTTGGATGTGTCTTTAATCTATGACACGCATCAATGTGTTCTAGTTTCACTTCAACATCAAGCGCTTTTTCCACATTTTTTTTACAATTTCAAGCGGATCTTCATTCAATTTGTCCGGAATACCATAAATTTCTAGTTTATTTCTTCGCCCATACTGATCGAGTTCGTCCAGTTGTAACTTAGTATCCTTTAGTTGTTTTTCCAATAATTGCATTTTTACATTCAAAGCCTCTACTTTATGAACACTCATTCATTACATCAGCTTGTTCTTTTATTAATCTAGAATTCTCATCCAGGTTTTCGTGTGCAAGGTCTAGTGACTTTCCTAGTTCACGCTCAGTCTCAACACTTTTTAAATTTATTTTCGAGATCTCAAATTTCAATTCTTGTAAGAGTTTATAAACATCTAATATAGTAGGATAATTTTCCCCATCATCTAAACTACTTTCACCTGCCATACTGTTACGCCTTGATTTTGCACAGTTTTTACACCTCCATATCTGATTTTGGTCCTTCAGAAATTGTATATCTTCTTCCTTTAATTGTATACATTTTATATGCCAGAAATTATTACAGTCCTTGCATTTAACTTTAGTAGACACATCTTGCCTCGGAACACTTTTCATACACTCTCCACAGGTGCTCATTTTTATTTTTGTATTTTGCACGAGTTTCAATGTATTTTTATTTGTATTCACTAAAAAAAAAAAAAAAATGCTTACACTTCACTCGAAGAAATTGTAACAAGGGATTAAGAAGAAGAAAAAAGCGACTTCGATATGCTCCTTACATATTTATCTGGCAACAGTTCTATTATCGAACGTCTTTTTTTTTTTTGTTGTTGTTGTTTACATCGATAGCACCTTACTAACGAGATATTATGCAAAAACAATGTATTTCACCATTTATATCACAGAAATATATAATGTTTTGTATCACTAATCAAGTCTTGTACTTACTGTGTTTCCCCAGTCCACTTAACTTTCACTAGGGGCCTTAATTCCATTATGGTTCATAAATATTCGGGACCGAAGTCGCTCAGTACCTCACTCCATCAGGGTTTCCAATATGCAAGTCGCTAATATCATCACTATAGCGACATAATGCGTTTCAGATTGCATTGGCTAGGGATGGCCACAAAGTTCCGGTTCTTGGAGATCCGGTTTTCAGAACCGGAATCCGTTTGACCTGGATTCCAAAATCCGGTACCAGAACCGAAACTTAGGAACCGGTTCCAGATCTGGATCCGAAAGCTCCCAAACACCCCTAAAGGGAGCACAGAGTTCACCTTCAGAACACTATAAAGAAGGCCACGCGCTTGTGCCCTCCTCGCCCAGACCCGTTTGTGCCCCCCAGAAAAAAATTTGGTCCACCGGTGGATGTTTAGCCAAATGAGTTTGCCTGTTTAGCCAATGAATTTGCCAGTTATCCAGTCTGTTTAGCCAAATGAGACCTTGGCGCCTGCCTGTCGCTTCCACCATTTCATCTAGCACACTGTTCACAGCCAGCCAGCAGCTCGGGTTTAGCGTAGGGATGGCCACAAAGTTCCGGTTCTTGGAGATCCGGTTTTCAGAATCGGTTCCAGACGTGGATCCGAAAATCCGGTTTCGGAACCGGATCCTTTGAGCCGAAAACCGGTTCCACAAGGAACCAGTTTTGGCCATCCCTAGCATATATCCGGTAGCCTAAAAAGTAATGAATCTTTTGCGCACGAGATGGCGTTAGTGTATACAATATATTTTCACATATTTCGAGAAGTTTCAAAAGGAAAACAACAGGGAGGATAGTGTAAGTTCCCTTTCTTAATTAATATTTAGAATGCAGAAAAAATTAAACTGTTATCAATACTATTAGTTTAAAAACTAAAAACTTACTAAACTAAAAATATCTGGATTTTAGAAAGTTTAAATAAAGAGGAGAATAATTTGTTAACAGAATGTTAATGACCTAAGTTAATATTTCTGAATTTTCATAACTTCAGGCTGTAGTGGAAATATTTCAAAAAATAAAACGCATTCAACGTCAAAAGCTACTAGTTCTTTTGATTATATGAATTGGGGATTTAGCATACCATTCAGCACGGAGACTGTATGAAACATGGACCGTGTTTCTAACCGTAAATATATAATATTGTTTGTTTGAATAAGTTAGTTAAACAATGTTCAAGTTTTGGTCAACAGTAAATAAACAGGTATTCTCTTAATGGACTACCTCTAGTATTACCAGCAAGCATTATGATAAGGTATTACAACAACTACATGAGGTCATGAAAACGAAATCGCAGTGAATGTGAAAAGCTGTTCAAAGAATTCTTATTTTGAATGACATTGATAAGGTCACATATCTCATGTTGTGGTTGCCAAATTGACTACCTTGGGATTCAATTTAGTGTAGTATCCCTACCTCTTTTCATCTGATTTGGTTCCCTCTGATTTATTATTAAAATTGATGAATTGTCTAATGGTACATCATTTGAGAACATTCTAATGGGGCGTTTACACTTGGTCGATTTAGTCGCACGGCTAAATCGACTCGCTGCATTTGCGACTAAATCGAAATCGAAGCAACTAGACCGAATGAGATCGATGGATGTGTTCAATTGTTTTAACCGAAATTGAATGCTGCTTGTCGACTCGCTCTCCTCTGGTCGATTCGAAATCGACTGGTAATTTTAAAGATGTCCAAGCAAAAAGTAATTGGTACAATTTGCGGTATTATAGCAGAAAAAAATAGAATCGACCACAGAAAATAGAACGTCTTTCAATTCATTTGCTAGTCGATTAGTCGCTTTCGATCAAGTTGAAGTCCTGTTTACACGGTCGATTAAGTTGAAAGTGAGGTCAATTCAACTGAATCGAACGCAAATCGACTAAGTGTAAACGCCCCATAAGGTCCCACATAATATGATGACCTGATATAAAACAGTCAATAGGACATTTATTTTAAAAAGGTTAAAAAGCTATAAGATTAGCATATCAACTGCACCACTCTCAAAGATAATATATTGAATCAGTAGGCCTATATACTTTTATATCAGAACTCTAGTTTTTCTTGATAAAACCATTTACTTTTCTGCAACTCACTCGCACAACGAGAAAAGTGCTGCTTCCACCGATGACCAATTGGCTTTACAATTAAATTTAGATTTAAGCAATTAATAGAATGACCGCCTTTCATTGCCTGAATCGATAACAATGATACAAAGCACGAAATGACACATATATTGCATCAACATTAACTTACTAAGGGTCAAATTGAAGATACAAGAGAATAAATTTACTTTTGAATGTTGGAAAATAGATTATGCAATAACAAATGCAATTACACGATGATGATCCACCATAAAGCGTTATGAAATGTTAGAGAATGTCATACGTCAAATATAACTCAGACAACACAATTGTTATTAAATACAGACAATAATATAAAAATTGATAATAAAAAAACATTACCAATAACGAAAACACAGGAAAGATATCAGGGATGGGCACGAGACAAGATTTGAGGCTGTCTTGTCTCGAAAATGTGCTGTAAAAGTGGTGTCTCGACTCGAAAATTGTTTCTCTATTGGAAGAGCTGTGCCTCGAATCGAATTTTGTCAGGAAAATTCTGTCTCATCTCGTGCTTATCCCTAAAAGATATATTACCAAATAAACAATGCCGTACTAAATGTGTTAAAAACAAGAAGGAATAAAGAAAATAAACAAAAGAAGTGAGAGGATTCAAAATGTGTCTAGCTTGGAATGAGCATTTAATGAAAAGAAGCGACTATGTGGCCACAAAAGTGATGAAAATGGAACTTAATGGGGAGAGATGTAAGTAATGAGCAAAATATATATTTAGAAGCATGACTACCATGGCGAAATGTCTGACGAATTCTCAGTTTTGACTTTATGTAGGATACTCATCAATAAGTCAATCCATGTAAGTACAAAGATGAGAATAAAAGTGTAAGATCTAACATAAAATAAGTATTTAACGAAAGCAAACTAATGTATTGAATAACTAAAATTATAAAATGGAAATATAAGAGATAATGTTACTCTATTAGTAAAAGGAGGTATCAACGGATTACGATAACCACCACACACTGTACTTCCATATCTCGTATGCTGAAAAGGGACGGTAAACTCAAAATCAAATCAACCAAACTACTGCTTAAACTGGGATTTCAAATAATAGTCAAGGTTATTTGAGACCAATGGCTGTCTCCCTGTCCCCGAATGCAGGCACGCAAAGCATTGTTTCAGCCAGTTCGTCATGAAAGAAAATTCGCGGTCTTATAATTCAGTTCTCTTGCAGGGGAGATATTATGGTGGGGAATTGTATATACTTTGAGAGTTGATCTTTCATAAGGGTCATGCATCCACCAACTGTATTGGAATCAATCCCGATCGTGGTTCAGAACCCACGTTAGTAGAAGGGTTTTGTTCTTTATAACCTTGGTGTTACATAAAGACTAAAACAAAACTCGCACTCGATCATCTAATATGAGGTAAAATTTCTTAACACCGTCATTTAAAACATATAATTAACTTATTTGTAAATATAAATATAATTTACTAATTTATTTATCAGCCAAATCTCAGCTACAGTTGAGACACGCATTTGGTGTGAGCCACCCCGGGTTCAATTCCTGGTGGAGACACGCACTCGGAAAGGTGTAAAAAGCCTTTTCAGACTACCTATCCTCAATGAGATTTTCCTTGGTTCACTCCAGGCGAATTCCAGGAATAATTCCCAACATAGTGGTTTCAGGGCACCGCTTTCCTTTCCCATTCGTTTCTTTCTGATTTCCCGAGTAGTGTGATCGCCGAAGGACCTCATCCCTCATACGTGACGTCTTACATGCTTTGAAATATATTTGCAATCACATCACATTAATAGCAAGGGATTTTAAACCTTTATTTTTATATTTTCCTCCCATGTAACATCGTTTTCTATTATGTTATACGCATGAATGATGTCTTCAATATCATTTAATTGCACTATTACCTTCATACAATGTTCATATACGTGATCATTTGTTTAGATCATTATAATATTTGTGAAAGTAAATAATTTAACAGTTTTATTTCGGAAAGTTAAAGTTTGTTTATTTGTGATGTCTTATTTCGTAGGAAGATTACTCTCAAAGTAAATGCTGTTAAATTACTCCTTTAAAAAGTATTTCTAGTTCAATTAACCATATTATGTATTAATTGTTTTTCAAATAGTGTTTGTATTCAACAAGTTACGAAATTATGTTCAAGATATATTTTCAACCATAAAACCAAACATCAGATAATTTTTTATGGAAAATTTTAATGATTCAGTTCTCAAATGCAAAAGTTTGTAGCTCCTTCCATTTTACACAACCAGTAATGCTTTTTACCCGCCTTATGCAGAGTCGTTTTGATGTAGGATTAGCATCATACTAAAGGCCGGACTGCTGCAGGAAACAAATGTTAGTCGAACTCTTTAGTATGGCATTAATTACACGTCAGAACGACTCTGCATAAGGCCCAGCATGTTTAGGAAGCATATTTCTGCAGGTTATGAGTAAGAATTTTTTTTTCCACATTGCAAAATCCATACAGGATGAGTTCAAATATTTAATAAAATGTTCGAACAAGACATTATTATTGTAATCCAAATAAGGAAAATACCGCTTATATTAAAAGATACCACCAATGTATTTTTCTTGTCAAATGCCCCATAGCAGAACATGGCGCAATCTGCGATGTGATCGCAGAAAATTAACGCGCCTGTGCAGAAAAATTGCCAGATAAAAGAAAATATAGCCAACAGAAAAGTGTAAAAACATTCCTGCTATGTGTAGATATCTTAAATGCACGGACGACTCGCATAAATATAGTTTCAACTATTTTTTACGTCGCGTAAAGCATATTTTTAACAATCACAAGTGTTTCTTCTGCAGAAAATTTTTGACCTACAAAAGGTCATAGCAAAAAAACAAAGTAAGTTCTGCCATCGGTGTCAAATGTAATCCTTCATATATGTGTTTTACCAACCTAAACTTCCTTACATGCATCATACCTCAAAATTTTCGTTCACTTCCATGATTCAGAATTACATTATAAAAAACTAAACCTCTTATCAACAACAATTTTTAGAAGGGCGGCCAGGTTTTCCCACTTGTGGATTTCTTATGAGTCCACATTATTGTTGGCTTTCCAGCTTATAGTTCGTCCCTCTTAATTCACGACACTATCCGTGATAAGATCAGACTTAACAAGTTTTCTATCAATCCTATGACTAAACCTAGCGTTGATTTTCATTGTTTCCCTACGTTAGCATTGCTTCATCTCCAAACATTCGGTATTCCACGATGACTACAATGTTTTCCTACTATGTAGTTAATATATTTAGTTTTCCCGCGACCATAAAATTCTGCTTGACCTTGTTTTTTATAATCTCTCCTATGACCACACACATCTTCAACTCTACTGGTCCACAAAAACTCAACTTTCAATGTACTTCTAACATCCACGTATATATAAGTAAACCTGTCCTCGATAATCATGTAGGGAGGGTCGCGTCGGTGCACGTAGTCCCGGGTTCAAGTCAGATTTGAAGAACATAAAAAATAACTTCTCATCCAATCAATTTCGTTAATCAACCATGCCTAAAGGGGGACGATAAACTAAAGAATTCCATTTGATTTTCTTAAGTTCCAACGTAAGCTAATATTTCAATACCTCATAATACCCATTATCCAGCAATGCATAGGTGTCGCTCCCTGCGCTGTTATTAAGTGCGTAGCAAATAACTTCTCCCTACCGACCAGTCTAGATTCACTATCAAGTATGAAGTATTTTTTCCTTATCCTAATACTTAACTATTGAGTCAATAGGTGTTACTTGCGCTGTCGCTTGTCTGACGCTAATAAATAGTAGCTACTATGGTAATAATTAGAAGGAAAGTACAAGCTTCGAGTATTACTATTTGTTAATACATTGCACAATTTAAGCTGTTTATGACCATAATCATAATAATAACCCATCTCAGTATTAAATGTCATTGCTATCTACGTTGCTTACCTGTGAACAATACATGAATTGAACATACGTATTTATGTATCTCTGCCAGACTAGTGATTAGCACTTTTATCATTTGTTCTCGGAATTTGAAGTTCTAAATCCTGAGGGGTGTGCTGTGATTATGTTAAAATAGGTTTGGTCCTCCATAGACATGCATCTAAAAACGACGCTAAAGTTAAACAAATTATTGAACTAAAATAAACTGCAACACTGTCCTCTTGAAATTAGTGTTTCCGATTTTCCTGATTCCGTACAAATCATGTGATTCTGGCCCACGACTCAGTGCTACGGTAAAATAATGATACCGTTGAAATAAATCTACTTTGCTACGAAATGTCTTCATTCCAGTCACATACTTTTTTTCTATATTAAATAACATTATGCCTGTGCTTTTATCCGCCACTGCCGTTTTCACCGCCATAAAATCTTTAAACACATTCGCTTTCGACCTGCTTTACCCTAAACTTAGTTACATCATATTAGCCCTGCATACTACATAATATGCAAAAAAAAAAAAAAAAAAAAAAAAACTTCTCCTTATTAACATTATTATTTCTAAAAAAAAAACGTGTCAGTTTGTACTGTATGTCACACTTTCATATAGGTTTAATATCACGGTACTAATTCTTGTTTCCCATATTGTTTTATATATAATTTTGATTTAGTAACACCCGTGCGCCCCTTTGGTACACGTATACCAAGTTCGATTCGCGACGTGAGCTCATATCTTTCGGATTCCACGTTAAGTTGTAGGATTACGTCTCATATAGCCTCGGTGTTGAAATGAGATGTTACAAGTTAAACAAATTGTAGTCAAATACATTTATAATCCGCTGGGTATATGCTTTCAGCGTAAAAGACCTTCAGTTCGATTCCCGATGGAGTCATGTGATTGGATTCCCCTGTCTCGTATATGGTCGGTGTTACAAGGAGTTCTGAACTTCACGCAATTTATACTCAAATATACATCAAGTCCACCAATTATATGCTCGCGCTGGCATTAGAGACCCATGTTTGATTCCTGGTAAAACCCGACGTTACATTAAAACCATGTATTCAATAGCCTCGATGGTAAAAGAAATCCAATCCAATTCTATTTCTACAACACAATTTCTCTAGTATTTCTGAATAACATACCTATTCATTCAAAACTTATTCAATAAGTATCTTGAAAACATAATTATAAGATGATAACCTCAAAGATGCAAACACCTAGAGACAAGAGAAGACAAGAATAATAAGTTTACTCTGGCCAATCAGGCAGAGATGGGCACCTAGCATATGTTGCTATTTTACCCAGTGCAATGAAGTGTATGGTGTGGCAAAAGAAGGATGAAACAAGTCACGGAATTTGCTTTGTTTTGGTAATTGCGTGTGTTACCGATGAGGTGTAGCCGAAGCTGGTCTTGTGAAGTGGCCATGTACTCGTGGTCCAGTGCTGAATGAGGGAGTCTGACATGGATGTTATCATGTTGGACGTAAAATGATGATATATGTGAGAAAGGTTAATTATGGGTTAATTTGGTTAGGCGAGGGTGGTGGGAGAACGTGCCTAGGGAGGTTGGAGGGTAATGATTATATGGCTTTTTTTTACATTGTTAGGATAGAATGTAGGGTGGTTTTGGGTGGATTCGTTGGAGTTCTTTCTTTGTCGATGAAGTTGTCGTTAAAGAACTGTTTTTGCAAGATTGTATCTCTATATCTTCTGTTGAGTTGGATGATTACATCTTTAACTGGTAGTAGTCGAAATTGTTCACAGTATACATTGACATCATCTTGAAAAGTTTTGGTGATTTTCCTAATCCAAAAGCGCTCCGCTCTCGACACATCTGCTATGTTATGTCTGGAATATAAAGGATGGCCATAAAGGAGCGTGGGACGAATGATCATTTTGTATAGATATATCTTGTTTTTAAGGTTCAACGAGGGATTTATACCAATTCTATTGAGCGCTAAAATGGTGCGAATAGCTCGCCTTCTAACATCTTGTATGTGTGCATTAAAAATGAGTATTTTATCAAGCAGCACTCCAAGATATCTGGCTGTAGTCGTGATTGGAATTTCTTGGTTTTGAATTTTGATGCTATTGCGGGTGTCCTTGATGGAATGTCGGCGTCTTCGAGGCGGAATGAAGAGAACGAGTTGTGTTTTTCGAGGATTAAGTTGCAATTTCCATTTGAGACACCATTTTGCAAATTCAGCAATTTGTTTCCGTAATCGGATAAGTACATTGCGCGTAAGTAACGTGGAGGTCCAATATAGGGTGTCATCTGCGAAGAGCCCAAGATAGGTTGTAAACTTCGGATTGATGGAAGTGTCGTCGACATATAGGAGATCGATTAGAGGTGCGATTGTCGATCCTTGTGGAACGCCACGTTGGATGGAAATATTGTTGGGAGTATTGGTTGTTTAGTTCAATCCTGGTGGTTCTGTCAGAAAGAAAATTATGTATCCATCGAATAATTGTTAAAGGTAAGTTGTAATTGGTTAGTTTGCACAGAAGACCATCGTGCCAGACGGAATCGAACCCACCCGTGAGGTCTAGGAATGCTGCACCAGTGATGTGTCCCTTTATAAAAGCAATTTCAATGTCATGGAAAATCCTCATGAGTTGGTCGATGGTGCTGTGTTGAGTTCGAAAACCTGCTTGCTGTGGAATTAATAGGTTGATGCTGATGAAGTATTGATGGAGCCGCTTGACCAGTACTTTTTCCATGATTTTTGAGAAGATATTTGTAAGTGCTATTGCTCGAAGATTGCTGAAGAGATTAGCTGGTTTGCATGGTTTAGGAAGGAGAATGGTGTGTGATGTCTTCCAGGCTGAGGGTACATATCCAGTGTAGAGACTAGCGGAGTATAATTCAGCAAGTTTGACGTGAAGAAGTGATGGAACAGCTTTCAGATGCTGGGTGGTGATCTTATCAGGTCCTGGAGCTGTGTTCTTCCTGCGTTTAACCCTTTGGGGATTTTGTGGTACAATTTGTACCATACGCGTTTTTCACGGTACATTGCGTTATAATTCTCCTATTTGAGCTTTTTCGTCCGGTTATTTTTTGTTGTTGTTTTCCAAATCCAGAGGCATCGTAGAAGACATTACGTATGGTTTCACACCTTCCTGCGTCCAGACATAGAAGGTGATGACGTCATAAGTCTAAAATATATTTTTTCATTTGTTAAGCCTATGTTCAATATTTTTTGGCGCGCTTATTTTTGCACGTAGAAGATTGAAATTTTGCACAAACATTCAGTCCACCGAGTAGTATTTACCAGATTTTTTCAGATTTGTGAGTTAAAACAAGGGGGGAACCAGAGGGTCAAAGGGTTGAAAAAAGGGATATTTTTACCCCCAAAATCCCTTTCTTCGGGATTTTCCCGCCTTATATACATGATGGGGACGCGTGAGTCATACCGTCTGAAAGGCAATTTTATTCTGAAGAGAATGATGCGCAAAACATGACCCTAGGGTAATTAGGGATGTCTCAGGGAATTTTTAAAAAATCCCCCTGTATACGGGAATATGGTACTTTGTCGGTATATATATTTTTTGGCGGGCTTACTTTTGTACCTAGAAGATTGAAATTGTGCATAAACATTCAGCCTACCTAGTAGTATTTATCAGATTTTTTTCAGATCTCTGCGTTAAAACATGGGGGGTCCAGAGGGGTTAAAGTTGAAAAACGAGACATTTAGACCCAAAAAATCCCTTTCTTCGGGATTTTCCCGCCTTATATACATGATGGAGACACGTGAGTCATACCGTCTGAAAGCCAGTTTTATTCTGAAGAGAAAGATGTGCGAAACATGACCCTAGGGTAATTAGGGATGTGTCAGCGAATTTTTATCAAAATGTACTTCTGTATAGGGGAATATAGGGCAATGTCGGTATATATATTTTATGGCGGGCTTATTTTTGCACCTAGAAGATTGAAATTGTGCACAAACATTCAGTCCACCGAGTAGTATTTAACAGATTTTTTCCGGAGTTATGCATTAAAACAGGGGGTCCAGAGGGGCTAAAAGTTAAAAAAGGGTTATTTAGACCAAGAAATCCCTTTTTTCGGGAATTTCCCGCCTTAGATACATGATGGAGACATGTGAATGGTACCGTCTGAAAGGCAGTTCTATTCTGAAGAGAATGATGGGCGATACATGACCCTAGGGTAATTCGGGATGTCTCAGGAAATTTTTTCCCTGAGATCATAGTGTTTTGTGGTAATTTGGGGCATTGTGGGAATTCTTCATAAAATTTCTCCCGCCCTTACTATTCAAGATAGAAACTTGAAATTTGGCACACACATTCAGTATACCAAGTACTATTTATCAGATTTTTTTAGATGGCTACGTTTACACAGGGCCGCTCCAGGGGGGCCAAAGTGCGAGAAAAAAATTCCCTCCAAAATTTTCCTTTGACATCATTTTTCCCGCTCCTGGTATATGGTATGATTATGCAAGTGGTACCATTTGAAAGCCAGCTCTATTCTGAAGAGAATGAGGTATGAACCATGTTCCTAGGATAAATAGTACGATGCAGTAGCTGTTTGACTGAAAGTCTAAAAAATAGCCCAAAAAGCCGAAATCTGGAAAGGGTTAATGGCTTCATCAACTTCAATAGGGTGGATGAGTTCCAGTAATTCATCGATGGAGGGACGATGGTTATCAACAAGATCAGCAGCGGTCAGGTCTTCGTGAATGGCTATAATTATCTTGATGGTATGGGCGATTTCCTCGATAGTATGTTGTTCTGGTGTGATAGATGGAGGTTCCTGAAACTTGATGGAGAGGCATTAGCTAAATGTTGAATCTTATCTTGTTCAGTTGGTAGGTGGACGTTATCGATGATAGTTAGTAGTTTCAGTCTATTCGTATTTTTTGTAGTTTTTTTTTTTAATTTCTAGCCAGAACTTAGAGATGTTGTCCTTTTGTAGTTGATTCAATTTCGCACAAAAGGAATTGAATTGTTCTTCCCTGAATGTTTTAGTCATAATTTTAATGGTTCGGTTTAATTTGTTAAGTTCTAGTTTGGTAACTGGTGACCGATACTGATTATATGTCCTTTGGAGATAACGTTTATGGCGTACATGGTTAAGGATTTATTGTGGTAACCGATCTAATCCTGGAATAATTGTTGTAGTGAGAATGAAGTTCCGATCAGCTTGTTGGAAGGCGGTTGCAATCGCGTTGGCAGCATCTTCGATGGATTGTGGAATATATAAGATGTCAATCTTCTGAAGGTCCATTGTTAAACCAGCTTTATAACCGTCCCAGCTTACATGTTTGAAGTCCTTAACTGTAAGATATTTAGCAGGAAGTTTAGGATTATGAAGAGTAATGTGTGCATCTAGATGATCAGAGGGTAAACCTTGTTCAGTATACATGGTTGGTCTAAATCTCAATATTCCAGTGAAGCAGAAAATTTTGTCTGGTTTGGTATCAATTTCTTCCGGTCGTTGGGCGAGGCGCGTTGGTCCTGGTATTTTGAGCTGGATTAGAGAGCTATTGCTATATTGCAGTAATTTTCTGTCGTTAGTATTAGTTGTTGGATCAAGGAGTTCGTGCTGGGAATTGATGTCGAGAGCGAGAAGGAGATTAGGTATAGTTGCAAGGTAATTAAGTAATGGGAATGAGTTACTTACATCGGTACTGGGGTTATTATAAAAAGTGGCGATATGGATAGGAGTTTGGAGTTGAATTTTGATGAGTAGCGGCGTAGTCGTCGCATCTTGAAGATTGACAGGAAAAGTGCTCTCTGTATATTTTATTTCTTTTTTGATAATTATTGCTGTTCCGCTTGAAGGAGTTATACGGTCATATCGGGTGATATTATAACCTTTGGACATTATTGGAGTAAATGAACATTGTGGGTTTCGGTGAAATGGGTTTCATTGATGATGCAATATCTATCTTATGATCCTGGATGTATGTCAGTAACTCTACCAGTTTGGCACGAAGTCCTTGAATGTTAATATACATAACTTTAGTGATGGATGATATAGGCCGGACACTCCGCCGTTAGCTTGAGCACTCCGACGTTAGAGAGCAGTAACTGTTCTACATGCGTTTGTAGAATATATCAACAGGGGTGTTTGGCGCCGCTTGTTTGTCGTGCACGCCAGTCTCAAGTAAATTGCTGAAAATTGATCCCCGCTGCTGCCTTGCATTACGCATATAACTTTTACAGAAGACTTTCACCCTCCTCAGGTAAATGAAGTAAATTTATCTTACTCATAATATTTCTTAAAGAATCGTACAGTGTGGGAGCATTATGCCTAACTAAAATTTCCATAGTCTTTAGTTGGTAATATATTTTTAATAGATCGTGTGGTCGCAGTACCGGACACTCCGAATGCTAAGAGTACCAGACAGAAGAAATTACCTAATAATTCTTAGTTGAGAAGATAATTAGGGTGGAATTTATTTCTAGGGACTTGGTACAAGGATTTCTACATACAAGAATGGAAAACGGGATAGAGAAAGTATGAAGAAAGCTGTGGATAGTGTCTTAGCGGGAAACTGTGGTGTTTGGAGAGCTCCTGGACAAAGCAGAGGAAAATACTCTCACGGAGTGTCTCATTTGTGAAGAATATTTCGATGAGGATTGGGTACAGTGCTGCAGTAGTCGAGGATGGTCACAGTTGCGTGTGCCGACAGTAAATAAATTTATTACTTTATTTGTGAAAATTGTAAGCAGTGAGCTTATTGTGATAAAGCACTTAATTTGAAATATCTTTTGGCTTAATTTCCTACACATTATTGTTTCTGTTGTCAGTTTTATTATTATTGTAGAAGTTCAAAAATATAATGTTTGTACCAACGGTAGTAACAGTAGTCACTTTTGTGTAAAATTTAATAGGGAGAGAAATATTGTTGCGGTGAAGCACTATTTTATTTTGCTTTTTTTTTTTAAATTCTACTTAATTTTCATACTTTTAAACTGAAAGTACTAATATAGCTCATCCTGTCAGCTAATATTGTAAGAACTGGATAATGTAATACTATTCACATAGTAACTAAACTGTATTTGACGATTTCAACATAACATTTGCTTGCATATTCATAATCACTCCTCGGTTTGATATTTAAAGTAATCTGTTCGGTACTGGGAACAGTTTATTGTCCAACGCCATTTTGAGGATTTTAGAAAATCGAAAAATTTAATGTTCAAATCTGATAATAAAAATGTTCTTGTTATACTATATTATTAGCAATGCTGTGATTGCTGTCAGTGTGTTTTCTTGTATCGATTTGTTGATTGGTTTTTAAGGAAATAGAAAAAAATACTTAGGTGCCCGGTACTGGGGCAAGCTTCCCTATATCTTCGAAATATCTTTTGGTCTACCACGACATTAGCAGCCCTAGCGACGCCCCTAGTTGTCACAGAGACGTTGTGATCTCGGAAGTCTTATGGGTCACAGATTCCAACGAGGTAATTTTTGTACCCCCCTGTCCAAGACATGCCCAACCCGTAAAAGAAGAAGAAGAAAAATAAACAATTGAAAAATAATAAATATTTTCGAAATTTGAGGGACTATGGAAACACTGTTATTTGTCGTACACAAGAAAAAAGTTCTCACATATACGGCAGACATTAGTGACCATTGTATACAGACTCCAAAAGTGCATTACCATCTGCAATTCTCTCTTTTCTGCAATAGTAGCTAACACAAAAAGCAAGGTCGTTGGGGTGGTTGAGAATTAGAAAGGCGTTGTACCAAACATAAATTTTGTTACAAATATAGCAGTGTGGCAAACTAGAAATAAGAGAATAAAATAAATTGTTAAGAATAACGTCTTTTTTTATCGTGAAAGCAATGGGTGACGTGTGGATGTTTGTGGGGGCATTTATATTAAGCCTTTACATTATGTAACCTTTTTTCTGAGATATTTTTGTTTTTGTTTTTGGAAAAAGGAGAAAAACAGCTTTTCTCTGACATCTATTTGTTACAATTTATCTTGTTTGAACTGCTTAAGTAAGAATATTTTGTAACTTTTTATGTCACCCATTGCTTTCACGATAAAAAAAAAGACGTCATTCTTAACAATTTATTTCATTCTCTTATTTCTAGTTTGCCACGCTGCTATATTTCTAACAAGATTTATGTTTGGTACAACGCCTTTCTAATTCTCAACCACCCCAACGACCTTGCTTTTTGTGTTACCTACTATTGCAGGAAAGGGAGAATTGCAGATGGTAATGCACTTTTGGAATCGTGTATACAATTGTCAATAATGTCTGCCGTATATGTGAGAACTTCTTTCTTGTGTACGACAAATAACAGTGTTTCCATAGTCCCTCAAATTTCGAAAATATTTATTATTTTTCAATTGTTTATTTTTCTTCTTCTTCTTTTACGGGTTGGGCATGTCTTGGACAGGGGGGTACAAAAATTACCTCGTTGGAATCTGTGACCCATAAGACTTCCGAGATCACAACGTCTCTGTGACAACTAGGGGCGTCGCTGGGGCTGCTAATGTCGGGGTAGACCAAAAGATATTTCGAAAAGTATGTACAGGGTGATTCTCGTAGGATACACGTTCAGAACTTGGTATTGAACTTACGCCTTTCATTTTTTATATGATTGTATCCAACGTCTGGTGTACACGTGAAAATATTTTTTCCTGCGTACAACAAGTAACAGTGTTGCCAGTCTCTAACAAATTTCCATAAATAAAAAATCCTATTTTAAAAATCTTCTTTTTCTTCTTCTATTTGGCACGGGGGCACAAAAGTTAGCTCGTTAGAGTCAATGTTTCATAAGATTTACATCGAGGTATTGTTTTTGTCCTTGCGACAGTTAGAAGGGGTACTAGGGCCGTCAACGTAAAGGTCTACGATTTTCTTGAAATCTCTGTCCGTTCTGAAAAGGTTGCGTCATCCATGCATGCTTATATTTTCATTTACATCCAGTTGACTTCTTAGATATATGTTCGTTTGATAAAGAACATATTGAATTATATAAAAAGTCACTAGCTTAGTTGACCTGTTACCATAATAATTTATTACGTTAATTCCCTAATTCCATTGTAAACACGTAGAAAATTTGGTTGTTTGAAATTGAACCACTGATTGGAAAAAGGGAATAAGTACAATTTTTTGCGATTTTAACCTGAGATAGCAGATGTGTTCCTTTAAGATAGTTGCATCGTTGAATAGAAAATTGGAATGTTTGGGCAACTCTATGTGACCAATGTAGAAGGCAAAATCTTTTGCTGATTAGAAAAAGGGAATAACTACGTTTCTTATTTCCTTCTTACAGTCACTACAGGACACGACCACAACTGTGAGACTGTGTGTAAGTAGACAACCACCAGAGCCCTCTGCTTTCGTTACGATACTTCGCCTTCTTTTTGCATTGCACAATCTATGGAGAACTTTTTGCCCCAATCAGTTACAGATTTACATGTTTTCAGTGATACAAGTGGTGGTCAAAACTGCAATCATTCAATGACATGAATGCTTTTCAGCCTGACCGTATCATAACGGTTCCCACTATACACCAATATTAGCCTGTCAGAGGTCACAGTTTTTACCATGTGACCGAAATTTTGCTGTAATCAAACCAGAACTCAAACGACACAATCGCATTTATTTACCAGCACAGTATAACCACATGATTACGAATGCAACAAATACTGATCCTCCATTTCAGGTTTACGAAGTTGTCAATGAAGAAATCTTAGATTTTAAACATTGGTGGTAACCGCTTTAGAAATCTTCAGGTAGCATTGTGGACAAAACAGTGAAATTCCAAGTAAGTAAATAGAGACATTGTTTACAAAGCAGAATCTCCAGGTTATGTCCCGGCTCATAAGTTTATCAATGGACTAAGAACTGATATTTTTCGATTACTCAAAAGTAATGTCACAAACGTTGCACTGCCAACGTCAAAGGCATACGATTGGCAAGTCTCGATCAATCAGAAAAAGATCAACGATTCTTCACAAATCATCAAATACATACCTGACCAATACAAACAGTTTTAAAGGATGATTTGTTCATGGAAAACCACTGATCAAGAAACTGTAGAAGACGAAGATGCAGACGGATAGGACCCTATGTAAACCCATTCTACTGTGACAAGGTATTTTGCTACGTATTTTGTTCAGTTGTCTATTGTATTACTTATCTTGCTGTAAGAATGAAATGTGCTGTACAGAAAAACGAACGGTGACAATAAAAGTGTTAGAAGCCTAACATTCGTGATAGTTCGAATACATATATCCCAGATTAACATACAACATTGCATTCAACATGTACATTTTCATAGCTTTCTATCAAACTGCACATTACATATCCTACACACAATTACAATTGCACCCAACTTTAATTGATTGGAAAAAGGGAATATTTTTTCCATTTTTAAGCTTTTCTAACCAACTCCAGGGCTGCAATACAAGATTCTTCTTGTTGTCTTAGTGTTTGTTAGTTGTTTTGCTACAAGTAATCAATTATACACTTTTTGCAACAAATACAAACAACGCCTCTAGAAGGTTTTTTAGCGTTATTGAAAACTTAGGTCTGATGCACTTATTCCCTTTTTCCAATCAGTGATTCAATTATAAGTAGCATACTGAGGAACGGGACTATATAGGGAAGCTTGCCCCAGTACCGGGCACCTAAGTATTTTTTCCTATTTCCTTAAAAACCAATCAACAAATCGATACAAGAAAACACACTGACAGCAATCACAGCATTGCTAATAATATAGTATAACAAGAACATTTTTATTATCAGATTTGAACATTAAATTTTTCGATTTTCTAAAATCCTCAAAATGGCGTTGGACAATAAACTGTTCCCAGTACCGAACAGATTACTTTAAATATCAAACCGAGGAGTGATTATGAATATGCAAGCAAATGTTATGTTGAAATCGTCAAATACAGTTTAGTTACTATGTGAATAGTATTACATTATCCAGTTCTTACAATATTAGCTGACAGGATGAGCTATATTAGTACTTTCAGTTTAAAAGTATGAAAATTAAGTAGAATTTAAAAAAAAAAAAGCAAAATAAAATAGTGCTTCACCGCAACAATATTTCTCTCCCTATTAAATTTTACACAAAAGTGACTACTGTTACTACCGTTGGTACAAACATTATATTTTTGAACTTCTACAATAATAATAAAACTGACAACAGAAACAATAATGTGTAGGAAATTAAGCCAAAAGATATTTCAAATTAAGTGCTTTATCACAATAAGCTCACTGCTTACAATTTTCACAAATAAAGTAATAAATTTATTCACTGTCGGCACACGCAACTGTGACCATCCTCGACTACTGCAGCACTGTACCCAATCCTCATCGAAATATTCTTCACAAATGAGACACTCCGTGAGAGTATTTTCCTCTGCTTTGTCCAGGAGCTCTCCAAACACCACAGTTTCCCGCTAAGACACTATCCACAGCTTTCTTCATACTTTCTCTATCCCGTTTTCCATTCTTGTATGTAGAAATCCTTGTACCAAGTCCCTAGAAATAAATTCCACCCTAAATATCTTCTCAACTAAGAATTATTAGGTAATTTCTTCTGTCTGGTACTCTTAGCATTCGGAGTGTCCGGTACTGCGACCACACGATCTATTAAAAATATATTACCAACTAAAGACTATGGAAATTTTAGTTAGGCATAATGCTCCCACACTGTACGATTCTTTAAGAAATATTATGAGTAAGATAAATTTACTTCATTTACCTGAGGAGGGTGAAAGTCTTCTGTAAAAGTTATATGCGTAATGCAAGGCAGCAGCGGGGATCAATTTTCAGCGACTCACTTGAGACTGGCGCGCACGACAGACAAGTGGCGCCAAACACCCCTGTTAATAAATGCTATAGGCGCTTGTAGAACAGTTATGGGGCGTTTACACTTAGTCGATCTGCGTTCGATTCAGTTGAATTGACGTCACTTTCAACTTAATCGACCGTGTAAACGGGACTTCAACTTAATTGCTTGTTGATCGAAGTCGACTAATCGACTGGCAACTGAATTAAAAGACGTTCTATTTTCTGTGGTTGAAATAATTGAACACATCCATCAATCTGATTCGGCCTAGTTGCTTCGATTTAGTGGCAAATGCAGCGAGTCGATTTAGTCGTGCGACTAAATCGACGAAGTGTAAACGCCCCATTACTGCTCTCTAACGCCTGAGTGCTCAAACTAGTAGTGTCCAGTACTGGAAACAGTCCTTACTGGGGCAAGCTCCCATACTATTACTACTACTACTACTACTACTACTACTACTAATACTAATACTACTACTACTACTACTACTACTACTACTACTACTACTACTACTACTACTACTACTAATAATAATAATAATAATAATAATAATAATAATAATGCTCTTAAATTATGGCAGCCATACTATTACGATCTACAATTGAGAAAGCCAGAGGGCCGCATGCATAGATGATACCTATTCAAGATCATGTCTTGAGTTAATCTTTGATAAAATTTTTAGTCTTGAGACAGCTCTTATTCATAAATATGTTTTGAGAATTTTTTTAGCAGAAACACATCTTCGTCAAGATTTCTATTTCTGTCTTGTATGAATGGGAGAGATCGAAAGCTTGTCTTGAGAAATATTTATGAATAAGGAAAATATGTCATCTTTATTAAGACTTTCTTACTAAAAACCTATATTTCAAACTCTTGCCTGAGTAGGATTATGAAACAGGAAGTCACTTCTCAAGACAGATTTTGAGAAAAAATTTTCAAGTTGCTTCTATGAATACGGCCCTTTAAGAAACCACGTATTATATCAACTGCTGAAGGTGTGTGGTTTATATGAGCGTTGTCCTAGATGCGATCCCCAATAGAAACACGAAGTCCTCAATTAAATATATTGTGAGTATAAATATTCGGACCTCAATTTAATTAGTCTTTGCTAAGCTCACCCATAAATTTTTTACCTTTAGTGAGTAAGCTAAAGAGAATAAAAGGCATCAAAATTTTAGGAAGTGAGCTAGATAGTAGCTGCTGGATGCTAGTACAGGCCAAGAGGTATAGCATGAGCCATGATCTTGGGAGGATAAGAACGTTAGTGGTTATGAAGGTGGCAGCGGAGAGAGGGGGAACGTTTTGATATTATTTTTAACACACGCTGATCCTAGCGTTCAATACAAGTACAATTTAACAATGAATGATAAACACTCAATGTAATTGATATATGCAGGATGAAATATTTATGAAGTCTCAATGCCGTCCATATCTTCTATTTCATCATTTCCAACTTCTGTTTCTTTTTTGCTTTCTTCTCGAAATTCTAAGGATCGGATTACTTTCTGTAAATTTCAAGTACTTCCAACAAAATGAATCTGTTCTTGAATACTTACAACAATGCTTTTATGGAAGGTTATTGATTGTGAACAAGTTCGACGAACAGCACTAACTAACTAACTAACTAACTAACTCTATGGCCTATGGAACCCACAGGTTCAATGCCGCGTTCACAAAAGCTCTCCACTGACTTCTATCCTTAGCTAATTGGATACAGTTTCTACTTTGTATTCCTATCTTTGCGAGATCCATCTTAATATTGTCCTCCCATCTGCTTCCTAATGGCCGTTTTCCGATGGGTCTTCCAGTCAAGATTTTGAAAGCGTTTCTACTTTCTTCCATTCTAGCTACATGGCCTGCCCACCTAAGCCTCCTAGACTTGACAACCCTAACAATGTTGGGTAAACCGTATAAATTATGTAGTTCCTCGTTATGAAGTTTCCGCCGCTCCCCATTCCCGTTCCTCTTGGGTCCGAATATTCGTCTCAGTATCTTGTTCTCAAATACTTTCAGTCTATGTTCTTCCCTCAGAGTAAGCGACCATGTTTCGCAACCATACAGAACAACAGGCATGATTATAGTTTTCTATATTTTAAGCTTCAAATTCCGCGACAGAATTCACGACGACAAGAGATTTTGAACCGAATAGTAACACGAATTCCCTGCTTTTAGTCGACATTTAATTTCTTCGTGAATATTTTCCTCTGTTAATATTGATCCTAGATATTTGAAACTATCCACTTTATCAAAAGTATTATTTAATATTTTAACGTCTCCATAATTTGCTGTATTACGGTCCGACGCGCTTCCATGTATTTAGTTTTCTTTGCATTTACTTTTAAATCCATGTCCCTGCAAGCGTTTAATAAGATTTCTGCATTTCTTTCTATTGTTCTCCTATCATCCCCTATTAAATTTACATCAGCATATGCCGTAACCTGGTGAATACCGTTCAACTCTAGGCCCTGGTTGCTATCTTTGATTTTCCTTATAGCGTATTCCAGAACAAAGTTAAATAATAATGGCGACAACGCATCTCCTTGTTTCAGGCCATTTTCGACGTAAAAGCTTGTGGACAAAAATTTTCCTACCCGGACTTTACTTTGGGATTCATTTAAACATATCTTAATTAATCTAATTAGCTTTCTCGGTATTCCAAGTTCTGTAAGAACGTTGTATAACGTTTCTCTCCTAACCGAGACGTAAGCCTTTCTAAAATCAATAAATAGTTGATATAGCGGGGTATTGTATTCCCACTTTTTTTTCGAGTATTTGGCGAATGGTAAATATTTGGTCGATAGTTGATTGATTTCGTTTAAATCCGCACTGATAATCTCCAATAATTTCATCTGCGTATGGGGTCAATCTTGCTAATAGAATATTTGAAAGGATTTTATAGGATGTTGACAGAAGAGAGATGTCTCGATAATTATTACAGTCAGTTTTGTAGCCTTTCTTGTGAATTGGAACAATGATTGATTCTTTCCACTCTTGTGGCAATTCTTTCTTGTTCCAGATAAGGAGAATGAGTTTGTGTATCTTGTTCCACAATGTTTCGCCTCCAGCTAAAATTAACAGCCGGAATTTCATCTACACCCGGAGATTTGTGTTTCTTTAATTTCTTTATAGCGGCTTCCACTTCTATTCGATTGGGTTCTGGAATATACGGTTCTGCAGTGTGTATCTCCTTTTCTCCACGCACATTAGTTTTTGGCTACGTGTTCAGCAAATCGTCAAAGAAATCTTTCCATCTATTTAAGAGGCTATCCGTATCAGTGAGAACTGTTCCGTCAGCTTTCTTTAATATAAGCACGAGGTTGATAGCCTTTCTTAAATTCGCTGATCCCCTTATACATGTCCCGAATATTTTTATTTTTACTATTATCTTCGAGTTCCTTAATTTTAGCTTTCAAAAAATCGCGTTTCTTTGCTCTGAAAGTTTTGCAAGTTTCCCGCCTGATATCTACGAAATTTTGTGTAGTTATTTCATTCGGGTTTTGTAGCCAGCGTAATTTTGCCTGTTTTCTCTTCTCTGCTAGATTAACTCAGCTCGGGGCATTCCTGGTCGAACCATGGTTGGTCCTACGTATTTCCGCGATCATTCAATACGATTTTTGTTTTCCTTTGTGTTCGTTTCTTATTCTCGTTCTTATCAATTTGACTTTTTCGCATTCAAAACACGTTTTAATGTATTTACTGAAACACCAGTAACTCTAGAAGCTTTTGTACCGGTACCTGTTTTCATTGCTTGGTTTTTAACTATCAGCCTCTCTCTTCATAAAATCATTTTTAAAAATCTTTTTTGGCTGTGATTCTTCTTACCTTTCATGTGATAAAAAGGAAGCAAATCAGCACAGAACACAAATTTAAACAGCATAGAACTATACAAAACTCTATCATACTCCATGGAACAAACGCTGATTAGTTCGGCCACTATTGTGACCTTGAAGACCTCCCCCTATATGAGTTCCATAAATAAGCATCCCTGGATGGAGGATATAAAATGACCATTTTGTTTTATCAAAGAAAATGACAAACTTTACTGGATGAGAAGAAAAGAAGTTGACAGGTCTCTAGAATACAGCGATTATATATATTCTGCACCGTCTCAGGATTATGCACCGAGGCTAAGGAAGACGGGATGATGATAATAAATGAAATAATTGAATGAAGAAAATGGGACGAAATGGGAGAACCTCAAGAACACCCATGCACACGGTGTTTGTCCATCACCACTTGACGTTACCTGGGATTGAAGCACAGATCCCATGCACCAGCGGTGAGCTCTCTACCGCTGAGCCACCGCAGCTGAAAATATAGATCGTGTCATGTGATGGAATTTTTACTTAATTTAAATTAATATACGCTCATCATGCATGAAAAAATTAAAATGTAACCATAAATCCACTTAATACATTCGAACATTTAGTTCAAACAAATAAATGTTAAATGCCAGGACAGATGAATATACTGTAGTGGTCAGATTGTTTTAAATGAATGCGAGAAAAGTAAGCCTGAGGATGGATTTAAAGCGTGTTTATCATTTCTACCCAGTAATGCGAGGCATTGCCAAATTAGCGCCACTACTAGTAATACCAGTATCTTTTAACCGTGTTGACTGCGGGCCTCAAGGTCATAACTCATGTTATTCTTCTTGGTCTGCACGTAAACCAGGTCCTTAGCTAAAGGGTAGTCAGGGAGCTGAGCCCTCGGCTGTCACATCAGTCCCCTGAAACTTTCAATTGAAACATTCAATATATTTGAATGTAAAGTGAACTCAAGTCGGTCTCTGCTCTCCAAAATGTTCTCGGCCTTTTGTGTTAATGTTCTGGCTACAAGCCTGACTTCAACTTATACGATGGCGAATCTTGAAGTAAGTTACAGTAGCTCACCGCGAGAGCACGCTGTGTGTCGTGACTGTGCCCAATGCGGGGCAAGCTACAGTAACTGCTGACATGTCCGAGGGAAAGGTTTATGTGGTTTCCCGTCGTATCGTGTGTGCAGAGTGGGCTAGGTTCAATAGCGCGTTATCTGGGTGTTCACTCCAAACTGGAGGTGCATGTAACGATCAGATTCGTATGGGCTAAACGGCTCAATTGCACGGATATTTATCGTGATATCACTGCTGTATATGGTGAGCGTGCAATATCTCGCTCTGATATTGTAAAGTGGTGAAAGCAATTTGATGCCGGACACACGGATCTCACGGACGAATATCGCAAAGGCAGGTCCGCAACATCCAGTACCGTTGCAAATGTTGACCGTGTAGATGGGATCATTAGGGAGAATCGGCGCATAACCCTGCAGGAAATTGCCAGCCTGCTGAACATGTCTTATGACAGTGTGTTCTGCATTGTTCTCGAGCAACTTAGCTTCCGTAAGCTGTGTTAAAGATGGGTCTCACGTCTGGTCACCGATGTTCACAAGGGACAACATTTCAAATTGTCTCTGGTATTTTTCAGCGGTATACTGTGGAAGGCAACGAGTTTCTGCGGCGAAACATCACAGGGGATGAAATGTGGGTCCACCACTTCACCCCCGAATCAAAGAGAACATTGATGGAATAAGTGCACACCACATCACCATCACGAAAGAAGGCCAAGATCTAACCTTCAGCAGGAAAGGTCATGGTGACAATGTTTTTTGACATTGAAGGTGTGGTGCATGTGGAATGTATGCCGTGAAACACAACAATCAAGACGGCTTCGTATTGTCAAACATTGAACCGGTTGCGTAAGGCAACTAAAGAAAAGCGGCAGGAAAATTGAGCGCCGGTGTGATTTTGTTGCACGGTAACGGAACACCTCACACGGCCCACCAAACGTCCGAACTGCTGCAACGATTCAAGTGGGAGGTATGACATCCTTTATACAGTCCGGACTTAGTGCCATGTGATCATGTATTCGGTAAGCTGAAAAAGGATCTCGGTGGACGACGATTCCGAAACGTTGAGGAGGTGAAAGCAGCTGTCTCGAAGTGGTTACATAGTGCTGGAGGTGACTTCTATGCAACAAGAATCGAAAAGTTGGTTGACTGTTACGAGAAATGTTTACAGTCTCTTGGTGACTATGTGGAAAAGTGAACGTACAGTGTATGTTGTCATAGCCGTGTTTCAATGTGTAGATGGTTTAATAAATGACCATAACTTGGAAGTGTAACTTACTTTTTGATTTGTCTTCATAATTATTTTCAATACCTTTCGTATAGTGCAGATATTTGGATGACCAGCAATTATGACATCATAAATTACGCACCCAGTTTCTGATATGTAACAAAAATGTTAGTAAACATTTATCATTTTGCCGATACTATTTTGCTCACTTTCTAAATTTTTGCTATTTTTTTTTTTTTAAGCGATGTTCAAAATATTTATGAAGTTGGAAAAACAATGTTGTGGAGGATCAGGGGAGCAGAGTTGTTTTCAATATTGGAAGGCGAGCAGAATTTAGGCTATTTGGGGGGCATCAATTTCATCTCACTTTTCTTTGTGGCAAACGGACACAAATAATCACATTTCTCCCCCAAAAAACACATTTCAAATCAGATTATTGGGGGAACAGTTCCCTCAGTTCTAAGATTGGAGGGATATGTCCTCCTCATCCTACCAAAATATGTGTCAGTGCTCACCGAAAAAGGTAAACAAACTGCTGAATGTCGAAGTTCATTTGTATCTACTAGCCAGGGACGTAGCCAGAGTTCTGAGTTTGGAGGTGTCATAGTTGCAAATGGAATAATCCATCCATATATATATATATATATATATATATATATATATATATATATATATATATATATATATATATATATATAGGCGCGGATTCAACGGGAGCTATAGGCGCTATAGCCCCCCTTGACGCTCAGGTATACACTGGATAAAATGGGCTTCAATCCTGCTTTATACTGGGTAAAACGGCAAACTATGGTGTAGCCCCTCCCTTGATCATATCCTGGGTTCGCCACTGTGGGGGTATATATAGTGTTTCAGAACAACACCGACAACGTTTGGGAAGTGATTCCTGACACCAAGATAAGACGAAAAGTAAAGACCAGCCTGGGTGCACATGCTTCTTTTTGGAGTTATAGGCTGTTGAAAACACGAAAAAATTAAATTTCAGATTTCAGACTCCTGCGGTACTCACGCAGCAATATTTATAGAGAGAGTTTGGCTACGGGCATATAATTTGAAGTACTCACCAGCTTCCTCTATACGAATTGTTGCGGAATTACCGAAGAATAATGAAACTTGGAAACTTGGATAGGGCGCATACTAGTTCCCAAATGAATTCTTGACCCGATTGCGGTAAGTCCCATAGTTTCGGAGCTACGGGCCTTTAAAGTTCACTTTTTCATGCTTTTGGCAGCCTATAATCGCGGAATCGAGTGACGCAGCAATCGCGGATAATCAACACGAAATATTATTTGGAGAATTCATCAATAAATTGTCCTAAACTTAACTACTCTTTCGGGGATTAATTGAGAAAAGTGAATTTCTCCTACGAAGTGCGATAATGAAACAATAATTTAAAAACTATATAATAGTGTTTACTTATGCAAGGACATCCACCTATAACATTATAAAACGCTGTACTTCATACAAACACGTTTTGGTACATTATACACACCTGTTTGCCTTATACCTTTATATACTCTGAAACTTGAGAAAATACTTACAAATAAAGTAGTAACAGACGTTTACTACTCTAAAGAAGTGACATGACTTCCATGAGGCTACCTAAACTGAATATACACAGGGGTGCCCACAAGGGGGGGCTATGACGCAAACTGCGTCATTGAAATATTTGGGGGGGGGGTTAAAAATCTATATAAATATGTTTGATGGGGGGTAAAATTAATCGAAAAGGAGATTTTTTTCATGGAAGAACACCTACGGATAGACAATTGGGGGGGGGGGTGCGTCATGGACATAAGGGGGGGTGGGCACCACTGATATACAGAATATCAAGAAGTATATTTTAGCGTTAAAATGTAATATTCTACATCCTTGAAGAAACATTATATATTAAACTAGCAAACCTCAATATAATTTCAACTGGCTATCGTGTAAATTTAATAAGCATTAACAAACAAGCATTTTTTTCAAAGATCCTGACTTAGTTACATATTAGTACGTTTTATTGTTCACAAAATCGTTAACATCTTCAGCGTGTCTCAAACATAAATCGATATCGAAGAGGCCTACAGCTACTTGAACTTTCGTGAACATGAAACAATCTAATCAACGAAGTACATATACAATAAAATAATAATTGGTAAAATATTGGCCTAATATTACACTATTTTTATGCTGTTCTTGCATCATCTGCCAACGTTCTGCCACACTGCATTTACAAATTACTTGCTGAACACAAACTGTGACGCCTATGCGACCACTTTGCGAATATGTCAATAATTTTATGTGCTTCAAGCTTAGAGGCTATATCTTGTTCTATTTCAAGTGCGGCTAATGCTGATGTTGTACTGACCAGACTTACAATGAAGATGTGCTTTGAGCCTCTTATACACGCTGAAAGAACACTCACAAGAAGCTAATGACACAGGAGCGTCAATGCTATCTTCAGCAAATTAGTAGTTTGGGGGGGGGGGGAGGAAATTGTCTTGGCCAGAACAGTATGCAGGTCCAAGATATTTGTAGTTTCCTTCTCTTTCCTAAGAGATTTTATGTATTTTTTTTTTACAACATCGAATTCATGTTCAGAAAAATCTATTTCGAAACTTCCGTTGCCTCCTTCATCAAGAACAGTTTTGATTTAGGATGACATTCTTGAATGCCACGAATTACAGATATATTTTCCTTGCAGAATCGTCTGTCAAACTCGTTCACAATGTTGTCAACTACTGGATAGAGAAATTCTGTACGAAAACTCGCTTCAGTGTAA
This sequence comes from Thermobia domestica, assembly GCF_964235325.1. Lineage (NCBI taxonomy): Eukaryota > Metazoa > Arthropoda > Insecta > Zygentoma > Lepismatidae > Thermobia > Thermobia domestica. The sequence continues at coordinate 122,861,664 of NC_137454.1, read as the reverse complement.
TCCTGTTCTTTTCTTCGGAATACTACCCGAAACCAGAAATTTTTTCATACTACTATTATCTCGTTTTTCTCTGCTCTTTGGTTGATGAAAACATTCTACACTACTTTGTTTGGCAATCTCCAATGCTTCAGTGTAGAGACGCAATGAATTTTCCTCTGTTCTAAGATATTTTATGGCTTGAACAATCAACCAATAAGTAGCTGGGCGTCTGCTAGGGCATATCTTTTCCTTGTTTAAAAAAAAAAAAAAAAAAATTCAGGCCACTAGTAATTCCCAAAATCTTGCTAAAAACAATCAAGCAATAAACAGTTGCGAATGATTTCCGTTTGTTCGCAATACCCTTAGCTCCAGTAGTCTTCTTAGCTTCCTTACCCTCTAATGCATAGATTATAGCTCCATAATTCTTTTTCACAGCATTCAGTGAACGAATACGTGAAGCCCAACGAATGTCTGAAAGGACAAGTATACTGGACTGCTCCAAACCTAACGCTGTTTGAGCTTGCTGTAATAATCTATGAGCTTTTACGACTGGGAAATAATTATGCAAAGTCTGCAATAAATTAAAAAAAAAAAAAAAAAGCAATTGCTTGTTCGAACAAACACACTTCTACAATTATTAAATTTAACTTGTGCGCATAACAAAAGAAATACAGTGCGAAGATGAGACTTCCGAAATAACTTTTGCACACCACCTATGTGACCTCTCATAACGCTCACCGCAGCACAAGATAACTTCATTTTGAATTTCTGGGGATAAATCAGTGGTATTGCCTGACGCTGTATAATTCTTTAAAAAAGAGTCAAAACGTCGTAACAACTCGAATGTTTGCAAGAAATTCCCTTTATTTAAACTGCGTTGCCTCGGAAAGTCAATCCCTGTCGACTCAAATGGATCACAATCGCCATTATACGGTTTAAGCACTCTAGACGGGCAGTTATTTCATCTCTAGATGTGTGCTTTTGCAGATCCAGGACATCTGTTTCTTTGGACCTCTGAAAAGAGTCACTCTCATGAATGTTTTGCTGTGAGGTGCTAGCAATTTTCTTAGCTTCTTCCTTATCAACAGTGTCCGAATGAATATTTTCCTCGAGCTCCTCCGTGGCTAAGCGGTTAGTGTACGCGCCTTTGGCGTGGGAGACCCGGGTTCGATTCCCGGCAGGAGCTCATGTGGTTCGGATTCCACGTTAATCAGTAGGTCCATGTCTCATATAGCCTCGCTGCTGAACGGGACGTTAAATTCAAAATCAACTCAATATTTTCCTCAGCAACAACATGCAGCTTATCAGTTTCGCTGCAGGTACTCACCAATTGCTTATCAGTTTTTCCATGTGAAATAAAATATCCAGAATGTATAAATCTTTTCATATTTAACTTACTTTCAAGAACACATACATAGTAAACTTAACACTGCGCACTCCACGTTCAGTAAAAAAATAAACTCTTTCCCGCTCAACCGCAGTAATGCCAGCACCAGCACAGATAAGGATCTAAATAGTTTACATATTTTATCCTCCTCTGTTTTGCCAGGATCACTGTTAAATATAATAAAAATAAGAAAGTAAATCTACACTCAAAACCTTCTCGTAAAACAATTAAAAAATAAGATACTATGAGGCAAACGTATGGCTAAAAGGAGAGAAAATCGAAGACGTTAAGACGTTCCCCTAATTAGGAAGTCTAATATGTTCGGACAAAAGAAGTGAAAAAGTCGTAAGTTCAAGAATAGCGCAGGTTAAGCTAGCATTCAATAGGAAAAGAGGACTGCTAACATCGAAAAATGTGTCGGACGTTCGAAAACGATTTATTATAAGAACCTGGTATGGGGCATGTCGCTTTACGGATCAGAGATGTGGACATTGAGAAAAGCTGAAATATCCAAGCTGGAAGCATTTGAAATGTAGTGTTGGCGAAGAATGCTGAGCATTTCATGGACCGAAAGGAAAATGAATGAAGACTATTAAAGGAAGCTAATGAAGGACGACAGATCATGAAGATAATAGGAAAAGTAAGAAAGAGCATGTTTGGCCATTTTATTCGGCACTCCAATTGCATCGCCGTGCTGATAGAGGGAAAGGTAGAAGGAAAACCAGGAAGAGGAAGACCAAGGATGCAATATCTAGATGCAGTTACGAAGAAGAGACCTTATCAAAGTATAAAACTGCTCTCCCAAACAAGAGAAAAGTTTTAAACTTTCCTTGTTGTCCACCAACCTATGGTTGAGGTGAACAAGAAGAAGATGTTGCAAAACCCAGCAATGGAAGAGGGGCATCTTCCTAGCCTTTGCGTTGAATCGACCTTTTAGTTTTGTCTTAGTCGGTTATAAAAAGTGCATTCGCATAGATTTTCAGCCCTTAATACCTCAAGGCGACTATAAGGCTGGAATCACTCTAAGAGCCAGAAGAACCTCGCAATGTTAACGAATATGACGCCCGGGCCCCAAAGTTACTGATCTTATACTATTATTACCGTAGTAGTAATTGCGTGACTTGAGGTAAATTTTTCCGCCCCCTGGAGCATGGCGCCCGCCGCCGCCAAAATTTTGCGCCCCGGGCGCCCGGCGCCCATTTTTTGGGTTACGTGGCCCGGGGTCAATGACCTAGGGGTACATAGGACCACCCCTTTTAGATTTTGGTAGGAATACCATGGCCCACCCCCTAAATTTTGGCTGGGGTACCCAGGACCATCCCCCTTAAATTTTGGAAATTGCCAAATCTAAAAATTTGGTGTGGTAGCCTAGGACCATAGTATGTACATCTATCAGTATTGGGTGTCTATGTCGTTCCCTTTTATGGGTAAAAAATTGCCAAAAATTCAAATTTCGGGTTTTTTTGACCTAATTTATCCCCTTGGATGAGGTGTTATTATCCTATATGGTTATATGGGCGTATACAGGGGTCCATTATCTTTTATAAGACACGGGTATATTAATGCACCCCTTGAAAAATTTGGGAGAGGTACCTTGGCCCACCACTTAAATTTTGGAAATTGACCAATTTAAACATTGGGTATTATAGTACAGGACCCTAATATGTATTATGATAAATTTGGGTGGTCCACCTCGTTCTCTTCTAGGGGTACAAAATTGCCAAAATATAAACGTAAGCAATACGTTATACCACGTGTTTGTTTTTTGGTCGATTTTATCCCCTTTGATGAGGTGTTATTATCCTATATAGTTATATGGTCATGTATGGGGGTCCATTCCCTTTCATAAGATATGGGTATATTTGTGCACCCCGGGAGGGGTACTTTGGCCCACCCCTTAAATTTTAGAAATTGCCCAATTTAAACATTTGGTATTATAGTACTGCACCCTAACATGTATTATGATAAATTTGGGTGGTCCACCTCGTTCCCTTTTAGGGGTACAAATTTGCCAAAATATAAACGTAAGCAATACGTTGTACCACGTGTTTGTTTTTTGGCCCAATTTATTTCCTTGGATGAGGTCCTATTACCTTATATGGTTATATGGTTATGTATAGGGGTCTATTCCCTATCATAAGACATAGGTACATTTGTGCACCCCTTTAAAATTTTGGGAGGGGTACCTTGGCCCACCCCTTAAATTTTAGAAATTGACCATTTTTACATATTTGGTATAATAGTATAGGACCCTAATATATATTACTATAAATTTGGGTGGTCCACCTCGTTCCCTTTCATGGGTACGAAATTGCCAAATTTTAGTACAACTACGTGTTTCGTTTTTGACCTAATTTATTCCCTTGGATGAGGTCCTATTACCTTATATGGTTAAATGGTCATGTATAGGGGTCCATTACCTATCATAAGACATAGGTACATTTGTGCACCCCTTTAAATTTTTGGGAGGGGTACCTTGGCCCACCCCTTTAATTTTGGAAATTACCCATTTTATATATTTGGTATTATAGTATAGGACCCTAATAGAGATTACTATAAATTTGGTTGGTTCACCTCGTTCCCTTTCATGAGTACGAAATTGACAAATTTTAATACATTCACGTGTTTGGTTTTTGACCTAATTTATCTCCTTGGATGAGGTATTATTACCCTATATGGTTATATGGGCGTATACAGGGGTCCATTACTTTTCATAAGACATGGGTATATTAATGCACCCCTTGAAAAATTTGGGAGGGGTACCTTGGCCCACCCCTTAAATTTTGGAAATTGACCAATTTAAACATTGGGTATTATAGTACAGGATCCTAATATGTATTATGATAAATTTGGGTGGTCCACCTCGTTCCCTTCTAGGGGTACAAAATTGCCAAAATATAAACGTAAGCAATACGTTATACCACGTGTTTTGTTTTTGGCCCAATTTCTCCCCTTTGATGAGGTTTTATTACCCTATATGGTTATATGGTCATGTATATGGGTTCATTTCCTATCATAAGACATGGGTACATTGATGCACCCCTTGAAAAATTTGGGATGGGTACCTTGGCCCACCCCTTAAATTTTAGAAATTGTCCAATTTAAACATTGGGCATTATAGTACAGGATCCTAATATGTATTATAATAAATTTGGATGATCCACCTCGTTCCCTTTCATGGGTAAAGAACTACCAAAAATTAAATTTCGGAGGTTATTGACCCCTTTGATAAGGATTTAACACGTTATATGGGTATGTACAGAGGTTTATTACCTTCATGTGTTTATGTGCCCTTTTAAATTTGGGAATTATCAAATAACAAAATTCGGTAAACGTTTTCTAGGACCCATTGGTGTTCCTCTTATAGCCAAATACTCAAATTTTTGAAGGCTATTGACCTATTTTTGATACGGCTTTATTATTGAATAAGTACAGGATTTATTACTTTTTCGTAAGACACAAGTGTATTTGTGTACCAATCTTAAATTTTGGGAGGGGTACATTTCTTATTGTCATATCAATAATTGGTAATTGTTCTTAGAATTGGGTGGTATCTCTTTCTTTGGGTAAATCATTGTCAAATATGAGTATGATCACGTGATCAGTTATTGACCTATGATGGGATTAGGAGTCCAGGACATTGGTACATTTAACCTTTGTAGGATAATTTGAGAATGCGTCATTGGTTTTGATTATTCCAGCCTTTGGACCAAATATAAACGTAAGCAATACGATGTACCACGTGATTGACCTTGATGAGGTAATATACAGGGATTCATTTCCTTTGTTGTGGTACTTCTTAAGTTTGAGTACACACTTAAACAGTTGGTTCTACTCAGGTAAACAAATGACGGACATTATTGACCTTATTGAACATATAATGGAATGATTAATTCTAAGACTTAGGTATATCGAGAGAAGTATTCTTTAAATTTTGGGGATTGTGATAAACAGAACTTTTACATAAGGAGCGAAATTTGAAACAATACTTCGAACTTTAGTCACAGCTCATAGTCTAAGATCATTTGTGGTGATTGATTTGACCTTGAGTTTTAGAAATCTGATAGCTAACCTTATTGAATCTTATGACTCATAGTCTTAAGGGAATACATGCTACAACACTGAAATTTAGTCACAAGGTGATGTAATCTGACACTGGCAAAGTTATTGTTCATGCAAGTTGATTGGTTGATCACTATCTTTCGTGCAATCTGATTGGCTGATCACTATCTTTCGTGCAATCTGATTGGTTGATGAGTTTCAAATCTTTGACGCATTCAGTTTTGTTTTAACATTTAAAAAGTTTTTGAAATTTTTTTTGAAACTTTGGTTTGACATTTTTTTCGTTTGATATTTTTAGTTTAAACATTTTTGTTTCGAAATTTTTGTTTGAATTTTTTTCAAATTTTTTTGTTTGAAATTTTTCGTTTGAAAATTTTTGTTTCGAAATTTTTGTTTGGAGAATTTTTTTAAAATTTTTTTTCAAAATTTTGAAATTTTTTCATTTGAAATTTTTGTTTAAATTTTTTTCGTTTCTAAACTGAATTTTTTTTGTTTGAAATTTAAGTTTAAAAAATGTTCGAATTTTTGTGTTTAAAAATTTTTGAACATTTTTGTTTCGAAATTTTTGTTTGGAAAATTTTCGTTTCAAATTTTTAAGTTTGTGCACTCATTAGTGAAGAACCGGAACGGTTTAGAAGAAAATTTGGTTTGAAATTTTTTCTTTGAAAATTTGTTTCGAAATTTTTTTTGAAAATTTTTTCAAAATTTTGGTATGATATTTTTTTTAAGTTTGTGCACTCATTAGTAAAGAACCGGAACTGTTTAGAACAAATACATCTGGCATCATTGTGGTGCAATAGTACACGTCAGAACATGATAATGCAACGTCATCATTTTTGCATCATATATAAGTATCGTTCGCGTTAGTATTCATGATAACATCATCATGGCTACTTGTCTGCAGTTTCTAAACACACGTGATGTGATGAAATCATTTACCAAGATTACTGATTTACAACAGAATGTACCTTATAGAATCTTAGCTCGCCAAAAAATCCCTACAAAGTTTGGATTAAGAATCGTAGTGAAGCTTCAAAATGATAAGAATATAATTTTACCAGCAAGATATTTACCCATGGAAGCATCAAAACAAGAAGAACTGTTGCGTTTCTTAAATACTGGATCTGTATCTATATGTTACAAAGGATTCTTGGGTCGAAGTCATCAATTTGAATTTAGTACACAGCCGGATCAGTGAATTTGGTTTCGTCAGCAATTGTGATGAAATCATGAATTCAAACGTCAGCACATTCCTTTGACGTCAGACATAGTTGTATGAATTTGGTTGGTCAGCATGACGTCAGTAACTGTGATGAAATCATGAATTCAAATGTCAGCACATTCCTTTTCTATGACGTCAGCCGTAGTTCTATAAATCAACCAATACACTATCATCCCACGAAATCATTTGAGCAAGTGCTTTTCAGGAGGAAAGATGTGTACTTCTAACGATAAAGAGTTCATCTTCGCAAGCTATTATCCAATAAATATATTTCAAACAAAACATGTGATGATTGGTATCAGTGCTAGAACATTTGAACCAGTGATTCGATTGGGCAAAGCAGAACAATTTGGTGTACAACTGAACTGTGAAGAATGGCAAATATTATGTTCACGAATCGACCAAATGAACGATCATTTTCATGATGTGCTAAATGTGACCATAGTCAAATCATTAGGCTCAAATCATGAAGTGGTGCTGCGTACAGTCCTCGAAGAGATGATGGTGCTGTTACGTAAAAAGAGTACATTCCATGTCCCTCGCAACACGGTGTATCTAACGCAAACGGAATGGAACAAATTCATCAGCGTATTTCAGTGTGTTAAACATGCAGTGGAAGTGTGCAACAAAACAAGTATATTCCTGAAAAAGTACTATTTTGAAAAATGTGTTATGCATATTGTACAACATGTATCTAGATATTGTGATGGTTGTCAACATCGTTCGTGGGTGCATACCTGTATTGATAAACAGTTTATTTGTGATCAAATGGACATTGAGTTTCCACCAATTGATATTGCAATAGACCTTAAAAGACTTCAGTTGGAATTAAAATTATATGCTAAAGACAAACTAGTGAAAGAAGTTCAAAATACATTGTATCGACAATATCCAGATCCTATATCTGGTATGGATGTATGTGGAGTGTAATAAAATGATCCATTTCAATGAATTGTGTTTTTTCATTTCAAGTACAACCCCATGTTCTGACGTATACTATTGCACCACAATGTTGCCAGAGGTTTTAGTTCTAAACAGTTCCGGTTCTTTACTAATGAGTGCACAAACTTTTAAAAATGTCAACCTAACCTTTGAAACAAAAATTTCAAACAAAACTTTCGAAACAAATTTTCAAAGAAAAAAATTTCAAACCAAATTTTCTGCTAAGCAGTTCCGGTTCTTTACTAATGAGTGCACAAACTTAAAAATTTTAAACGAAAATTTTCCAAACAAAAATTTCGAAACAAAAATGTTCAAACAAAAATTTTTAAACAGAAAAAAATCGAACATTTTTAAACTTAAATTTCAAACAAAAAAATCAGTTTAGAAACGAAAAAATATTAAACGAAAAATTTCAAACGATAAAATTTCAAAATTTTGAAAAAAAATTAAAAACAAAAAATTTCTCCAAACAAAAATTTCGAAACAAAAATTTTCAAACGAAAAAATTTCAAACAAAAAATTTTGAAAAAAAATTTCAAACAAAAATTTCGAAACAAAAATTTTTAAACAAAATATTAAACAAAAAATGTCAAATCAGTTTCAAACAAAAAAAATTTCAAAAACTTTTTAAATGTTAAAACAAAACTGAATGCGTCAAAGATTTGAAACTCATCAACCAATCAGATTGCACGAAAGATAGTGATCAGCCAATCAGATTGCACGAAAGATAGTGATCAACCAATCAACTTGCATGAACAATAACTTTGCCAGTGTCAGATTACATCACCTTGTGACTAAATTTCAGTGTTGTAGCATGTATTCCCTTAAGACTATGAGTCATAAGATTCAATAAGGTTAGCTATCAGATTTCTAAAACTCAAGGTCAAATCAATCACCACAAATGATCTTAGACTATGAGCTGTGACTAAAGTTCGAAGTATTGTTTCAAATTTCGCTCCTTATGTAAAAGTTCTGTTTATCACAATCCCCAAAATTTAAAGAATACTTCTCTCGATATACCTAAGTCTTAGAATTAATCATTTCATTATATGTTCAATAAGGTCAATAATGTCCGTCATTTGTTTACCTGAGTAGAACCAACTGTTTAAGTGTGTACTCAAACTTAAGAAGTACCACAACAAAGGAAATGAATCCCTGTATATTACCTCATCAAGGTCAATCACGTGGTACATCGTATTGCTTACGTTTATATTTGGTCCAAAGGCTGGAATAATCAAAACCAATGACGCATTCTCAAATTATCCTACAAAGGTTAAATGTACCAATGTCCTGGACTCCTAATCCCATCATAGGTCAATAACTGATCACGTGATCATACTCATATTTGACAATGATTTACCCAAAGAAAGAGATACCACCCAATTCTAAGAACAATTACCAATTATTGATATGACAATAAGAAATGTACCCCTCCCAAAATTTAAGATTGGTACACAAATACACTTGTGTCTTACGAAAAAGTAATAAATCCTGTACTTATTCAATAATAAAGCCGTATCAAAAAATAGGTCAATAGCCTTCAAAAATTTGAGTATTTGGCTATAAGAGGAACACCAATGGGTCCTAGAAAACGTTTACCGAATTTTGTTATTTGATAATTCCCAAATTTAAAAGGGCACATAAACATATGAAGGTAATAAACCTCTGTACATACCCATATAACGTGTTAAATCCTTATCAAAGGGGTCAATAACCTCCGAAATTTAATTTTTGGTAGTTCTTTACCCATGAAAGGGAACGAGGTGGACCACCCAAATTTATTATAATACATATTAGGATCCTGTACTATAATGCCCAATGTTTAAATTGGACAATTTCTAAAATTTAAGGGGTGGGCCAAGGTACCCATCCCAAATTTTTCAAGGGGTGCATCAATGTACCCATGTCTTATGATAGGAAATGAACCCATATACATGACCATATAACCATATAGGGTAATAAAACCTCATCAAAGGGGAGAAATTGAGCCAAAAACAAAACACGTGGTATAACGTATTGCTTACGTTTATATTTTGGCAATTTTGTACCCCTAGAAGGGAACGAGGTGAACCACCCAAATTTATCATAATACATATTAGGATCCTGTACTATAATACCCAATGTTTAAATTGGTCAATTTCCAAAATTTAAGGGGTGGGCCAAGGTACCCCTCCCAAATTTTTCAAGGGGTGCATTAATATACCTATGTCTTATGAAAAGTAATGGACCCCTGTATACGCCCATATAACCATATAGGGTAATAATACCTCATCCAAAAGGGATAAATTAGGTCAAAAACCAAACACGTGAATGTATTAAAATTTGGCAATTTCGTACTCATGAAAGGGAACGAGGTGAACCAACCAAATTTATAGTAATCTCTATTAGGGTCCTATACTATAATACCAAATATATAAAATGGGTAATTTCCAAAATTAAAGGGGTGGGCCAAGGTACCCCTCCCAAAAATTTAAAGGGGTGCACAAATGTACCTATGTCTTATGATAGGGAATGGACCCCTATACATGACCATATAACTATATAGGATAATAACACCTCATCAAAGGGGATAAAATCGACCAAAAAACAAACACGTGGTATAACGTATTGCTTACGTTTATATTTTGGCAATTTTGTACCCCTAGAAGGGAACGAGGTGGACCACCCAAATTTATCATAATACATATTAGGGTCCTGTACTATAATACCCAATGTTTAAATTGGTCAATTTCCAAAATTTAAGTGGTGGGCCAAGGTACCTCTCCCAAATTTTTCAAGGGGTGCATTAATATACCCGTGTCTTATAAAAGATAATGGACCCCTGTATACGCCCATATAACCATATAGGATAATAACACCTCATCCAAGGGGATAAATTAGGTCAAAAAACCCCGAAATTTGAATTTTTGGCAATTTTTTACCCATAAACGGGAACGACATAGACACCCAATACTGATAGATGTACATACTATGGTCCTAGGCTACCACACCAAATTTTTAGATTTGGCAATTTCCAAAATTTAAGGGGGATGGTCCTGGGTACCCCAGCCAAAATTTAGGGGGTGGGCCATGGTATTCCTACCAAAATCTAAAAGGGGTGGTCCTGTGTACCCCTAGGTCATTGACCCCGGGCCACGTAACCCAAAAAATGGGCGCCGGGCGCCCGGGGCGCAAAATTTTGGCGGCGGCGGCGGGCGCCATGCTCCAGGGGGTGTAAAAATTTGCCTCAAGTCACGCAATCACTACTACCGTGCACTTAACGTTTAAGAAATAGCCTATAAATAGATTTTAAAAATAACCTTTTCTTAGAAGTATGAATAATTACAGTTTACTGTGGATAAGTTTCTTTTTTTTTAAATTTACTGTCGGATAAAAATAATTTGTAACATACAATTTTGAATAAATATTTTGGGTGGCAAGCCAAGATTTGGGGAGGCCGGTGCCCCCGTGCCCCCCTTAGCTACGTCCCTGCTACTAGCATCTTTTGCTGTATTTTTTCTATTATATCAGATATGTCTATTGCACTTGCTCTTTCACGTTCGACACTTAAAATACTGACTGGTCAACTGTTCTTGAGGCATGAAATTGCGTCAGTAGCGTAACGCAAATATGTCGGCCCCCCACAGGATTATTTTTGGGCCCTCCTTCCCATGAACATTAACTTCCCACTGTATTATGTCCCTTTAGAAGAGAATGATTAATAAATCCATGGAATATAATAAAATTACAATTAAAATTAATACTCACCAAAAAAGGCAAAAATTATTTTCTCTAAACCTTCGGATGCTGATTTTTTTAACTGATGTTGCTAGAATGGATGAATTTTCACCTAGAGCATATTTTACATTTCTAAAGTAAATAATGTTGTTCAGGGAAATGGATATTCCGTATTCAGCTCACTTATTGTAGCCTATAGTTCTTGGCATTTGCTTCGCAGTGGGCCCCCAAAATCCTGCGGGCCTCCCCACACTACAGGCCCTGCGGGCCCCTCAGTTACGTCACTGAATTGCGTAGATAGTTCTTCATCAATTTTAATTTTGAAAAAGATCGCTTCGCTGTAAAAACATTCCCTGATAAGGTCAGAAATAACAAAAAAGCTGTGTATACGTCTGGAATGCTATAAGCCAAAGTATAGTTAGAAAAAACTATCTAGTAATAGGAGACAGGAGTGGATCCAGGACGGACTTCTGGGGTGGGGCGATGGGCTGTAATACTACTATTTAGAGCTACTTTTAAGAGTTCCAAACTCTGGGATGGGTTTTATTTATATATATAAAATAAGAAAGTCTCCTCTTCTGGTGGGGCGATCGCCCCCGGAATCTGTCACTGATAGGAGATATTCTAGTTCCCGAATTGTTGTTTTCAACTTTATCGCATTGTAAAACCAATTTAAAACTTTGAATTTGATATGCAAAATCCTCTGTCAGGTCCTCTTCATTCATACGTAGAAAACAAAAGAAATGTTTTTCTATTTAGGCCTAACTCTTCATTTGAAGTAGAAGGCAAAAAATGGGGAGTTAGTATGATAAATAGCTCATCTAGTTCTTTAATTGATTCAAATCTAATTTGGATTTGATGTAGGCTCTATAATAATGTCTAGAGTATTATTAAATACAGCTACTTGATAATGTCTTTCCGAGTTTGTCAAACGTTCGTCCTGAACTAAATCATCGAAATGTTTCTTGACTCTTCGAACCCTCTTGTTCTCAGATGTTATGTTTGAACCCCATTGATTTGCAAGTTCAGTAGCTGACAACATTGCATCTTGGAAATTACGTATATAATTAGATATAGATAGCGTATCAGTAGCATTCAGAAGAAGAGCTGATGCCTAGTAAATATAGGTCTATTGGTCTGGAGAAATTTTGAAATCAAGTTCATAGTTTCAAGTATTTTAGTATGAAGGACAACTTGTAAAACAAATTCAAACTTTTCTAATTGTTTCTTTAAAATCATTCGCCTCATCTACTTCATTAGTGTTTTTGGATTGAAGCGTAAGTTTTGTTAAGGGTTTCATAATAACTGAATAGATATAACGTAAGACTCTCAATGAATCAAATCTTGAACGCCAACGCGTAGGACAGTTTCTTTAATGAATGTGAAGACGTTGGAAGCAGTTCCCATCTTTTAGTGCTCTGGCTGAAAAACACATTGTCTCTGAGTTATGTCACAAAAGTTTTTGTTTTCTTGCTCAGATGATACAGTGTCATTCAAGATTAAGTTCAAATTATGTGCTACGCAGTGAAGTAACTTAGCGCTCTTTTGTTTTCCTTGAATTCTTGCTTTTAAGCCCTTGTAAATACCAGAGATATTTGCCGCCCCGTCATAACCTCGTCACGACATTTTGGCAATAAAAGTCCATTTTCCTGCAAGTAAAAAGCCTTAACGTCCTGCTTACATATTTTTGCTGTACCGAAAGAAAACTTTAAATTTCAATCGATTAAACGAAGAGATATTCCGCCTTATGCAGAGTCGTTTTGCCGTATGATTAGCGTCGTACTAAAGGTCTGACTACTGCAGGAAACACGTCAGTCGAACTTTTTAATATGGCACTAATCACGCGTCAAAATGATTCTGCATAAGGCCCTTTATCTCTTTCTTGTAGAATTTAATAAAGACGCAATCGAAATAAAATTTGTAGAGAGAAGGAAATTAAAGTGTGTCAAGAATTATGAATTAGATTTCTTAGCTGTCAGCATCTAAGGCCATGTTAGCCCGTAATGTGTGAGGAATGAGTCCCTCGGAGATCACATTATCCGAGGAAAAGAAAGGATTGGGGAAGGAAAGAAGTGGCCTAGGACCTGTATGTTAGGTACCATCCCGGCATTTGCCTAGTGTGAGGAAGACCCCACTGAGGATATCTGGCCGGAAAAACTTTTACACTTTTTCGATCGAGTGCCTCCACCGGGAATCGAGCCCTGGACCGCTCGCATCGAAGATAAAAGCGTTAACGACTACACTACGCGGGACCAGTCATAAAGGAAATGAGTTCATTTCTAGACCATAAGCAAATATTCTTGCATGGATTTATTTTTGACTTGTGGTGATTAAATTCTCAAATGAAGTACAGTCCGCTATCGCTAAAAATTTATTATTATGTAGTATTATTGAGTACCATGAATTATCAATCGGTACAAAAAGGTACAAAGTCAATGACAATACAAGTTCTAATATGAACATTTTGGTTTCGTAGTCAATTCATTAAAATAAATAGGTTACATTGCAAGGCTTGCAACTCCTGTTTACTTTTTAAAGCCGAATAGGATTTTCAAAACTAATATTGCAGAAGACCACAACCCCCTACCAGGTCGCGTGAAATGCCATCGCGCACGTTGTTGTTGCGCACATATCATGCGCGAACCATAAATATATTGTTGAAAATAACATTTATAATAGTTGATTTACAAAATCATTCTACTAAGATAATATTTTGTGAGCACTTTTCACGCAAATATACGTAGCTTTTGCTCATTTAAAAGTTTCACTATAATTTTAGCCATCTATACCTTGGCAAAATAGAAGTTATTTTCATTCTTGTTTTCTCGCGTGGTAGGCAGAGGGCATGCATGTAGTGTGAAATGTTAAGCAGCGAAAATGGCGGACGAACAGGTGAGAGTCTAAACAAAGGGTGAAATATTATACAGTTCTGTATTTTTCGCAATGAAACATACTCAGTTTTGGATATTTTGTTAATGACAATATGAGAAGAATACCAGTTATCGTGTTACGCACATAGTGTGTTTCATTTACATATTTAGAGGTTAGTCAACATTGAACGTCAGGGCAATGCTGTTTTGATTTCTTGCGTGAGGATGAATACACATATTCTACATAAAAAAGAGTATTTGTTACTACTTGAGTTTACATTGTATCAAATGCCAAACCTTCCAACATAAATGATACACGAGCGGTAGCATTTAGACTGTAGTTAATTTACTATGGTTCTTAGCACAATAGCAGTTTTCTCTAGTTCTTAGCAAGAATGAAACTACGATACCGCAGTTCGAGGGACGTTATTTATGAAGTGAAAGATAGAACAATCTACCGAACGGTGCCGTAATACCTGGTGAAATAAAGATTTTAAATTCTGCGTATATGTATCATACTCACTCAGAACAGTAAAACTTCAGTGTATTATGATTTTCGTGCGACGAGATTTTCGAAGGTTAATCCACAGAGTTTCATAAGACTTGTAGTTCAAATCTATACCTTAAGACTGCACTGTATATCGAATATTGCATCATTTATTGAGTCTTTGCAAAAATAATGAATCTTCTCCAGAAGTATTTGCTCATTAAAATATTGTCGAAATTAATGCCGGTATGTGATGTTCAAAAGTCCAAGGGATTATTGTTTTGAAAACACTAAGATGCACACAAACATACCTAACTTCGGGTTAATTTCCAAAGTTGGGCGTCCGTTTCCAGCGAAATTTTTGAAATTTACAGGAAATAAATGGATAATTTGATCGTTTGTGTGCTTGATAATATATAAGAGTCTCGAAAAATCTGTTTATTTGTTATATATAAGCGGTTATAAACATGGGACTATATGGCGAGCGGAGGGAACTACCTGGCGCAAGGTAACCGAACAGTTGCATTGTGGGAAAGAAACTAGCATTTATGTTACCAACATGGCGAATGTACAAGGGCAATGAAGTAGCAGTTTTAACATTTGTGAAGCAATACGTTGATAACGAGCAAACTGTTTTAAAAGTTTGTGAAGAGCACGGATTAATGAACCTAATAGCAAATTGCAGAAAGTGTGGAAAGGAGATAACAGTGAAGAAACTTGACGAAAGCGGACGCCCAACTTCGGAATATATGCCCTAACTTCCTACGTCACAGGTAACTAGAGCTGTAGTTACTTATGTTAATGTATACAGTAACAAGGTTGAATAATCCGGGTTAAACTTCAATAAGCCCCGCCACGCCAAATCTATGTACTAAGTGAACAAAACAAACTGTACTAACCTAACTTACCTATAAGTCAATATTGTCATGTCGAAAAGCTGGAGAGGTTAATGGTAGAAATGTCAAGAATTCATAGTAGAACATTATGTTTCTGTCTAATACTTCCCTAGTGGATAGAGTGCTTAATTCTTATTAAAGCTTATTACCTAAAGTACCGGTAACAAAAGATAGCTTCTGACAGTTGGGTAGATAGAGCACGTGGCGTATTGGAGGCGCTGTTGCCAAAGGCTCTGCAACAGACACAGGAACTCTGGCGACATATTAAGAGGTTTAACAAGTCATTATTTTATGATTGTAAAAATATAATAGGAACGTATGATTTCCAAGTACCAACAATAGTATTCTTATTTATTTGGCTGTTCATAGCCTACAATATGAAGATATTCTCCAATTAAGATTTACAGTTCTCAGATATGGTTACATTCTCTATATGTTATCAGTAAGATAATTTTCAACAGAGTAATAACTTTTTTTCTAACTATAATTGTAGCAGAATATTTCTGAATACCCGTTTTTAATTAATGTCGTTATAGGCCTACTGTGTTGATAATTTGTTATACAATTCATATACACAGTTTTGCTAAAATTCGCATGCTCTGTTGGATGGTATACTTACTTGGAATATTGATATTCTACAAGAAAAGTAAAGAAAGGGATTAACAAACTGTTTTTACCTTGAGTTTACATCTACTTCGCAACTTAAGCAACTTCAATATTTTTATGCTCCTAATGGAGAGACTTCCCAATCTTCTAATACTGAATCGAAGTTACTATTCGAAATCATTAAAAAAAATAAATAAATAAAAATAAAAGAAATCCTATCTTATCACCTACCAAAAAGTATTTTCCTACAACTTTTACAAAGTTAGAGTAATTATCAATGGCTTTCCCAAAATATAATAAGTGAACGCTTCCATATACTTCGAATTCAAATTCTTGTGCTAAGATGCAACTAAAAGATTTTCTTTTTTTTTTTAGAGACGGGCATCAGAACAGAAAATATCGACAGCAAATGATTTACTAGGCTTGGTCTCTTGTTAATTAACTGTTTTATTTAATCATTTTCGTTATGGTTTATCTTTCGTGGACAGGCTCATAGCAAAACCAAAATCTTGAAATTCGAAGCCGGGCGTAGCCTTACTCACGAGACGAGGCGAAAAACAAGATTTTCTCGTTCCGTGCCGTAATATTGTAAAAAGCTCAGCTCGTCTCGTTTCGTACATTTGTATTCTAAGTTTATGCCCTGATTTCTTTCTTCATTTCATCTAGAAATCATCTAAATTCTTCTGCGTAACGAGGGGTTTAACGATATACCAACATTTAAACAATATTTATTATTGGAGTATATTATATAATGACTTATGTATCTTAAAACGTTGATAAATACTCTTCATTGTGTTCGTATAATCGCTTTATCAATTTATATTTTTTATATTGGGAATCGTGTAACACGAGAATCAGTGTTTTGAGATATGAGAATTAAGTGAACTATATTGCATACGAGACTCGTGAAATTTTCTGTCTTGTCTCGAAAACGTAACAATAAATTTTTCTTGTCGTTGGCAACCTTAAAAGGGGAGGGGTAGGGAAGGAAATTCAAAGTAGCCTGATTGAACCATATTACTAAGGTATTTTCCGTACTAACAATGTCCAGAAATTTTTGAGGTAGAATAATGATTATCAATTGTGCCTCCGAATTTTTCTATAGTTATGCGGATAACAGTTCGTTCCCTGATATTCAAACAATTCGAAGTAAGTTTAATTACCTGTTCTACGGAGAAAAGGGGTTCTGTATTCATTTTCTCGTCTTCATCCAGCATATTAATTTCCTGTTACTTGACTTCTATATATTGAACCACTTTTGTTTTTCATTCTTGTTCCAGAATTTTTAGTCGTCATATTTATTTTGTAAATACAGCACACAGTGAAACTATTCACAACCAACAATTACTATTAATTTGGAAAGAACACTTTAAGACAGCACACACTACCACACACTAAAATAACTATTTCACAGAATATTCAACTCAACTACGGTCAGTGACATTCGTTGTCTAGAAACAGCGTGAAAGAATACTACAGTGATTGGCGAACAATCTTCCCCTTCGTTTTGTTTACAACACGTGCAACTATCTATCAGAGGCCAGCTTTCATTGCACAGACAATGGTTCAGTGGCTCCCAACACTTTTTTTTTTTTTTTTTTTTAACTTTACTGAATGCCCATGTCTTCGCAATACACTTAATTTTGACGTAAGTCTTTACGTTAGTCATTTTATTCAATTAATCCATTCCTGAGAAACTAGTTGTTCGGAACATTTCCTTATATGTTCTTAAGAACCATTTTCTTGGGAAGCGATTCATTCAGTGAGTGAAAACTGGGTTAGAAATCATGTTGGTTTCTGCTGTAATTCTTTCTATATTTGTTTTGATATTCCTTATTTGAAGACATAAAAAACTTCGCACTATGTCAGTTTTTTCTCGTAGCATAATTCAAACTTAATCAAAAGTTTAAATATGCAGTATATAAATTAATTAAGCTGAAGAAACTGCGCCAAGGATCACCACATTTCCCGACTTCTGAAAAGCACACTTGCTAACCACGGAATCACCAAGTAAGTAACGCACGAAAGCCAAAGCGCAAATATACACAATAAAGGGCGCTGAATGTTAAATAGAAATCACTTCAACGGTATAAGCTCCGCCAACAATTTCAGTACAGTACAGGAACCAAGGACCAAAATTACTGTGAAGTAGAAGCACATTAAAGATGATTGGGAAAGTCTATTCCAGCAAGACTTACAATATATGGAAGTAAAAAGAGATAAGAAAAAATATAAAAATGAAATAACTATCTAAAAGTTCAGCAGCATCGTTTGTAAGTATAACATGTTTCTACCCGATACTAACCATGTCACAGTAATTTTTCCAACTGTTTGTAGTATCATCATCTCAGGTCAGCAATCTCTCGATTAGTTTTGACACAGCTTTCCACTTTTTTTTTTGTCCTGGGCCAAACATTTCATTTCTTTGTAACTTTTCTGCCCTATATTTTGTATTACTTGGTCTGCATATTTCAATCGCGGCCTTCCTCTAGGTATTTTTCCTTCTGCAATTCCGTAGCCATTAAAGAGATTCTTCCGTTTCATATAATGTGCCCAATCATCCTGTGTCGTCTTGTTGAAATATTCTCCTTTTTTTCTCCTACAATTTCCAATACTCTCATTTGATACCCTGTCCGTCCATCTAAGTTTCATCATTCTTCTTAAACATCACATTTCAGAGACCTCCATTGTTCATTTCTTCTCGTCTTCTAATCTCCATGTCTCACATTTATACAGTGCCACACTCCACACGTGTGCTTTCTTCAGTCTTTTTCAGTTCTATGTTGATGCTTCCGGTCAGAAGGTTCTGTTTATTAGACAAAATTCATGAATGTTTGTAATTGATTTATCTGTGTAACGTCGTTCATGAACTTGGGTGCTCTTTCCAGTCCGTTCTTCCACGGTATACGATGACTCATCGACCCTGGATCCCACTATGTAGAAACAATAAAAAGCACTAAATACAAGCAATACAATATAACAATGAGAGGTACCTGCAATGAAGCGAAGAACCGAAGGAAACTAATGCACCCTGGGTATCTTTGTCACATGTTTTGCAAATATTTACATCTTTGAAACTGGTACCGGTGAAACCCACAGGGAGAAGCTGTCGTATTACAGAAAATTTGTGCAAATAAATGTCTCTATTACAAATGCACCGTTATTAGGCTTTCACATTTGGTTTTTAGGACTTTTTTCTTTTTTGCTCATCTTTTGTTAGTAACATGATATTTTATTGTTCTAGCTAGATTTAATCCCATTTTCACATACTGTACTTGTTACTGGTGAAAGAAATACATGGACCTTGACATCATTTTATATGTAACTTTTCAATGTTACAATTTGTATACTTGCCAACTCCTCGCGGTGGCACAGTGGTAGAGCGTTCACCTCCGGTGCTTGGGGTCCCTGGTTCGATCCCAGCTCGCGCCGTGTGAACTTTGTGGTGGACAAACACCGTGCTCGTGGGTTTTCTCGGGGTTATCCCGTTTCCTCCCACTATCTTCATTCCACCATTTCACTGATTTCTCATTATCACCGTCTCCTTTAGTCTAACCGGCATAACCGTGGGACGTTAAACTTAAAGATTTCATTTATGCCAACTCCTTTCTTTTAAATAAATACAATGTAACTAAAGGTCATATAGCGTAAGTTTCAGAATTTTCGCAGTTCGTCCACCAGAGATATTCAAATCAAACATTGGCTAAAATCCGTATGTGCCCGTATTTAATGTCTTATAAAATCATCATTATTCATTTTCAAGATCCAGCTATACATTGTGAGGAGACAAATACGAAGTAAGGACATTTTTGGCTCAACTCCTCAGAATGTTTGAGGCTTAAAGATGATAATTTGACTATAATGCTCACATGGCGTTATTTGAGGCATTTGAAATTGAGGTGGTAAAACCAAATCGAGGTGGTAGCACAGCATTAAAGTTCACTTCATATCATTTCCACTGATGTTTGTCTCATATCTGTATCCCTTTTTCATTTCTGAGGTATTGTATTTTTGCGTGCATACTGATTTTCTTATGATTTGCTATACACTCCATATTGGAGTTATTGCCACCGTGGGCAATGGAATCCTGGTATTTGTAATCATACCATTGTGTTTGCGAAACATGTACCAGTATAAGTGCAAAATATCAGAATTTTAAAAAATGGTCGTGCAACCAATTTGTGGTAAATCGTACGAATTTCAGTGGAGTGACCCAAATAAGCGTCTCGGGCGACAATAATGGTAAGCATCACTTTAGTTGAAATGACATTAAATCTTTAAGTTTTACGTCCTACGATTATGCTGGCTAGGCTAAAGGAGAAGGTGATGAGAAATGAGTGAAATGGTGGAATGAAGAAAGTGAGAGGAAACGAGAGAACCCCAAGAAAACCCACACACACCGTGTTTGTCTACCACAAAATTCATTTGGCGCGAGCTGGGATCGAACCTGGGACCCCCTGCACCAAAGTTGAACGCTCTACCACTGAGCCACTGTGGTTCCCCACTTCCGTTGAAATTGAATTATTAGGTGGAATGGGTTGTAAAAGTATGTAGATTTATTTCGGAAATGTACCTGCAGAAAGCAGGGGAATCTTGTTTGGTATTTACGATTGCATTGCGTTGCTTAAGTATGATCAACCCTCTTTTTCAGTTTACTCGAAAGTTAGAAAATATGACATCGCTACCATTATGTTCGACTGAGCCGTTCATACATATTTTTACAATGAAGCGTACACGCAACATCTTGGCTTAAAAAAAGCATATATAGTGATAATTTGATGTGTTGCCTGGCGGACGGTCGTTATTTCAATATAAAAGTAAATAAATAAAACAATGTAGGTGAATTGATTTCTTTACCTCCCAACGTAATAGTTAACTTTTATGTAAAGTTGAAGTTATTACAACTTTCATCTAAATATATGTGTTGGTGAAACATACGCTATTTACATAATTTCTTCACAAGAATAAGCAGTGTTGAGACTTATTTTAAAAGTGCTCTCGTAGATCGCAACACTAAATTTGCACAATGTGCTTAATATAGTTTTTTTTTAATTTCAGGAGAATAAGTTTAAGTAGCTGCAGCAAATCATGATATGTGGCGTCACAGCACTGTTCGTAAACATGCATAATTAGATACCCAGAACTTTGAGTTCATGTGAAATTTCTCGATTCATGTTGGTTAGAACGTTTTCTTTTATTTGACGTGAACAATCACATTTTGAGATTTGGTGATGCTAATATTCCACAGCCTTTAACCGTAGAATCCAGTATAAACACGAGAGATTATACGAGTTCTAGCTACGAATTATGTTCGAAAGGTAACGTTAGCTTTCAGGAAAATGAGTATGCGAGAGTAATGCACAGTCGAATGTCTTTCCATGTTAAGTGTACTAGTCAGCGTATTTATTAGAGGTTATCAGACTTGTTGACGTTAGAGCATGACTTCTTTGGAATAAGTATAGCAAATTATCCATATCCATATTTTTTCCCAACTCAGCGTAATATACAAGAATATTAAATTCAAGGTTACTACTGTATTATTGTTACATGTGTCATAAAAGAAAATAAATGTAATAATCTGTAGAAGGAATAGATTTGGTGAACTTGGAAGTTCTGCTTTTATATTGTTTTTGAGACAAGTTTTCTTACTGCTATTTTTATATATTGCACAGGAGGTGAGGCAGTTGGAGTTACTGTGTAAGCAGCTGTATGAATCTCGAGATTCAGCGCAACGTGCCGAAGCCGAGAAGGCACTGGTTGGCTTTCAGAATGCACCAGACACACTCTCCAAATGCCAGCTTCTATTGGATCGAGGTGATTCGTGTTATGCCCAGCTGCTTGCGGCGACCACATTAACCAAACTAGTATCGAGAAGTGCGCAAGGTTTGAGCCTTCAGCAACGAGTAGACATTCGTAAGTTTTTAATTTTTTAAATATATACATATTTTTTTTTTTTTTTTTTTTTACACACATGCGTCTCGTATAGTTAATTTAATTTAATTTATTTGTTTATTTGAGAAACCTCGTGTAACAATCATTCTCTAGAGTGATCTATACTAAAATCGGTTGATGCGTTAATAGTACTTATTTAATTATCAGAGGAATAACTTCTTTTCCTTGATTACAAATCTAAGTGATATACATATATATTTGTAATTCCATATCAAACCACCTGAGCCATGTCATTTGACATATCCAAGTTTTAATAAAACTTTGTGTATTGTGTAAATGACTAAGCCATGAACGCATGTAAATTTTCTTCTCTAGACGTGTTAGTTTTTTAAAGACACATTGTTTAATTTTCAGAATTTTGCGTAGTTTGGCCTCTTTCGAAGCCATATAGGAGTTTGTAGTTAAGATAGAAAATCGTATCTTAAAACGTAAAGAACAAATAATTTTGAAACTTTTCTCTGTGTCGTAAGTATATATGGGTTTTTAAAAATGCCGAGAGTCGAAAGAAATCCTCGTATTTGAAAATATTTGATCAGTTTGTCCTGTACTATATTTGCATTTTCACTGTAGCTTGGCAGTTAGACAATTTTTTTTTACCTGAAGTTTATTTTTTGGAAGCGTGGGAAGTAAAAATATTTTCGTTGTTTTCATTAATAGTTTTTAATTTCATGTATTCAAATGGAAAACACATCATCTCGGGACAAATTCAAATAAATACTAGAAATAGATATCTTCTAAAATTTATATTATGGGAAAAAATAGTACGTACTTACACTTTGTGACACTTCGCGTGGAATAAGTTTTTTAGTAAATACATACTCGAGGAATGTGTAAGTTTTTGATATTTTTATTCATTACATTGAGAAAATTATCTTGTTACTAAGTTCAAATTTGGAAGTCTTGTGAGCAAAGCTAGTAGTAGTATGTTTCGGGAAATAAAGTTCTACACTTGATAGGAATCTTTCCGTTGGTACACTCATGTCCAAAGTGATTGTCGCATATCTATAACTGTCTTCTTGTAAGAATATAATTTGATAATGATTTTGCAGAGTACTTTTAATACTGATACTAGTGTATAATCGGGAAATGTATATTTGTGGTAAATTTCATAAGAAAAGAATTATAAATACGAAAATTACAATGAGTAAAACAAAATGTTGCTAAATGGACAAAAAGCTAGATCCCGTCTTATATAGTCTCGCTGCTGAAAGGGACGTTAAACTCAAAATCAACTCAACTCATTAAATGGTGCCTAAAGTAAGGTGTTGCTGGAATTGTATTTGAGGGCCCTTTTCCGTGCTTGTTTTTCCTACATACACAAAATGCACAGTGTCAGGTTAATGGGTTCTTTCTCGGGGTGACTACTATGAAAGTTATGTCCTGTTATACAGAGCAGGAGTCCATAGCGAAACAGTCACTCACGAAAAGCAGCAGTAAGAGGTCTCCAAGATTACTCACAGTGTTGAAGGAGATCTGGCAATTAAAGGAGCAGTTCGACTTAAAAACAAGTTTGGTGCAATAGAAAGAGAAACAAAAAATAAGAGACCCGTATTTTTTTATATCTTGATAGGCCGTCTCGTTCAGCTTCTACAGGCATTTGTTTTTGATGAATCGTAAATCGTGACGTCATTGGTGGGATACGTGAGAAACTCAATGTGAGTCAGCAACCACTCCCTTGTACGCAGCTGATAAACTTTTAATAGTGCATTGGATTTAATAGATTGTGTTTTGGATTTGTTAGCAGTCTTGCTGTGTGTTGAATTCTTGAGGGAAGTCTTTGTTAGTTGTTTTTCCTATAGCATTAGTATAAAATAAAAGAGTAGAGAGCAGTAATTACGTTTGTTGTGCGAAACAATGTTTCTTCCAGACATGTTTTTAGGGTGGCACTGTCTCCCGGAGCTCTGAGAGATTCCCCCGGAGGAGACCAAAATAATACGTCTATAATGTAATAAATATAATAATACTGTGTAAAAATAATGTGCCTCTCCGAATACTAAGTGTCCCTTCCCCCCCCCCCCCCCCCGGATTTTTTTTTCTGAAAGAAACACTAGTGTGAAGTAGAAAACACGTGTTAGTACAGCGCGTGCTGTGTCTGTGAAATGAAGTAGAAATGCCTAACACCTGCTGTGTTTTTGGTTGTAATTCTTGTGCAATCGAAGCTGAGGACGTAAAGTATCTTTTCTTACGTTTCTAAGTCGTGAGAAATCATCAGATCGATATAAATTATGGCCCAAGAAAATCAATGGGAAAAAAATGTACCAAATAAAATCACCCGTGTTCCAAACGTCTTGAAGAGCCGGCCTTCGAGAAGTCAAGTTTACTGAAAGAAAAGTTAATGCCAGTGGCGGATCTAGGCTGGGGCCGGGGGCCTAGGCACCCCAGTTTTTGAGTGACAAAATTGATTTAAGCTATTATTTAGATCTTTTTGAAAGTTTTTAGTAAACATGATATACATATCATATTCTGGGTTCTGACTCCCCCCCCCCCCTGAGTTTTTAGCGTCTAGATGCACTTCTGGCTAATGCCAGGAGAATTATTTACACGCAAACTGAGAAAGAATACTGTTCCAAGTGTATTATTGAAAGGTTTAAAATCCGAGCCATTGAACAAGCACCGATCTATGTCCAGTTACCAACGTACAAATATGGTACAAGACGCAATTGATGCTTGTAGTCAAGACGAGGCATTAGAGAGTAATAGAGACGATGTCACTTATGATTCTAAAGATACTGCTTTAGAAATAAGCTATACAATGTGAATTAGGGAGTGAAATATACCGGCTTGTAGAAGGAATCAGTGACGATGACTGTTCCTCAAGACATTGAACCATCGTTTAATTTCTCTGTATCATGTGACAATGATGATGAAACGGGTGATGAGAGTTGTTCCGCGGACAGCTATGAGAATAAAAGAAATTTAACCGGTGAAGTGTTTTTCGTATTCTGGCAAACTTTACAGATGTTATTTCATTTTTGCCTCATATGTTACGCTCCTGCACATACCTTGAACCACAAAATTATAGGGTCAGCGTTAAAAATTGCAAGAAAACGTGAAAATGAACATACTTATGTTTGAGAATCGGAAGAATGATTAAAAAAAAGGTACTTAGGTGTTGAAGCAATCTCGTCCGCCATCTATTTACATATTGGTTTCGATTTTTTTTTTTTTTTTTTTTTTTTTTTTTGAAACGCTGAACTCATGCTTTATAGGATACGTTTTATAATATTATAAAAAAGTTTGTACAGCCCACCATCAGATATCCTTTTCTACATGCAGATGATATTTGTAAGTCTTTGCAATCAGTTCTGAAAAAGGAAACCACACTTAGGACGTGCCACCGCACCTCTCACAAACGAAATGCTTGGCACTGTGAAGTATGTAAGCCTGCTCTCGCTTCTTGCCCACCTATGACGTCATCACAAAATCTTTCTTCCTCTGTTACTCGCTAACGACTGAACGTATCGCGATCAAACAAACACCATTCCTTTTAGAATTTTCAACTCTACAAATGGAAATAAATTGTAAAAAATGCATTTCTAAGTTGAACTGCTCCTTTAAGGTGCCAGAAAAATCTACCGACCAAAGGATGGCAGACAGTCGTTACAATGGATGAAGCATACTTCCATTTCGCTTCTGGTGCTCAGATTCGGGTGCTGACATACTGTGACAGCGAGATCTCCCTTGTGGCTATAAGGTTAGCGTACACGCCTTGGGCGCAGAAGAACCGGATTCGTTTACCATGTAGTTCCGATCTGATGTTAAGTTGTAGGTCTACCACTGTGTAGCCTCGGTTATGAACAGGACGCTAAACCCAATCACTCAATCAACCATGACATCGATGTGAAGAGGCGCTGCAACTTTGTATGCCACTGCCGGGAAAGTTTCCTGCATTGGTTTATCGTTGTTATGGGATTCAGTTATATGGGGGAATAGCTGATACGCAATGTTGATTTAATGAAAGATACTTCCAGAAATCCATTGGTGACATCTATATAATGGATCCCATAATTGCACGACATGGATGCCAACTAGATGAAGATACATATGGACAAAACATCAAGTCATATCGCCAGATCATCTCTCCATTTTTATCAGGAAGTGGAACAGCAGTTAGGAATTCTATATTCCTGTGTGACAGGAGCCTTAATTCCAATCCAATGGATTTCTGCGGCTTTGGCCTGTTGAAAAGATGTCTTCAACATCAGTAGCCGCGAATTGTAGTTGATCTCTGAAAAATTTGCAGTGAGGAGTGGTAACTTTTCCAATCAAACTTCGATGTCGGCGTAATAGTTCATAATAGTGGGGGTTCCATAGAACAGCATAAATAGTGGCGACTAAGTTTCTCATTAGGCAAGTATTTTCAAAATAGTTCCAATATAAACCGAACGGCCTTCATTTATAATACAATACAGGCAACCTCCTCTGTAGGAAGTACCTTATCTCTATTGAGGTGGTTATTGAGATACTGAATAGTGAAACTACAAGACACATGGCATATCAAAGTTCACACTTCATTGAAGACGTGAAGATCGCAGATGAAGGAATTGTTTCAGTAACGTTATTGTGAGGTTGAACAAATATTCACAATACAGCAATGGATGCATTTAAGTCAATAATGGGAACATATTAATCATCACATTCAAAGAAAGAGATGCAAAAAATACAAGGACCCTGTTTGAAGTTAAGAAGTGTACCTTAGTAACCGCTTTGTAAAGAGTTAGAAGACTCATCAATTGGCACAAAATTCATTAGAGGACTTTGTTTACAGATCATTTATTTATAAACTACCGAAAATCCTCAAATATGTGAAGTTCAGTCTTTGCCTATCACACTCACGTTTGAATGTGTCCCAAGCGTTCCTTACAATCAACGAGATATTAAAAACATTATTATTATTATTATTATTACAACATTTGTGCTCCACCAAATGGAGGGATTTATAAATGGGAAACCTATTGTCTTTTTCGAGCTCAAGTAATTCTACACATATTTTTGAATGTAAGCCGGCCCATAAGAAACGCTATTACCGATACCCAGATAACATATTGTTACATGAAGAAGACTTAGAAGTGAAGCATTAATCAGTAAAATAAATGAGGAAAAAAAAAACGCATGTATGTTGACGTAAACATCACGTTCTACAATGAAAAATTTATCGCAGTGTTCATAATTCCTCTGCTGGTACACAATACGCTTATTGAGGTCAGCACATTCACTAATTACTAATTGAAGCATCTACAATATTTCCCCCCCCCCCTCCTTTCTGTCTTACCACTTTGGAAAAAGATTACGAACAGATATTGTTTGAGATCGGTAACTTGCACAGTGATACTCAGGTCTGTTGTGTTAAAATGATACAATCAAATACAGATGAATTTTGGAATCTTGGGAAGAAAAATGTCTTCTAATTGAAGATATTCTCAGGGAATAATAATAATAAAATGAAACATGGTTAGAAAAGTAGTATAGGCTGTAAAAAGGGAAAACAATAATAGGTCAAAGAAAATCTGAAGGATGAAAATACTGCACACCTGGTTTCAGGCGTGTCAAGAACATTTATATTATTGATGTACAAAGAATGAAAAATTGGATGACTGGACCGAGATCATCTTCATGCCGTGACGACGTGAACCATTACGCTACCCAAACCAGCTATACATTCGACACTTTTGAAGTCGGTGCTCTTTACTTTAGCTTGTACCACAGTCTAGCTGTTGTGCTTGGATAATTTAGTGTCTATATTCAGAACGCTTTTGACGGTTATACTATCATTATATATCAGTGAGAGGAGGAAACACACCGGATTTTTTACACACCAAATCCTCTAAAAGTTTTTTTTTTTTCTTTCATTAATATATAATGATAATACAACCGTCAAAAGTGTTCTGAATATTAACACTGTATTATCCAACTACAATAATTAGGTTGTGGTGATCTAAGAGCATCGACTTCAAGAGTGAGAAGATGTATGGCTGTTCTGAAAAGCTGACTGAGTAGCAAGGTCGTTAACGCACCGGTACGGCACGCCGAAGATCTCGGGTTAAATGCCCGGTCCGTTATCCACTTTTTACTCTTTGTATATCATTGAATTTTGCACCTATAGAGGATTTGGTGTATAAAAAGTCCAGTTGTTTTTTCCTCTATTAATATATAATTTATATTGTTGGTCACGGTGGGTCAGTGGTAGGGTTCTTGCCCCTTGTGCTAAGAGTCCCAAGTTAAGTCCTAGACTCCTAGCCCGCCCGACGTAGGCTTTGTGATGCATAAGCACCATGTGCGTGAGTTTTCTCGAAATTCTTCAGTTTCCTTCCACTTTCTTTATTTCACCAGTATCATATCTGTCTCTCTTACTTTGGAGCATAACGTGGGACGACAAGCTAAAAAAATCATTCAGTGAAGCATTTTAAAGAAAAAACATCACATCCGTCCTTTCGGAATAGGGAGCGTTTGAGTTGCTCCTGCTGCAGGTGGATGGAAGGCGTCCTTTCGGAACAGGGAGCGTTTGAGTTGCTCCTGCTGCAGGTGGATGGAAGGCATGACAAGGTTTTCGTACTACACTCTTTAAGATGAGCAACAGATCACTCACCAAATAAAAGAGACTCATGAAAATTATGCAATCTGTTTTTTCTGGAAAACTATTTAATCAGTTTCGAAAGTGAAATTACACTTAATATACTGACTGAGATTCGAGGGCGTATAATTTTCATACAACCTACTCCTTTTAAAAAGAAAAAAAGAACGTTATAAAACGTGCTATGAGTATATTTAGTAGATTAGGCAATCAAATGGAACAGTGAGTAAGGTATTTTCAAATTAATACGCTTTTGCTTGGT
This sequence comes from Thermobia domestica, assembly GCF_964235325.1. Lineage (NCBI taxonomy): Eukaryota > Metazoa > Arthropoda > Insecta > Zygentoma > Lepismatidae > Thermobia > Thermobia domestica. The sequence goes on along the minus strand of NC_137454.1, from coordinate 122,832,711 downwards.
TATGAGACAGGAAATATTGAAGGAATGAAATTTTAGTTAGTTTGAAATTTAGTGTTTCTTTCAGCAGCAAGGCTATATGAGACGTGGACCGACAGTTTAATGTTGGATCCGAAGCACATGATCTCCCACCGGGAGATCTCCCATATCGAAGATGGAAATACACATTTTTCAGATGTTTCAAGTCACGAATGAATTTACTGAAGTATCATTCCTAGTCCTTAACACTTCTAGTGGTAAAAAATTTAACAGTGCTTGCCACATATTTCTTTGTGAAATCTCCGTTGTCATCCGTAGATATAACTGTTCAAATGTACATAAAACCAGACTGAACAGAGAACTTAATATTTATTTAAAATAATAATCTTGGATAGCAGATTTCATGACTGAAAAATGTTGTAAGAGAAGATTTTCTAGTAAAGCTAACGATTTAAATCTGACATTTCATAAGTGCTGCCATTCCCAGTTGGAATAAGTACTCTAGTATGTTACATCACTAATTGTTGTTCTATGTGACGTAAAAATTAATTACCGTAACATGTTTGTTTGTATTGTCTGCACAGATCTAAAATCATTATCATTTATTAAATTATAGTTTAATAGATGTAGATGATATACAATCTGTTGCACGTAATTTCCTACAGGAAAAATACGATTCTTAAAATCTGTCATTAGAACTGTTTTAAGTTAGTTCTCTCTTACTATCATTTCTCCATAAATTCTTATTTCTGATGACTTTTCCTTTGTAGCTTCATGTTTTTGGCACTCTCCCATAACCTTGTTCACGGACGATAAAAATTGAAGAGATATAAAAACATCAAGGAAATGTAAAGTAACTCACTACTTGACGAATGCTAGCAATAGATACGACAAAGTGTATCTTCATCGTTCCTCCCCGACGTATTCAATACTTCCTTGACGTTTTCGTTTCTCTTACTTCATTTTCATCCGTCGTGAATAAGGCTCAGGGGAGAACTGGGAGCATGGAAACGCAAGGATTATTCAGAAACCAGAACTTGAAATTGAGGCAATTGTTAAAATTCTTTAGCGTGCTAGCGTATTCTCTTCGACTAGTATAATTTCTACCAGGTTGCTGTCTTTTTATTTCAACTCTTGTAAATATGTATTCCTAAAATGCTTCAAATACTGTAAAATACTAATAGAATGAAATTATCGCAGTTTTATTCATTTATCGTTATTCATATTATGAATTGTTGCACTTTAAATGTAGATAAATGTTAGAACACTATATGCCATATTGTACAGCTATTCTGAATTATTTATCAAGTGATACTCGAGTATGTGATAGGATAGGTTGTGTACAGTTATTAGCAGTAATTTGTGCTTTTTCTTTTTAGGAAATTATGCATTAAATTACTTAGCCACTCGACCCAAACTTGCGAATTTTGTGATCCAAGCGCTTGTAACGTTATTTGCAAGAATCACTAAACTTGGATGGTTCGATAGTGATAAGGAGGAATTTGTTTTCAGGAATGTTGTCACTGATATTACAAAGTTTTTACAGGTAAGATTATTACATATATTTTCTGTTCCTTGCTATATTTGGTAAATATTTATTATTAGTTTTATTCTGTTACATTTTAAAAACTGTCGGAAGTCCTTATAGTTACTTATTTATTTATTTTGCTAGCTTTGTCTGAGGTTATTATGAACGAAAACAAGTGTAAATATTATAATAATTGATTAACTCTCCTTTTGAACTCCCAGGAATCGTACTTATCATTTAACTTAAGAATGTAATCCCTATAAATGTTTTTGATCAGTCTTCCCGTTTTACGCTGGAGTCTTACTTAGAGATAATACAAAGACGAAAAAGAATGAAAGCATCTAGGAAATGTTCATTTATTACAATTTCTTCAGTATTGAAAAAAAAAAAAACGTTATCAGGAATTACTTTTATCTTGTTACGCGTGTTGTATGCTTCGACTTTTGTTTTTCTTCTTATTCATATTGTTCATTTAAAGGCTCCATGAGAGACTACAAAATAGGCGAAAAAACATTTTCGGAAACTACCGGCTGTTTCCATTGGTTAGTTAAATAGCTATAAAAACTGGTAAGATGTTTAACATGTAAATATCCTTCAAATTTTTTGGTATTCATGCAACGATATTATTTATGAATACATATTCTTACTGAAAATGAAGTCCTATACCAAAGGTTGATTTTACAAATTTAGGACACAAGTAGACATACGAATCTGTATCTCAGTGCAAGGAGCTGTCATCACAAGTCACAACGTGTTACAGTGCTAAATATCTTCGCCCACAGAGAAATTTCCGTAAGTGACCAAGAAAGTTTACAAGACGAATTCAGTCATCTGTGTCCGACGCTACGAGAGAATGGCTAGTCTTACAGATAACAACATGGCCATAAAAAGGGTCGTTACTTCGCACACATAGTAATCAAAAAAGTCAAGAGTGAGGATTTTCTCTCTACTACCTTATTGTCTTTCATCGGCCACACCTCTAGCGAATTCAGTGGGATACTTGCCAGACGTTATTCACAAACCTCCGACCAACATCAGATCGTTACTCAAACCATTGAAGGACAACCTTCACGTGCGCAGTCCTGGAGTATTTCGTATGCCATGTAAATGGAAGATCATACATAGTGCAAACTGGAAGAACAACGATGCGAAGAACACAACAGTTATATAAGACTTCAGCAACCCGTAAAGTCAGGACTAGGAAGCATGACTTAGAGCTGGAACACAGAATCGATTTTACGAATACCACCATAGGAGCCAAGTGCAGCAATTTTTGGGACAGAATGATAACGGAAGGCATACCCTTTTCACGTGAAAAAAAAAATCTCAATAGAGACAGTGGGTTTCAATACAGTCTTGTCTAGTCGGCTCTTTACAGGAACAAAAGAACAGATTTCAACAGAGCCATTTTTCACAGCTACAACAACAGCTAATCAGGAGCCAGCATTCCCCTCAGTCAATCACAGGTCTCCATTCATAGCTCCGCCCCTAAGTAGTCACTATATACATATATATATATATATACTCACTCTCTCCGGGGTCTCTTCATCACAATCCCGGAAGATAATGCAATGTCTGCATTCGAAAGTCGGATGTCAATATCTTTACATGGCTGGTAGCCCAACATCACTTACTGAAATCACATCACCAGTAAAAATTCAGTTCTTTCGCTATTACATGAACTAATAATTGTTTTCAAACATGGGTATCCAACAGTTATATTGTCATAATTTGTGCACTCAAATATCTGTTCAATACGAAAAGATTTGGGAACAGTTGAATGGCATTTTATATAGATGCTACCCAACTCACTTTCTACATTTTTGAAATCTTTTGTTGTATTTAACTTATTAACTAAAATTTGAAAATGTGGGAGTGAACTTAACGAAGAATTTTGAATTGTTATGATCAGCAGTATCATACCGTATTAAAATTGAATTTTACAAAAATAAATATATCGTAATGAAAATAACATTTAAAAAGTAATCAAAATAAATTAGGTATTCTGGTTTCAATACATGCAGTGAAGGTAGAGTATGCTTGTAAAACATGTTACAGAAATTAATGGATCTCTAATATCAGGTGACTTAAGGAACTGAATTAATTAAATAGCGTAAAACAGACTGAAATTGCATTCGTGTATGTGGTTTTTCTTATCTAAAGAGCTCCAATACATAATTCATTCTCCCAGTTTTGACGAGTTCTTTCTCTTGTTTCACAGGGTTCCGTCGAACACTGTATGATAGGAGTTCAATTACTGTCCCAGTTAACATGTGAAATGAATCAGATTTCAGAAGCGGATGCCAATCGGTCACTGACCAAACATCGAAAAATTGCTTCATCATTCCGTGATACTCAGCTGTTCGAAATATTCAGATTATCTTGTACGTTGTTGAGAACAGCTTTAGAAAACTGCAAGAGTCTGAATTTTAATGATGAAGGTCAGGTAAGTAAATATTCATACTAAGAAATTATATAAAACTGTATTCAAGAAGTTCGATCTCATTACTGATGAATAGAATTAAAAAAAAAAATCCATATCAACGTTAAATCTTCTGTTAGGGCCTTGACAGCATATATGAAGAAATAATAATACAGGTTGTTCGTAAAGTTACTGTGCATTGTGAATGCATGCTGTTATGTAAGTAATGTATGAGCTGTAAACCAAACTATGTATATCTGATGCTAAGGGAGATGGTGGTGGTGATGAACGCAATGATGGAATAAGAAAGTGGAAGGTAACGAGATAAACCCTGTGGAAACCCACGTACGTGATGTCTGTCCACTACAAAGCTCATTTGCCGTGAGATGGTTCTCAGCTTTTCTTCTTCTTCTTCTTCTTCTTCTTCTTCTTCTTCTTCTTCTTCTTATTATTATTATTATTATTATTATTATTATTATTATTATTATTATTATTATTATTATTATTATTATTATTATTATTATTATTATTATTATTATTCATTAGTTTCCATTTTTAAACTCTTCTTCCACGTGAAGTCTTCATTTCTGATTCCTTCGCTCTCCTTCACTCTTAGTTATCTATTCGTCCCATTACCTTCAACTTTTTTTGACTAAAGTCCATCTGCTTACTCCCTGATAACTATAGTGTGTCCATGTGATTCCAACATTGCCTCTACTTGGAAGCTTCTCAGCTTTTTAACTGTTATTTAATTTTTCATTTCTTTTCTCCATATTTCGTGAACCCTCTGTATGATAAAGGATTTTGGCGAAATAACTTAGTATATTTGTTTTTAGTGTTGATGATTATATTTTGTTTTTTTATTTTTTCTGGTATGTATACGTAGTGGATACACAAGAAGAAAGTGTTGGTAGATAGTAATAATCCTAAGGTGATCCCTGTAGGACATCCAGATCTTGTTAACGAACCTTTGGAAAAGAACTATACATACTACTCACCTTAGTATCACATATAACTACCCCGAGCGGACACACAAACAGCTGTTCAGCAGGTTCCCGGTCGTAGAAATATTGAAATGTCTATGTGGGTATGGTATTTCACGCTCACTGTTGATGGTGACGTAGCTGGGCGATCGTCATTGTTCGAGCCAGGCTGTGTGTCATTTTTAAACATGGGATTCTCCAACCCCCCAAAACTGTTACTACAGGAATATCCTCAACCACAACTTTGCTTTAATAGATTTAACAGTAGATTCAATTTCTAATTCTTTGTGTCGGAAAGAATTTCTCGAGTATGGTGTGCTGGAAAAGGTAATTTTGGACAGCTGCCCGGACACCGCAGTAAGATAACGGTCGATCTTTCAGAAAACTTGGGAATCACATTGAACTTCATAGCTGTGAATCAACACGAATCGATCGGGGTATATGAGAAGACAGCAGACACGTTATAACAGGTATTAAGGCACTACCTGTCGGCGAGAGGGCATACATGGGATTTATTTTTATCAGCCTCACGTTTTCTTTAAATAATGACACAAATGTTGTGACGAAGTTTAGTAACTTTTATTTGTTACATGCTGTTCCAGCCAAGATCACTGTTGGAGAATGAATTTTAAATTGTAGTTCTAAACATCAAAATGCAGATCGCATTGAAGTCCTACAAACAATGATAGAAGAAGCATGTCAAAGAATAATCAAAAGCAACAGGAGTTTCGGGTCGGGATATCGTCTTAGTTTACGATCATCAGAAAAGGAGAGGAACATGTGAAGTGTCCAGTCATAAATTTAGCAAGAAGGCGACAATTGTAGCTTTAACCAACAGTGCCAATAAAGTTATCATAGAGTACCGAAATAAGAAGAATAATACCAAACGTAAAAAAGTAGACATCAGATCCTTAACGAAAATTTCACAAGTCACAGAAGATGATGTTTCAACATAAATATTCATTAGCCTTAAAAGTAAACAACCTGCTCAACATATAGGAAGGAAGAAATCTAACAAGAAATGCGTCATAGTCTGGAAACATCATTTGGACCATAGGATGCATGTGTTCATTTTCACTGGCAGTAATGAGTTTTGTGAGTGCAATCACAGAATCAATAGGATACCAGTAAATTGCGACCTACAGCGTCACTGAGCAAGTACCGTGTTTCACTATAGGAAAGATACAATTCGGAGGATTAGCTTGTTTTGAAGTCTGCCATACATAAACGCGGCTTGTTGTGGGAAATAAGGTGGAAGAGGACTTATCTGACCATATTACAATTTGTAGTGGTTGGTAGTTTATTTTGCGTGCTCTTGACAAAATTTCCTGTGTGCTAAAGCGTTGTTTGCTGTAATCAGCGATTTGGAAATTGCAACCCGATCGCGGATGTTCAGGTTATGCATCTCGCGTCCAAATGTGATTGTCGCAATAGGCTGTTTCAGGTTCTAAATGAGTTCCGCAGTCACTTTTGGGGTCGTCCACATATTACATAAGGCGGCAAAGGGGGGAGGGATTCGGTCTTGCGTTATGAAGTGTGACAAGTAGGATGAAGGAGGTTCTATAAACAATCTTTTAAACAAATAATTCAATTCAGTTCTTTTCTTTTTTATATATATATATATAAATAAATATATATAATTTGCTTCATTTTGAGTGGAAAGTGTGGTTTATTGATGAGGAGAGTGTTTTGATTTAACATTGAACATGTTCCGGTGATTCTGAGGACATTTCATGATTTGCAGGCACTGATAGGCACTGGGAGTGAGTCTGCTGTTTGGTGTCATCTTCCTTTTGTCGTTCATTGCATTTTTGTGTAATTGAAGCAGTCTTCTTTGTGCAGTGCTTTGCCCTGTGTACCCACAGAACAGAGTGGATTTTTTTTTCATTTTGTGCTGTTTTTGTGTTTTGTTTCATAGTGCAAAATGAATGTCAGTTATTATTCGTTAAATTGCATGTCAGTTAAAAAATATCGAATTCTTCAACAATAACAATATTTTTCAAGTCTTAGTTTAAATAATCCAACAATGAAGAAACAATGAAGAATAATTCAAATGTCTCCAACAAACAAATGGAGAAAAATATTTCAACGAAAATCCTTCTACAATCTCAGAAAGGCCTGGATCTCAATGATTACGAATATTTTGATTGCTCTCACTGTAACAAAACCTTTCCTACAAGAAAGGGTTTAAATATACACAAATCGAGGAAGCATTCTACAGAGGATCTAAATAATTCGAACGATTTCTCTGAAGAATTAACACTGTTAAAATGTAATACATGGATAATAAAGAGAATACCTAGAGGAGCCAGAAGCGCTGTAGCAAACAAACTTGCCTCAACCATCGTTGATTGTGTAGACCAAAACGATCTCAGCACTTGGAAGAAACTCTTCATTTTCGCTTTCTACCACCTTAAAATTCCAAAAAAGCGTGCTGCAACTTCAATCACTAACATTATCAAAAATAACCTTAATGATTCACATGCGCCCGAAACACCTCCTGTTACAGCCAAAAGGCCGAAACCAAAGTTTGATTTGACTAAAAGGATAATGTCTAAAATATCAGACTTTGATACAAGAGGCGCCTTAAGATTATTAACTTCTGATGATACGTTGGCACCTTCCAATGAAGAAACATTTCACTGCCTGGTGAACAAGCACCCGGCTCCATCTAGAGCCCTTGAAATGCCAGACCCCCCATCTAATCAAGATTCATCTGTATACGTAAATGAAGAAATGGTTCAGAAAGCCATAAATAATTTTGCGTCCGGCTCAGCGTCTGGGATAGATGGGATTTCCCCTCAACATCTTAAAGACTTAATCTCGAGATCTGCAGGTGAAGCAGGATCTTTTCTTTTGAGTTAGATCACGAAATTGATGAATCTCATCCTTAATGGAAGAGTAAATCAAGAGGTGTGTCCATACTTGTTTGGAGCTAACCTCTGCGCCCTAAAGAAGAAGGACGGGGGAATCAGACCTATTGCCATCGGCAGTATTTTCAGACGTTTGGCATCAAAGTTAGTAGTGTCCTCAGTCTACAATCAATGTTCTCAGTATCTACAGCCTCATCAACTGGGATTTGCCACACCAAAAGGCAGTGAAGCTATCATTCACGCCACTCGAACATTTATACATGCAAATAAAAATTCGAACAAGGTCATTCTAAAAATCGATTACAAAAATGCTTTCAACTCAGTTGAACGAGACATCATTTTAAAGGAAGTTAAACAAATCATTCCTCAATATTATTCATATTTTTGGCAAAGCTATGCAAATCCATCCACGCTATTTTACAAAGAAAGGAAAATATCCTCATGTGTAGGAGTTCAGCAAGGCGATCCAGCAGGCCCGATGTTATTTAGTCTAGCAATACATCCAATTGCCCTTTCTCTTTCTTCAGAGCTAAATGTCTTCTACCTTGATGACGGAACTCTTGGAGGATCACCACAAACCGTGTTGGAAGATATAAAGAAGTTGATTACAAATTCAGAGAAAATAGGTCTACAAATAAACCCACAAAAATGTGAACTTTTCTTCAATTCTGAAAAAAGCGACCCTAAAATTGTATCTGAATTTTCAAACATATTACCCGGAATACGAATAGTGAAAAATAATGAGATCTCATTGCTGGGTTCACCACTACACGAAGAAGGAATCGAATACCATTTCGAGAAACACCTGAATGACCTCAAAAGAATATCATTCCGATTAGAAAGTTTACCAGCCCACATTGCTTTCTTTTTGCTCAAAAATTGCTTCGGCATTCCTAAACAAACCTACTTTCTCCGAACAGTTCCAACATGGGTCAATCCCTCCAGACTTTTACAAATGGATCACATACTGAAGAAAGCGTTACAATCAACAATAAACTTCAATATCAACGAAACGCAATGGACTCAAGCAAGCCTTCCCATCAGAGTTGGTGGTTTAGGCATAAGAAAGGCTTCAGACCTATGCCTTCCTGCCTTCATTTCCTCTTGCCACGGAGCGTTGCCACTCGTTTCCAAAATTTTAAATTATCCAGTTGACGAAGTGGGAATAAGCCATTTGGCAGAGGCTTTGGAAATTTGGAAAGGCATTTACGATGGAAAAACCCCGGTTTTAAAAGAGTCACAGAAACAATGGGATCAAATTATTCTAAACGAGGTAATCGAACACGAAATAGTCGCTGAAAACGACATTGAAAGTGCACGCATCAAAGCTTTAAGAGAGAAGGAATCAGGAGCATGGCTACAGTCAACACCATCTATAAACATAGGGACATTCTTGAATGACAACTTTTTCAAAATCTGCATAGGATTGCGCTTAGGCCTGAATATTTGTCATGAATTTATTTGCACCTGCAACAACAAGATGGACAAGAAAGGTCTTCATGCTTTGAGCTGCAACAAAAGTGGAGGAAGATTTGCACGTCATAGCGAATTAAACAACATACTCAAAAGAACTCTTGCAAGCATCGACTTTCCGAGTATATTAGAACCTCCAGGAATGTTCAGGAACGATGGTAAACGGCCAGACGGAATAACATTAATTCCGTGGAAAAAGGGTCTAAGATTAGTCTGGGATGTCACATGTGCGGATACGTTTGCTAAATCTTATCTACAATCCACAAGTATAAAAGCAGGGAGCGCAGCGGAAGCGGCTTGTTCACGCAAACACTCAAAGTACTCTAAACTTAAAGAAGACCATCATTTTATAGCCTTTGCTACCGAAACAACAGGTGTCTTCAGCAAAGAAGCAATGGATTTTTTGAAAGAACTAGGAGCAAGTCTGACAGCAAAAACAGGAGACCCTAGAAGCTATCAATTTTTACTGCAACGCGTAAGCATAGCCATACAAAAAGGCAATGCTGTCAGTATTTTGAGTTCCTTCCCTTCTTCCCATAAGCTTGAAGAAATCTTTTACCTTAGATAGAACACTTTAAACTGGCATAAGGAGAACTTGAAGACAACCTGAAGAAAGTAGAATCTTTTCATTTTTATTTATAGGCTATAGATTTCATTAACAAATATTTAATAAGATGGAAGCAGAAGATTTGAATATAAATAAGTTTTGAACTTATGTTCAATAATAATTTTTATTTTTGGAAGTGAAATTTCATTGCAATAATTATTGTCAGTCTATTTTCAACTATTTGTTTAATTCCTATAATTCTTTTGTGACTTTATTTTGTTAATTAATGTTCAAACAATGCTGTTTAAATATTAAATAAATATTTATATTTTTTTAGGAAATTGTGAACATAAAATGAATCATGCAGAAGGGATTCGAAGAAGTTACTGAACACCAGCATGATTGTTGACGAACCTTACGTGTATTACAATACAGTAAAACTCTGTTTCATGGCTATCGTTTCATTGCATTTACGGCACACGAAACTTTTCTGCAATTGTTAGCGATCGTAACCACTAAAATCCCCTTGCGTTCCCACTCGTCAATATTGTTAAGAATATGATTCAAAACTTTTGATTTCAAACATTACCCACTCTGTTCGTCTAAGGAGTTTCGAATGTAAAACAAAAGAAACTCTTTATCGTGAAATAATATTTTACGCGACTTAGTGGGATATTCGTCTCGTATTGAATTTTTTGTTCTTTGGATTTGAGTTTTTCTGTAGAAATCGAGTTTTCTCGCATTCTGATACTGATTTAGGATAAAAAGAGTTTGAAAAGAGCCAAACCGAAGTCAAAGTCCAAAGATGATGCTTGAAAGCGTGCTCACAAACTAGATGCTCCTCTCCTACACGTGTGCAGCTACGTTGAATCTGTGGTCAACGGGAAGAGAACTTCTTTGCATCGTCGCACTGGCGAACTTCAGATATGGGAAGCATCTTGAATCCCGGAAGAAAAGGTTGATGTCAGTTCTTTAGAAACTCTTTCACCTGCTTCTTCCGGCAGTACTCTCTTCTTGCCAGTCATCAGTGACGTAAAGAAATGGGTACGATCTCCTTGAGAAAACGACAGAATGCAATTTCGAAGAATTAACTGTTTAATTAACCAACCTTATGGGGTTAAAATATAATTACGGTACTACAATTTTCTAATACTTTTATTTATTGGCGAAAAATATACTAAAAATCTATTCAGAATACAAGGATTTTGTAATAAAAAGCTGCCACTAAAATTAGTTTTTTGTTGCAATTACTTCTAAAATAAGCAAATTGGTGAAAAAATCAAAATGCGTTACAGGACAAAAGGGGAAGGGGTTCGGCCTTGCGTTATGAAGTATAACAATCGGGGAGGGAGAAAAATAACGTTATGTAATGTGAACGGCCCTTTTGCTGCATTTACCCTATGACCCTTAATGACAGTCGTAGAGCGTTCACCTCTGGTGCTTGGGGTCCCGGGTTCGATCCCAGCCCCCACCAAGTGAACTTTGTGGTGGACAAACACCGTGTGCGTGGGTTTTCTCGGGGTTCTCCCGTTTCCTCCCTCTTTCTTCATTCCACCATTTCATTCATTACTCATCAACACCGTCTCCTTAAGCCTAACCGGCATAACCGTGGGACGTAAAACTCAAGGATTTAAATCTTTAATGACAGTCCTCATCAGTTGTTGGCGATCTCCGTTACTGAGGAGTCTCTTCTATCCACTGTTACTCTTTGCCAATGTTGCTTTGTCGTGAGATCTGTAGAGTAGAGGTCTGCACGGGCTCGGGCCTACAAAGCATAGATCACTTCGGGCTCGCCCGGGCCCAGGCCGTAAATTTTTAAATATACAACCAATTTCTCGGTTGTTGTTGGGCTTGTACAACTTTGTAAAAATACTGTACAGTGATATTTATGGGATCATTCTTTCTGAAGAACCTTTAAAGCACATCTAAATTTTTAACTTAAGACGCCTACACTAAAATTCTGATTATCATTGTGCAATTGAGAGTAAAGATAATGTGTAGTGGAAAGAAAAACTGAAAGTAACAAATGTAAACTAATTATTTGGTGAGCAAAACTATATACAGATGGTGATCAGAAAAATGGAAACACCTGAACAAAATTGTAACTTACCATATTAATATGGTGTCGGGCCACCTTTCTCCTTCAGAACAGCCTTGATGCGACGTGGGATGGAGGCATAGAGGTCGTGAATGGTAGCAAGTGGAATTTTACACCATTCCTCGTGCAGGGCATCGGCCAGTTCTGTGAGAGAGGATGGAGGTGGAAATCGTCGCCGGAGTCGTGTTTCCAAGACGGACCACAGGTGTAAAATTATGTTGAGATCTGGGTATTGGGCGGGCCAGAGGAGGCGTTGAACTTCATCCCGATGTTCCTCAAACCACGCTGCAACAACGCCAGCTGTGTGAATAGGTGCATTATCATCCTGGAAGATGGCGTCATTGACCGGGAACAACATCCGGACCATAGGATGCAAGTGGTCTCCTAAAATTGCGACATAATCGTTGGCAGTGATTCGTCCGCTAAGTGTGCCCACAGGACCCAATGAAAACCATGATATGGCGGCCCACAGCATCACCGAGCCGCCGCCATGTTTCACAGTTGGGCGGAGACACTGCAGATCATAAGCTTCTTTGGGCGTTCTCCACACATAAACACGGCCCGTGGTTGGGAATAGGGTGAAGGATGACTCATCCGACCATATCACACGTTTCCAGTCCTCAACGGTCCAAGTTGCATGGTCGCGGCACCGTTTGCGGCGTGCGAAAGCGTTATGGTCCCTGATGAGCGGTTTGGCCCGTGCAACACGACCCCGTAAGTTCATGTCATGTAATTCGCGGCGGACTGTGATTGTCGAAACAGGGTGGGGGAGGTGCTGATTGAGTTCCTACGTCACTTGCTCCGCAGTGGCACGACGGTTCTGCGTGACAATGCGCTTTAATACCCGGCGTGACCTGTCACTCATAATTTTCTTCTGCCCACTGTTCCGCTTCCCCGATGTGGTTTTCCCGTGTGTTGTGTAGGTCGTCATCACCTTCGACACTGTCCTACGCGACACACCTAACACAGTAGCCACTGCCGTCATATCACTCCACATAACCGCGCACCAACAATTTGCCCTCTTTGAAAATCTGAGGTGTCTCCCATTTTACACTACCTCCGTCTGCTGCAGCCACTGGACACTGCTGTTCCACTGCGCCTGACGTAGTATGGAGACCGACCTAACACATCACCACCAGCGGTCCGGCGCTGCGGGCGCCACGACACCACTACCAACCCATACATCTGACGTGTTGCCAACTACAGGTGTTTCCATTTTTCTGATCACCATCTGTATTTTCATTAAAATTCAACACGTGTTACACTTTCGCCAACTAACTCTTTGGCTTCATCAGACACTATGTGATACAGGATAACTGTACAATCGTACGTACATACAACAGCTAAGATATCTTTCTTCTGATTGGCTACTGGCAGCAGCAAATCCCTTTCAGTTCAGTTTCAGTTACCTCCCTTACGGGAGATCTATAAAGGAAGTCCCGGCCTTAGAGCCCTGTGGACTACGTCACTATATTTAATTAGCAAATCCCTTTCAATTATACTTATTTGAAAATTTCTATATAGATACATTCTATTGTTGCTAATTACACAAAATGACGATCTTAACTAATTTAAACTAACAATTAATTAACTTAAACAATTAAGTAAATAATTACACACACACACACACGCATGCATGCATATATATATATATATATATATATATATATATATATAATTAATAAATAAACATATAAATACTATTACACCTAAATATGCACACATATACACATAAAAGTAACAGAAATAAACATGTTTAGCTTATATGTGAATGAAAGTTTGAGCAGCCGGAGTACGGATTCCATTTTTTTCTTCACAGCAATCTATAATGATTGCTTTGAGGACTATCTGAGTGAGTTGAGTACACTGCACTACCATTTCCATAAGAATTTGTACACATTGACACCTTTTTTTAATAGATCCGTATTTGGAGTATTCATTTCAAGTTAGGTATTTCATGAAAATTTATATAAATGAAAGAGAAATATTTAGTTTAACTTCCCACGATTATGCACTGAGGCGGAGGGAGATGGAATTTATAGAAATGACCGTTTTCTTTAGATTATTTATACAGTTACGAATTATCTAAAGAAAATTGTCATTTATATAGTTATGAATTACCTAAAGAAAACGGTCATTTATATAAATTCCGTCTCCCTTCGCCTCGGTGCATAATCGTTGGAAATTCAACTAAATATTTAGTAAGTAAGTAAATAGTAAGTTTAAATGATAATCTTTATTTCGTTATTCTCTCTGAATCATGTAAGCTTTTAAACTGCAAAATTAAACCTCTAATTGTTGAAAATAAAAATACAATTTTACGTGAATTATTAAGTTTCTCTAATTCGGGCTTATTTGATTATATCACACCAGCTCGGGCCTAAACGATAAAAGCATATTTCGGTCTCGGGTCGGCCCTCACAATATTAATGCACGGGCTTAAAATTCCGACCCGTGTAGACCTCTACTGTAGGTGTCATCTCCTTGGACATGGTTCTTTTTTGATGCTTTTAATATGCTGGCACTTTTGATACACCTGCGCCAACTAACAGTGCACAAACATTTTTTTATCTTTAAAATTCAGGTAGGACTCATTTAGCATCACACATCGACTGCCCGCTTCAACTTGCCTCCATTCTACTCCTCTTGACATACTGCACATAATCGAATAACTAACAATATCCAGGCGCTACACATAATCGCCTAACACCATTAACAATATCCATATGTTGCACATAATCATCTAATACCACTAACAACATCCGGGCGCTGCATATGCCACTACCTTGTATTCTTAACGTGTAGCAAACTACCAGGTGTTTTCGTTATTTTGATTATCATTTGTAGGCTATAAATTTAAGCATACAAAGGCATTTATCACAGTTATTTTGGAATTATTTTATTTAATATTTCATCTTCACATAAATGGCGATTTCTTCCCAACGTAGCGTCCTTACGTTTCTGGCACCAACTGATTTCTTAAAGTAAATGCTACTCATAATTGAAAAAAGTTCAGAAAGTAATTTACAAATGAACATGGTGATTTGATAGTAGAGTGCTTATTCTTATATACCTAGATATTTTGTTTCATATATGTTGTCCTACTTAGTGTACTAGTATAAATAAGTGCTAATGCTCTTAACATTTGTTGCTTTGTTGTGGTGTTCTACATATTTTATTTTCCATTGTAGCATGGTTTGATGACTCAGTTGCTGAGGCTGGCTCACAACTGTTTGACTTTTGACTTCATCGGAACATCTACGGATGAATCGTCGGATGACTTGTGTACCGTTCAGATTCCAACTAGTTGGAGACCGGCATTCCTTGACTTTCTAACGTTACAACTGTTTTTTGATCTCTATCATTCCTTACCAAATACGTTGTCTCCTTTGGTAAGTGCAAAGATTTCACCGATGTTTATGTGTTGTTTTATGTTAGAATTATGTTGCTTATTGTGGAGAAAGAAAGATAGGACAAAGCTTAGCGTGAATCTCTAAATGACCATTTTGCAGTTGTTATAATATATATATATATATATATATATATATATATAAATTACTGACTATTTTTGTACGTATTTTTAAGGTGACCAAAGTTCCGTAAATTTCGTTAGCAGTTATATCTATTCATCTTTGGATTAATGTTTGAGTTGGTAAGATATCCATTGATTCACTATCATTCAAACATTGCCAACACTTCGAGTTGCTCTGATTTGGTTAGTTAACGTGCTCAGTATCTAAAATCAAATAAAAAATACTAATATTCCCTCATCCTAAGTATGTGCTGAGGTATCTTCATTTCAGTCTTGTGGTATTCTTTTTACTGTTCTGCTGTCTGATGTTAGATGGCTTATTCGAATTCTTCGGAAAAATATTTCAAAGAAAAGATGGTACTTCATTTGAATATAATCTGGTCAGTTGCCGCGTATAATGATAACTATTAGTGGCGAAAGTTGGTAGAACACAACTTCTCAGACAGGTGCAATTTGCTTTTTAATAAGTAATTTTTAGTGATGTACGTAAGTTAGAAGTATTCAGATATCTATAAATAATTATTTATAGATTATTTGTAGATATCTATAAATAATTCTTTATAATTTTTAGATGATTAAATATAGATCTTCAGAGCAGGAGAGTGACTAGCATGCTTTCTGTTGTGTGTGCATTGTGTTGGGTTCGATTCCGAAGATACGCCTGTAGTTTGGATTTAACCTTTAGCCTCGTTTCATTTAGAATACAAATGCTGAACTTTAGTTCATTGAAAGTAATCGTAATTATTGTAGTGCTATTCATGATAATGTCATGTATGTATTTCTCTTAACTTTCCAGGCATTGTCGTGTTTAGTTCAAATCGCATCCGTACGTCGGTCCTTATTTAGCAATGCTGAACGAGCGAAATTCCTCACACAGCTGGTCAGTGGTGTTAAACACATTCTTCAGAATCCTCAGGTTAGTGAGTTGAGTTGGTCTCTTTTTGATGTAAAAGAAAGAAAGAACAATATTATCTAACACAAAGCGGGGAAAAAACATCAAGTATAAAGATGGAGCTAGAATATTTCAATTTACGGTGTTTTATTAGACATAAGAAATAGACTACTTTTCAATTAAGAGTTTTGTTTTAAGACTTCTCGTTACGCTCAGCCGCGCTTTTTTGAATTGTAGAGAATAGCGTAAAGGTAGTGAAGAACATCAACATTTTAAAATGTGAACCATATAGTATTTGTAAGATGCTGTTAAGTAACCTAATAACCGTTTTCAAGACATTCCGTTATAGGGCAGAAATTCAAGTATGTGACAATTATGACATCGTTACCTGCAGAGGCACACCCAAATTTTGGCGTAGAAGTGAAGGTCTGGAAATCAGTATTTATTTAATAGCATTTTGTAGATATTATCTGGCTCACTTGCTATTTATTTCATAGGGACACGGTCGCTCAGTAGTAGATTGCTTTACCTCTGGGCGTGGGATCCCTGGTTCGATCCCCGGCCAAGGAAGTATGTGGTGGACAGAATCGTATCCATGGGTTTTCTCGGGGTAGTCCCGTTTCCTCCCACGTTCTTATTCCACCGAATATTCAGTTATCATTCACTTGCCTTAATCATCTGTCTCTCTCACTCGTGGGACGTTAAACTGAAAGGTTTCATTTCTATTTACTTCATGTTACTCATTGTCAGTAAATTATTCACTAATACTTTCGATTCGATGGATATTTAAATATTTAAAGGATAAAATGCGGCATTTTTAAAGAATAAATTTAAAACTTGACACTTCTACAATGCTTCTAATTTGAAATTTATAGCATATAAGGTAAAGGAAACAACATTTGTATTGTAGGAAAGCAGATACTTAACGTTTTATTAAGTCATTTTTTTGGTGTATGTTCGAATTTGTCACTAAATTTCAATCGTTCTGGGCACTATGTAAATATATAGAAGCACACACACACATAGTGAGTCACACAATAGAATATAAAATTATTATAAGTCATTGTTCATAATATTTATTCTTGGTGTTTTATTTCTCTAAACATTCACCGATACAAAGTTCGCATTACATTTAGGACAATAGATTAGATTAAATTTTGAATTTAGCATCCCTTTTAGCAGCGAGGCTATATAAAACGTGGACGTTCACCTTAACGCGGGATCCGAACCATAAGAGCTCCCGCCGGGAATTTAACCTAGTTCTTTCACGCCAAAGGCGCGTATGCTAACTGCTTAGCCACGAGGGAGCTTCATTTAGGACAGTAGCTAGTAGCCTTTCCTTCACATTTCCCCGCCTTATACTTCTCTCGATCGGAACATATGTCGCAATTACTTTGTCTTACACATTTATGTTGTAACTGTATTGGTGATAAATGGTTGGTTAGTATCTCTTTGATAAGCCTTGCACCTTGTGAAGAACGGGATAGTTCATGAACGGAATTTACAAGTCCTACTTTTCCTTCTTTTGGTGGAAAAGATGTATGTCTTGACCAGGGACAGGTAAAAAAAGTAGAAAGAAAAGTTTATTCCACCACCTCCACTTTGTCTTTGAAATCTGTTATATAATATAGAAGTCCAGCCGATATTTGAGGTAATGTCAATGCGATGTCTTTTCTGTAAACACGCACTGCCCTCTATCTATGTTTCCAGATTCCTTACTATTTACATGCTCGAAATCCGATACGCCACAGAATTCACTCCCATCTTCAATCTCTAATTCATAAGCATCGTAATCAGAAATATGTGCGAGCTCAGGTATTTACTCTTCAGTCTGCTCTGATTTTTTTCAAGTTACACGCTGCGCTTTTACTTGTTGTCGGAATATCCATTTTACACATAAAGTAACTGAAGAAAGAAAGAAAGAAAATAAGATCTTTCACCCCAAAGGCAATGCTACTCTGAGATAAACTGTTAGTTCAGAATGATACATGTTGAGACAGGGAGGTAATATTACAGATTGACCCAATGAAACCTCCCGTATTGTAAAGATTGCTATTATTTATTTAAGAAGATAAAATATTATAAATTACTTTGTTCTGTTTTGAATTACTCTATTCTGGTGTGTGTTGAAATTACACAACAATTGACAACGCAATTATAGTCAATAATACCCAAGAAAACCTCTCATTGTTTGATCGGCTATTTCGCTGTGAGTGGAGGGACGAGAAAAGGGGGGTCGTCGCTTCCGCTTATCACGCGTAGCAGTCGAAATGATTTTTCAAAAGCAGAAGCCTTATGATTATAAAGCATATTGCAGTTGATGGGATTCCTAGGGAGAATGTAAGAATAATTTCACAAGACGGCTTACACTTTCACTCAAACTTTTTTCAGTACCATTTTATACTTTTGAATAAACAAGTTTCTATGCAATACTTTTTGTTTTATTAGCCTGTGAAATGTGGAAAATTTTACCGGGTCACCCTGTACAAGTTCCTGTTCATATGTTTTTGACTGCACGTGATAACACGCATTTCTAATATGTTTACGTTTTGAAACAACGAAGGTAATAGAGCCTACATAATACACACTTGCCTTCTTGTAAAATAAAAAAAAGATCCTAGAAGTGTGTGGGTAGCCTGCTGACTTCAAGATTATCATCACTCAGCATTCCTTTAACAATGAAAAGCAGAACATTACATTTATGTTGCTTGAATTTAACATGACGTTAGATGTAAACTTATATGTATGTAGTTCAGACGCAATGCTTAAAGTTCAAAAAGTTGAGATAAGCGTGGCGAAGAGTCTTAATGACATATGAATAGAGTGCATCCATTATAAAAAGTTATGGTATTGGTATTATAAGAAATAAAACATTTTCGATGTTTTCAAGAAGGCGAAGAGTTAAATGAAATTCTTTTGCAGGGTTTGAGTGATCCAAGCAACTATCATGAATTTTGCCGTTTATTGGCACGACTGAAATCGAATTATCAACTTGGTGAGCTAGTCATGGTAGAAAATTATCCAGAAGCCATTCAGTTAATAGCCAAATTTACAGTAGAGAGCTTAAGGGTAAGTTGCATCATTTTTAAATAGTAGTCTTTAATTAAATCACAAATGCTAAGAATTAAATATTAGAGCTAGAGTTTTCTGTAAGTTTCGTGTCCTTTCATCACGAATGAAGAATTAACAGGCTTTTGTCATTGAAATTTTAAAGTTTTTTTTTTTTTTTTTTTTCGTGTGGATTTCATTGAAATAATGATTCCTTGTTATTTGAGTACTCTTTATTTATTCCAAAAATTTCAATGTAATTTTGTATTAGTAATAGTAGTAAATAGTAGTAAATGTGGATATGCGGGTGTAAGTTTTTAAAGTGTATTTATTTATTTTAATCAGGGTCAGAGAATTGAAATAGCATATGAATTATATATGCAAGAATAATGATTAGTGTGTGTATGAGGTGTAAGTGTATATATATATAAAATATGTTTTCTTATATTACTTCAGCAGTTTACTAATAGCAAAGACAGCAAGCAGAAGCTGGATAATATCGAATAGTAACTATTCTTATACGTTTAAACTCATTCGATATATATTCTGATAATACCAATTCCTTTCGAACTTCGAGGGTTGACACTTGTAGGATTAATAGTTTCCATACGTTGATTATAATTTTGCATCGGATATTTTCTTGTTGAGAAGATTGATAAATTTATTGTGTGAATTTTGAATTGAAAAAGTAAATATAGCAGATAAATGAATAAATCAATAATAAAAGATAAAGTCAGAATTTGTATGTTGAAGTAGATTTACAATAAAGAGACATTGAATTCAACCAGTCCTATGTCGTTTTATTATTGTTATTATTAATTAATTAATTAACTAATTAATTTTTTACACTTTAGTTTATAGGAATGTAGCTTTACAAAATGAACAATACACATAGTCGTGCCATAAGTTCTTTTATTCAAACAGGCGAAACGAAACCAAGTTTTTTAGTATTCTAAATCCTTCATTGCCGCGTTTAGTTTAGTACCAAAGGAACGGAAAAAACACTAGTCTGTTCAAAATGGCCTCAGGTGCCTTCACACACTTCAATCGTTGAGGCCACTCGTCAATGGCTGCACGCAACACATCTTGGTGTGTGGAAGCGGCTACTTTTACTAAATTGACCTTAAGCAACTCAATATTGCGGTGAGACTTCTTACAGCCATTCTCCTCTAAGTAGTCCCAAAGGCGGTAGTCCAGCGGGTTAAGATCCGGGCTACCAGATGGCCAATCCTCAGCGGCTATGAAGTGGGGAACATTGTTGGCTAACCACTGCTGGTTCATCTTCGCCTTATGTGCTGGCACGAAGTCTTGGTGAAGTATTCATTCTGCGTCAGAAAACCGACTGTGATACAATGGTTTCATTGCCTTCTCCAAAACATCGTTTTGGTAATTTGCTGCCTTGGTCTTGATTCCCTGTTCGGAGGAGTGACTTGTAAGAAACGCCCCTCCAAACCATCACGGAAACTGGGTGGTGGCCTCTTTGGACCCTAAGAATTTGTTCGGCAGCTTCCCGAGAACTGTGAGCCTAAATTCTGTTGTCGGTTGAATTTTTCTTATGCGGTGAATATTTTTTCATGGGTGAACAGGATTCACCTGTATTTTCCATTCGCATACCGGTGGAGTAACCTCTTGGCCCTTGTGGCTCATATTTTCTTTAAAGCTGGTGTCATTAGTTGCCTTGTGGTTCTTCTGTAAACCCAAAGTTTAAGGCCCTGCTTGATGATGCGAGACATCGTTCTCTTCGGTATATCCATCTCCCATGTCATGATTTTGTATTTTCGAAGAGAATTTCGACGAATTCGTGCAGCTACGGCTTTTATAGCTGCTTGCGTCCTTGAAGTGTGCGGGCGGCCATTTCTTGCTCTGTCATCGATCGAGGTGGTGTTCAACCATTTGATGCACAGATACGCAAATTTTTGCGTAAATTCAAAGGTTTTAAAAGATTGAAAATCTCTACCCCTGACTTGTTGCACTTATGCAACGCGATCACAGCGATACGATTCTCTTTGATGTTGCCCCACTCCGTGTTAACTGGACGAGTAAACGACACAAACAGGGGACTGGTTTGCACTAAATGTTCGGCACGATGTTGTATAAACAAACTGGTCGCAAACGTCAGTCGAATTTTCCGTGTGGTGCTAGTGATCCTACGGCACTACTGGGTGTATTATATATGTATATATATACACATACACAGAGTATTAATGAACTATACCGACAAAATGTAAGAGGTGATTCCTCACATCAAAATAAGACAAAAAGTTCATATGGACGTATGGCGAGAAGTCCATAGTTTCAGAGCTAGGGTTGTCCAAAATCCCGAAAAAGCGAAATTTCAACAGGTCCTATTTCGAATTCCAGAAACTGTGGATGGTGGTCCTTATGAGCGTAAAGGAAGCCATGCATACACAATCCAAAAATACATATTTCGTAAATTTTCAATAGGTATACAGGGTATTTTCTACAGGGTGTAATTCTGTGATATGCTCTAGAGTTTTCAATATACCCTGATTTCAAGGAGGGTCCAAAGTTGGCAGAAGGTAAGCGCTGACAACAGTGGACATCCGATTCTTCGGAGGGAAGTCGAAAGTGTTAGGAACCGGCAGCTCCATGTTCTTTCGTGTTCGGAATTATGTGATGCGATGTATTTCGTCGCAGAATATTTCATGTTTTCTTCACTTATAAGCGTGAGAGAAAACATTGCTGCATGCGTTTTCCCGAATACGAGAAACTGTGTTGCTGACAATCCTTAACACTTCCGACTTTCCTCCGAAGAATCGGATGTCCATTGTTGTCAACGCTTACCTTCTGCCAACTTTGAACCCTCCATGAAATCAGGGTATATTGAAAACTCTGTTTAGAGCATATCTCAGAATTACACCCTGTAGAAAATACCCTGTATACCTATTGAAAATTTACGAAATATGTATTTTTGGATTGTGTATGCATGGCTTCCTTTACGCTGATAAGGACCACCATCCATAGTTTCTGGAATGCGAAATAGGGCCTGTTGAAATTTCGCTTTTACGGGAATTTGAACAGCCCTAGCTATGGACTTTCCGCCATAGGTCCATATAAACTTTTTGTCTTATTTTTGATGTGAGGAATCACCTCTTACAATTTGTAGGTATAGTTAATTAACACATACATATATATGCAGTTTACAAGAAGAAACTGTTTAGTAATTTTTATGAATGGAGCATTTTTATTTGTTGCTTCTATAATTTCTGTAGTTCGAATATATGTTGGTATGTGTTTAGAAAAAATACTCAGGAAGTTACGAAATTTAACGTAGCATGAATATTTGTTAATGAAATTTTAACTTAGCATGAATATTTGTGTGAAAGTTTAACGACGTACTGACTTTCGAAGTTTTTTTTAATACTTAATACTCTGTTTACATGGTTTTACTTCAGAAATGTTTCGATGACCTCTATATGGTACCTAGCTGGGCTCTTCACTGTTTTCTATATACTATTTCTAGTAAAGCGTGGTATGCTTTGTCCACATTTACAAAGGATACATTATTATAATCAAATTTTAAAATAGTGTAAATGTATTTACTATAAAATAATCGAATCAGTATGCCAATTTTTTGTTAATTTAAAACACCTGATGATTTTTTACAAGACTGTTTTATAGTCAGAGATAAATGTAGAGAATTTGAGGATATGGAGTGCCGTTGCTTTTCATCATAAATAAATAAATAAAACTTACCTGAATATTGTTCCTTTATGTGTTCTTAGCGTATAGTTCAGAGCTTCCCGCGGTAAGCACGTGAAATGTAGGCTAGAGAAAACGTTATAGGAGTATTATTCAGGTTAGTTCTAATTATTAGTACAGTTTATTCCATAGGCTCAATAACTAATTATAAATAAATATAGTTGAATCAAAGAATCTGGGAGCAAACATAGAAAATAGCCAAAAGGTGAAAGTCTATCGATCGCAATGATGAAATTTTATGTGTGTGTGTGTGTGTGTGTGTGTGTGTGTGTGTGTGTGTGTGTGTGTGTGTGTGTGTGTGTGTGTGTGTGTGTGTGTGTGTGTGTGTGTGTGTGTGTGTGTGTGTGTGTGTGTGTGTGTGTGTGTGTGTGTGTGTGTGTGTGTGTGTGTGTGTGTGTGTGTGTGTGTGTGTGCGCGCGCGCGCGCTGTCTATGCGGCAGTAATGTGTTATCGTTTTCCTCTTTTCTCATTATTAAATATAAAAGAGGATATTTTGTATTCTTCTTCGGTATTTGTATTCGTACCATCGGGCATTGTGCTTACGTATATTCTTTTTTTACTTTCGGTTTTACATCAAGCTTATTAATAGCTTGTTTCTTTGTTTCTAAGTAAGTCTGTAATGAGTGAAACGCTTTTTAATATCGGGAGTGCTTGTTTCTCGTGTACATTAGTTTGGAACAGTGAACATGAGGTTGAGAGTGTAAGAACTAAGTAAATAAAGTCCAATTTATTAATTGTTTTTAAAAGTATAGTAAAGGACATTTAATGCCATCTCGTGCGTACAATAAATACATTTTTATGAAAAAGATTGCTTATTTTTTTTAAAGAAAATAATATTGCAACTTTGCAGCGAAAGCTTATGCCTCTATCTTCTAGTAGAAGTATAGATCGAATGGCCACAATATTCATTAATACTTTGGTTTCTGTTTATGCATGAGTGTTAGTAAATATATATGACTACATATATTTAAAAAATATTTTGGAGACCTAAATAAATTAATCCTAACAAAGAAAATAATTATTAAAAATCTGTTTTAAGACACTCAATTGAGAACTCCTCGTTTAATTTTGTTCTTTTTATTATTAATAGCTTGTATTCCCAAAGAAAACTATTATAAAAGCTTTGTTTTGAAGCATGAATAATAATACGAAACATTTATTTAGTCCTTCCTGACACTATGTACATTTATTCTGTGTTTCAGATGTGGCAGTTTGCCCCTAACAGTGTGCACTACTTGTTGAGTCTGTGGCAAAGAATGGTTGCTTCGGTTCCTTATGTTAAGGCTACTGAGCCTCATTTACTTGAAACATATACTCCGGAAGTCACTAATGCTTATATAACGTCAAGGCTTGAATCTGTAGCTGTTGTAGTCAGGTATGAAATTGCTGCTTATTGTTTATTGCGTCGTGCTTCTTATACTTAAAAGGGATTTTGATACAAACACGTGTTAGTGTTTTTTCGTTTTTAACAAATAATTGACTAATGTTAAGAAAGACATGAATCAGTATCTTATTCCTTCAAAATTTGTGTAGAAAATGGTTATTACATGTAATCAAAAATTGCTGCTAACAGTTATTTAGCAACTTACTGAATATTTACAGATCTGAAAGAACAAATGTAACTCGAATAAATCAGCGATAAACCCTTTTCACAATTAGAATAGAAGCGTTGAATTATATCCTTTTCCTGTTTATTTCGTTTCCTGTGTCATTCCACAAGAACTCAGGGAGTTGTATTCCGAACAACCATTTGACTGCTAATTTTAGTTAGTCTTTCCTAGAATAAAGACCTGTGTAAAAGTTTTACTTTTATTAAATTCTTGATTTCACCTAGGTGATTGAATAATGCTTAAACAGCCAAATTCTTACGTGTAGAATCCCTGATAACGCTCCTTGTAGTTTATGAGTCTTACTGTAGTGGGACCAAGGATTCCATCTGGACGAAGATCTTGATAAACAATTGGATCACATTATATACGAGAATAAACATCAGATCATTAATTCTAATCATAATTGGATACCAAAAATCTGAAGAAATTTGTTGCGTTTTTACTAACCGGCAGTGATAAGTTCAGTTACTACATTTGGTAACGTTATGAAGAATTTGTAATAATGAGTGATTGCTAGAGACGAAACTTTTTCGCAACAATTTTGATATTTTGTAGCATTAATTATTACAATTTTCACATGTATGTCCATTTATTTTATTAAATGTAGCACAAGTTATATATATAAAGTGGCACTTATATACAGTATATTTTTGGTAGTAAGGTGTATCTAAAGTGAGAATATATCTTGAGGTGCATATTCTGGCTAATGTCTAACTGAAATGTAGAAAGTAATGCAAAATTTCAAACACTTCTTCTAACCTCATCCTTACTTAAAGGATAACAAGCAGCAAGACATTACCAATTCTTCTTTTAAGTTCGTTCTCCTGTCGGTAACAATTATATTATACTGAGAAAAGAATCTCTCGGCATCAACACTCAAGACTGGCAACCATACTGAACGTAACGAGCTGACAGCAAATGACCTGTGGTTAACTTTTAAACTGTTTAACAGTGATACAATGTCAGCTTCCTTATCCTTACTGTTGAGAACTTCAATAACCTACTTTTAAATTCACCGTAAGCAACCAATAGATCATGCACATTTTCACCACAAAACAGTCAACGATTTGAACAACAGTTCAGTTCTGTTGATGTCTACATCTTTATGAAATGAAACAGTTTTGGATGAAATAACTCTCAGAGCTTTTCGTAAACTCTCCACACAGAATTGTCGTCACTTATTTGTTTGTAATTTTTCAGCTTTATCAATACTTTTGACATGCAGGTTTTCAACTTTGCTTCGACTTCAGCCTGGTGAGAAGCACTACCCTTTTTAATTAACTCTGCACACGTTTATATTATTGCGAATTTTTGC
Organism: Thermobia domestica; assembly: GCF_964235325.1. Taxonomy (NCBI): domain Eukaryota; kingdom Metazoa; phylum Arthropoda; class Insecta; order Zygentoma; family Lepismatidae; genus Thermobia; species Thermobia domestica. The sequence goes on along the minus strand of NC_137454.1, from coordinate 122,806,691 downwards.
GAAATTCGGCATCGCTTGTGATAAATGCGAATAGAAACGAAAAATTGAAATTCTTGCTAATTATTACTAATAGTAGCAGACCGAAATTTTCCTGCTTGAGCTAACTCTTTAATTTATTTCCCGACAGTAAGGTGAGCATAAGGGTCCCGGCTGACCTTAGTGACGAACAAATAGACGTTGAAAGTGACACTACGTCTTGCAAGCTTACGGATTTTATGGAGAACTTAATTTAGCGTCGTGTACGTTTTCAGTAAAATGCAACGATCTTTAAGTTAAATAATATAAATACAGTTTTTAATTATTATTAGTAATAATTAGCAAGAATTTCAATTTTTCGTTTCTATTCGCATTTATCACAAGCGATGCCGAATTTCGCAAAAATTCGCAATAATATAAACGTGATTTTTGGCTCTGAAGCGAAAAGTTTGAGGTTTCCTGAAACATATATGCATTTCTTTTAACGTTTCACACATATCGCATTAGCGAAAAAGTTTCGTCTCTACTGATTGCCTAAGATGTCGTAATAGTTCTGTTCTCACAAAATTTCCTGATTAATATATATATATATATATATATATATATATATATATATATATATATAATGTAGATAGATAGATAGATATGTTCCTTTCTTCAAGTGCTGCTGAAGTTAGAGGCAGATAGATTTTAGTTTTCAGTACTATATAAGAGGGTGTAAAATTAGCAGTCAATGGTTATTCTGAATACAACAATCTGCAGATGTTTCCAGTGGAATGAATAGGAATCAATATAGTAGGAAGAGAGGAAATAAGTTAACGCTTCTAAGGTACACTGTCCAAAATTATTGTCGCATGTCTATAAATATGTTGTTGTATGCTGAATATAGTACCCTACAAAATCATTATCAAATTGTATTCTTCCAAGAAGACAGTTATAGATGTGCGACAATCATTTTGGACATGAGTGTACATTATTATACTTCCAAACTATGCTAATCATAAGTATTGAGAGTTACGTCTATTGAACGGCTATGTTCATTCGTTCATATATCCGTCTGTCGACAGGTATCAAAGCTAAAACGGTAAGAGAGATCGAGATGTATGGTTTCTTTTTAATTGATTTAGCGTCTGAAGAATAAGTTCCATCTCCTCCTTTAACTCTGTTCACACTGGAAATGGTAGAAACGAACTGTTGATCGCTGCAAAGCAAAAACGGTAATAGATAGTAACAAGCTGTTTTTTGGATTCGATTCAGGATCTCAAGAAAAGGTGCAATTTCCACCCAGATTATTCTCCAAAAACCGAAAGTGGTAGAAATTTTCTATCTTTCTAGTTTCAATACTCTCCATAGAACAAAGACGATAACATAGAGTGAGGAGCGGTTTTTTGGACTCGATTCTGCATCCCAAATATAAGTTCCATCTCCCTTTAACCCTCTTATCTACGTTGATCGCTGTAGTAGAAAAACGGTAATAGAAAGTGGCAAGCGATTTTTTTTTTTTTTTTTTTTTTTGGAATCGACTAAGCGTTTCAAGGAAAGATACATCTTCATCCGTATTACTCTTCTAAAATCACAGTGTTGATTGCCTTAGAATAGAAAAGGAAATGCATAACGGCAAGCGGTTTTTAAAAATCGGTTCAGCGTTTTAAGAAAAGATACCATCTCCACTGGTAAAAAATCGTCATAACCGGAAGTGGTAGAAATATTCTAGTATTTCCGGTTTCAGTATTGATTTCAGATATATATATATATATAATATCGAGAAGCGGTTTTGTGGAGTTGATTCAGCGTCTCAAGAATACGTTCTCTCTCTTCCATTATTCCTCCATTCAAACCGGAAGTAGTAGGAATAATCTGTTTTCAGTTTAAATGTTTATAGCTATAGAACAAAAACGATAATAGATAGCGACAGACGAATTTTTGCAATCGAGTTAGCGTAGGAAAATATTGCATAGGTTCGGAAGTAGTAGAAATTTACTATTACTTCCGTTTTACATTTGATCTTACAGATCAAAAACGGTAAGAGGTATCGAGAAACGGTCTTTCGCAGTCAATCGAGCGTCCCAAGAAAAACTCTTATGCCAACAAGAAGTGGTGGAAATTGTACCAGTTTCAACACCCACCACAGTATACATAGAACTGTAATAGAGAGTAGTTTCCTAATATGGAGCTAATACCGTAATAATAGGTTCCGTCTCCAATTTTATTCATCCGTCGCAACCAGAAATGGTAGAAATCTTCTGTAACTATTAGTTTTAGTATTGTTTTCCATGGATGAAAAATAATACTATGGCGGCAGACGATTCGGTTTTAATATTGATTGCTGTATAGTAATAATTGTAAGAGCAAAAGACTATTTTTGATAAGGATTCAGTGTCAGATAAACAGGTTTCATTTCTAAAATTAGTCTTTAAAATTTCAGCTAAAAGTTGGATAAATCTGTTTCAATATTGAATTTGCATTGTTTGGAAGTCTCCCAGAATTTGTCAACTGTGAAACGAAACTCACTTGTTTTATTATTCTAATTTAGAAGGCGTTAATGTGCTTCTCTAACCTTTGTCATAAATTGTTGCATTTTAGGTTGCAGTAAGGTGTAGGTGTATACTTTCCTCCTCACCCTTTTTTTCTCCTTTCATAGAAAATAGCAACGTCTTTCTCTGTTACGTTAATATGAAGTACCTTGACCTATAAACCCAGCAGTAGGAGAATGAGAAAGTTCGACAGTCTATTCTGTACTGTTAATTTGACAAAAGCAAATAATTTTGTGCTTTCTTTTTCTAGAATATGTATTCCTTTGAACTTGAAACAGGCTCGTTCTGACTGCAAGATATCCATTTTAACGTGAACGAAATAAGTACTGTCACATATTCTTCATTTTGTTGTTAAATTATGTTTCTGTATTTCTACCCCACTGTATTATGTTTCAGAAATCCAGACTTACAGAAAGGGAAGTACAAGAAATTTAAGAAGGACAGAAATTAAAATGCTTCAAAATGTTGCTAATGACTGCACATGGAAGCTATTTGCATATCAAATGAAAATAAATAGTAAAGATCTTGCCTCTGTTACTTACGAAGTAAGGAAAGTCATCACAAACCTGATATTTTGTCTGTTGACGTCATGGTTGTAGATAATATATATATACATAATTGGAATAAAACAATTTCTCAATCGAGAATAAAAATTAATTTCTTGGCAGAAAATAGTGAAAATAATCACAACACTGAAAAGGTGCACTATGAAAGAAAAAAATATATGAAAAGAAACTTTACTTGATACCGGGAAAAAGGACTGAAAACTGAGAAATTGTGTAAATAATAAGTAAATAGTAATAGAAAATTAAAAAAAATAAAAATATAATAATAAAACTAGGAGATACAATCCTGTTATCGTACATGCATTTTTGTCTTGTTATTTCGTCGCTTTACACTCCTACCCATCTATTCCTTCCATGAGTCGTATGTTCCTCCACTAATGTCCTTCTGCTTACAACCTGGTAACAATATCTCGTGAGCATTCCAACATGGGGCCCATTTGGATGCTTCACAGCCTTTTGTGTGTTCTTTAATTTTTCTGTTTATCCGTATTTCTTTCCTTCCTTGTTTGATGAAATATTGAACGAAACTGCTTGCAATGTACTTTTTTAATGTTGTAATTATTTTCTCACTATTTTGTGGTAAGTAGTTTTATGTACTGTATATAGCAAAAGATGTTCAGGTTATCCATCGTCCTTCTCTTCCTTCATGGGACACGGTGGCTCAGTGATAGCGCATCTTTAATGTTAGGAGTCATTTGTTCGATACAAGTATGTAGTGGACAACATGATGTCCATAGTGTTTTTTTTTTTTTTTTTTTTTTGAAGGTCTGTTTTCTCTCGCATTTATATTCCACCAATTTTTGCCATGATCATTTACTTCCATTTCATCTTTTTTCTTTTACATACGAGGTACAACCATGGGATATGCTTCTAATATAAATCACAAACTTACGAATAGTGGCCCCGCGTATTGTAGTCGCTAATGCTCTCGCCCTGGGTGCAGGCAGTCCCGGTTTCGATTCTCGTTGGTGGCTCTTGATCGGAAAGTTGTAAAATCCTTTCCATGCCGGCTTTCTTAAGTGAAGTTTTCTTTAGTTTTCCTCATTCACATCACGCAAATGCCCTTGTGATACCTAACATAAAGGTCTCAAACCGCCGCCTTCTTTCGTCACTTTTCCGATAGTGTGCTCGCGTAGGGACGTCGTTCTTCATATGTGACGGACTAAAATGGCCATAGTTGCCGAAAGCCGACAAATATAATTCCTAATCCTAATAATCATATGAGTGGGCATGACAGCATCAGACAAAATATTAGATTTGTAATACTGACATTCTTTAAATTTTAGGAGCAATCAATTTTTATTTTCATTTCATTTGCTTCAAAATGCTTTTAAAAGTAAAGTTCAAGTTTGAATAAAAGTTGGTTAAAGCTGTGTATTTTCGTTGTATATTGTAAGCTTTCTATTGATGTGAATTGTTCTGTAATTGAAAATACGGTTTCAGTTCACATTATCAATATTAAATAGAATAGATATGTTCTTTAGTAGGTATCAATTTGGTATTGCGCTTCGATACATTTATCTATTTCTTTATTTTCAGGGAGGGTTTGGAAGATCCTTTAGAGGATTTGGGAATGGTTCAACAGCAGTTGGAGCAGTTGTCGGTTATTGGTCGTTGTGAATACCAAAAAACCTGTACACTTCTAGTGCAGCTGTTTGACCAAGCAGCGAGGACTTACCAAGAATTACTAAATAGTCCGAATGCACAACAGGTGGATGTTACCATACAGGAAGGTAAGCTGATGATGCATTTACTTTCAGAAAATAAAATAAAACTAATTTAAAGTTGAGAATCTGTGTTCCTAGCTTGCGCGAGACAACTAGTGAAAGTGTTAATTTTCAGAAAACTCCATAGTAATTTGCGGATAATATCAACGTATCGGTTTTCCATTCTGATTCTGAGAGCATTGTCAAAACGATAAAAAGGTGATTGATAAAGAAAGACAATTAAATCGACATCTTGATTTAGTCTACAATGAAATTCTGAACGTTCTAAGGCTAATAGTGAGTATATATTATAACAAATGAACACTGACTTAGTTTTCTATTTTATCAGCAAGATGTCAGTGCTCATATTACCGATCACTACCTTTACAAGAATATGACGAAATGACATTATTATATACGAGACGTGTTAAAAAAAAAAAAAAAAAAGCGATGTTTTGTCAACACTAATGAAGTTGAACATGCGCAGGAGCATGCCCTAGTATTTTGTGTTGACAACAGAGCTAGAATTGTCCGAGTGGAATTGCATACTCGCGAGTAGCAGTATGATGAAATAACTGCCGGAATACAAAATCCTGCCAAATGTGAAGTGAGATCTGTCATTTGTAAACACCAAAGGATAAAATGCAGTTAACAGGAATTGTGTGCCATTTACAGACTGACAGTAATAAATGAAAAGAAGCTCAGGCAATGGTGCAGGATGTTTCGGGAAGGGCGTTCAAATGTTCATGACGATGAGCGTGGCGGAAGACTTAGAATTGAGACGGACGACCTGGTTGAACGCGTTAACGAGAAAATGCGATACAGTCGCTGTTCACAATAACTGAACTCGCCAAGATTTTCCAGAAGTGTCTGCGAAAACGGTGCATTGTGAATTGTAATTGACAAGAACAATGTGTGAGGTGAGTGCCAAAAATGCTTTCAGTCACTCACAAAGAGCAAAGAACGATAACTGCACGTAATTTTATTGGCTCACTGGAGGGAGGATGATGACTTCTCACGTAGTGACATGGGACGAAACCAGAATTCGAAGTAGCAGCTAATGCAATGTCGGCACTCTGGTTCTCCCAAAGCGAAGAAATTCAAACAAACACCATCAATTCACCAAATCGTGGCAACCGTGTTTTGGGACCAAAAAAATGAGATTCTTTATTCATGGAACCAGAACGATCAGTTAGAGCAGATGTGTTGTCAAACACTGAAGAATCTGGCCATCCAAAATTTGCGAAAAAGAATGCCACGATTTGGAATAGTTCTAATCCATGACAACGCCTGCCCACACACAGTTGCTCATACTGTTGAGACAGTTCAAAGATTTCGATGGGAACTATTTAATTATCTCCCTTGCCGTCAGCGATTTCTTTCTTTTTCTTCATCTGAAAAAAGTGGCCTTTATCAAAAAGTTTGAACAACAGTGAAATGCTTAAGACATCAGTTATTTACGGCTACGCTCTCAGGCGGTAGATTTTTACATATAGTTTATACAGAAGCAGCTTGTGCCACGCTACCAGAAATGTCGGGAGATCGTTTTCTTAATACACGTGTCTCGTTTAATTTCATGTTATTTTAATTGACTTCCGTTTTCAGATTGAAATTAACGTTCGATGGAAATGGAACCTCCTCACATTACTCACTGAATTAAACCAGGAAAAAGGAGTAGATGTTTTCCATTAGCCCTTTGTAACTTTTCGTAAGTCACAGTAGCGAATTCCTCAAGCTTTACACAAAATTTGATGTCACATTGTTGCTCAAACTTCTGCAGGTCTAGTTTCGTATCACATCTCACAAACACAACTTCACTTCAAACACTCGTGTAAAAATGTAAGGCAGCAGCTGTGCCTGTTCGTGTACAGTGTTGCCAGTCCCATTACTTTCCTCACACACCACGTATATATAGACAGTTCGTGAGGCCTTATATCAGTGAGCTTTTTAAGGAACTTCTATCCTTATATTTTAAGTATATGTGATTTTCTCTGTATTTTCTTTTCGTGAATAACAGGAACACATTTCTATTAACCTAGACAGGATAAGAATATATAGGATTTTGACGCGTAAATGAATATTTAAGCTTAAAAGTTACTCAGCATACACGAGATTTTCACTGCATATAAATTTTCATTTGAGCTTTTAGCAGTAGATACATAGTCATATTTAATTTATTCATACGTGAAAGTAGTTGAATTTTAATTATATTGAGAATTATTGTGAAAGCTCTCTCATGCTTGCATAGTTAACATGCTCCCTTGTGCTGCGGAAGTCCTATGTTTAATCTCTGATTAGTACTTGTGATTTTGATTCTAGTTATGTTTTTAGCTCTCGTCTCATATCTTCGGAGCTGAACAAAACTTATTTCCAACGAACAAACAACAAATTGTAAGTCAGAAAGAAACAAGTTTTTAAAGAGAATATATTATCAGCCATTTGTGGCCGGTGTATGACGTGTTTAACAAACATATGCACTCACAAGTATGTTCCCTCTCTAATGTTCTATCCAAAATAATAAACTCAGAAAGAACACACAATTGCAAGTATATACAGTTACAGGTCCATACCACAAGGAAGCAACAATGGGATAGTTTCATTTCTTAAGATACAAACTGAGAACTAAAATGTAACAACTGATTTATCACAAATAAGCAAACAAACTAATTTTTACTCATAATTTAACTGATTAATATTTGAATTCTTTACTACTGCTTATTTTTATTGTTTTTCTTTGCTATCGTACACTTATTTTTTCCTTCGATTTGTTAACATAATACTGTGTAATTAGTAGGTAAAAGGGACGAGTGATGCTATAAGCAATACTAAGTTGAAAGCGAAAATCGTACATAGATTTAAACAAGTACTTTCAAATACTATGAATTCCTTCTTGCAGTTGAAACATGAGTTCGGAAGTTTTTGATATAAACAGCTGATTGTGATAAGGAAGAAAAACTCATCTCTGTGAGAAGCAAAATAAGCCAACGACTTCCCTTCACTCCTATTCTTATCGCTTACAGCCAAAGACGTACGGGTTTCGCAGTTACTTTTCTGGGATTTTAGTTCTATGAAAGTGAATAGCTAATATATACCCAAATTAGAATAATAATTGCGTATCTTAATAGCACTATAACTAAATACTGACTACTTTTCTTCGAGTGGTTCGGAACCATTTGTCACAAACAGTCTCTTTCTTCCATGTCGGATTTTAACACAAACTACAGCTAATTTCACTCACTTTGGTAACGAATCTTGATCAAGTTAATGGAACTGCGTTAATAAAAGAAATTAGAAAAAGTATTACGATATATATATATATATATATATATATATATATATATATATATATATATATATATATATATATATATATATATATTTCTTTCCTTTTTTCCACGAAACACACAGAGTCGTTCTTATGTTGAACTCAGGCCTCCATACGGTGTACGCGTAGAAGAAACAAATGACGATGCAAGACATTGTGTACCGACTCCGCTCTTTCTCAATATTACCACCTGTACAGACGTTAATTCGTCAATATCTATTCAAATTTTTGTTACAGAATGTTACACGTTGAAGCATGCTTTTACGACCTGAAAAATAGATAGAGCAAGAAGGGACGAGTTAGAAGAATCGAAGAAAAGGTGTTAGCAGTAGACGAATAGTCGTGGATGTATGAGTTATGTATCTGCAAGACCGTCAACTACGCCAGTGATGTCCTTGTTTTTCTATTACAGCTGGCTTTATGAAAGCCAGGTTTCATGTTCGCTTGTTGTTCTCTCTGTGTGGTTTATTTCTTAAATAGGGTAATGATTTGTGGCTACCTGTTCAGTAGCTGATGGTATATACCAGCTTTTAGCGATTCCATTGTTTACTTCATCTTCGATAAAAGGCTGATCGGGACACATGCGAAGATTTTGATCACGTGAAGAAATACGAAATGACGCACGTGTAATCTGTTAGTTCTTAGACTGGGTAAATTATCGTTAGTTCACGGAGAAGGAGGCAGCCACAAAGAAAGTTTCTCTTACGAATTCGTGTTTATAATGCTGAGCAACCAATGATTCTGAGGATTATTGAAAATATCAAGTCAACACCTCATACATCTATACGAACATGTACTGATATTGAATGTGTCAATTTTCCGTGAACACAACACATGTGATCGTATTCTCATGGTTAAGACATCCAGGCCCAAAGCAAGAAAATGGGTCAGATTTTTTCACCAAATAGAGTAGGAAAGGAGCTCTAATGCCATGGACATTCAGGAAAATTGTGCCTTTGAACTCGAACAAAGTTTTAAAAATCGTTGTCTGCGAACTGGAAACGGTCTCTGGAAAGTAAATATGGAGGGTGTCTCAAAAGTCCTCTGCCATAGGGTAACTCTGTTAATAGCAGTTACAACAAAATGTAAGAGGAAAAATCATCTCCGAATGTGATGATTTCAATCTAAAGTGAAGGAATTTTTTAAATCGGATGAGCCGTTTGAAGTTACCGTCTTTTACGCAATGTCGATGGCCAGCCCCAATTTCAAACAGTAACTTTATTCACTTATGTTGTGAGTCCAAGTAAATGGCAACATTGCATTTCCATTTAACATTGGGCGCATAAAGAGTGTACAGTCCAAATGACAAGTCCGCTTTTAAAAAAAATCTTTACTTTAGATCGAAAACATCATATTTGGAGGATTTGAAAACATCATATTCCATTTCCCCTCTTATGTTTTGTTGTAACTCTAATAACAGTTACCCTACGTCAGGTGACTTAAGACATCCTGTATATATATATATATATAAATATAAAAGAATGTTCCGTCTCTAGCTCAATATCTTATAATGAGAATTTTGCGATGGAGAGTGTCAGCCGTAGTGGTAGCCTAAAATAGACTTACAACTGATGATGACATATGATATTTATTGAGGCGAGTACAGTTCTCAAAATCTTTCACGGTTCCCGATCAGCCTTCTGTAATTTTATTATATATATATATAATATGTCTATGATGTGTTTTTCGTATGGTACCATCTCACAAAAAGTTACATAATGTTTATTTTATTGCAGGACGCCTTACGTGGCTGGTGTACATAATAGGTTCAGCAATAGGTGGTCGCGTTTCATTTAACAGTAACGATGAACATGATGCGATGGATGGAGAATTGGTGTGTAGGTATGCAAGATGAAATATAATATATATGCTTATGCATTTCCAGCTGCTTTCTAGTTATATTATTATTATTATTATTATTATTATTATTATTATTATTATTATTATTATTATTATTATTATTATTATTATTATTGTTACAATAACTTCCTGAGATTATTATTGATACATGTTAAACCATTTTGAAAAGTTTGTTTTCCCTTACATTTTTTCTACGCGGTCTGTTCTACACTATCTGCTGTACTATTGTCAAGCTACTGTTCTTCCATCACTGGCAGATTGCGTTTGCAAATTTCAGAAGCCCAATGAGCTACTATTTTCCATGGATCTTTTCCTTTTGCCGTAAGAATAACCCTGTTTAGTCTAGTACTTTAGAGGGAGAGGGCACTGTGTCTCTCTGGTAAGAAGGCTCTCCTAAGTGAAAAGTCGCTTGTTCGATTTTAATGCATTTGAGTGTGAAGAATAACGCATCCATGGGTTTTATGGGAGGTCTCCTGTTTCTTGTCACTGTCGTCGTTCTATCGCTTATTTATCATTCACTTGTAAGTGCCATCTCCGTCTCCTTTAACCTACAGAACATAACGGTTAGATGTTATGCTAAATGTTTTGTTTCATTTAGCGTGTTGTCCTTCCTTTGCTTTTGTTACGTCCCTTAGAATACACTTTTTTCTTACTGTTCGAAGTTCTAACCAACGGTGTACTTTTCTATATCAAGTACTTCGTTTTATTTTACGAACTCTGCTGAGTTTTCGGTAGTTCGAATCCGCAGAAGGTTTTTTCAGTTACCTGAATATTACCGTTAACTAGAGAAACGATAAATTTGCAACTTGAATTTATCGAAAACCCACTGCGTATAAAAAATACATTTACAAAAATTCAGCACATGCGATTGGGGCAAATAATGGATATTTTTATTAATTAATTATATTATATTAATTATATTATCGACTTCAGGAGACCTCAAAACAGAAACAGTACTACAAATAAAGCTAATTGATACGACATGGCCACTTTACAATATTATTATTATTATTATTATTATTATTATTAAAAGTAAAGGTTATATTTGGCACCAAAATACGAGAAGGCATCAAAAGATTCGTGCAATCACCTAGAAGAAATCTACTCTGGAGTACACTGACACCATGATGGTATTAGTCCTTTTCTACGTAGTCACCGTGCCTAGCAACACATTTTTGCTAGTGGTTCTTCACTTTCCGTAAGCCCACTTTGTAAAAGTCCACAGTTTGGCCTTGAAACCACAGTTCAACCTCAGAAATGACGTAATCTTTATTGTCAAAATGGCGTTCTCTGAGTGGATGTTTCATTTCTGAGAAGAGAAAGAAATCACTTGGTGCTAGGTCCCATGAGTATGAGGTGTGGGGCAATATTTCATATCCTAATTTCACTGCCTTCATCATGGACATAGTCGGAATGAGCTTTGTCTACCAACAGCAGCACCTCGTTTGTAACCAATCCACGACGTTTCGTAATCAGTTCCTCTCGTAAATTAGCTAGGAGATGTTAATAATAGGTACTAGTAATAATTTGTCCGTGTGGTAGGTAATTCGTCATGATGACCGTTCAAAGTCCCAGAAAACGCAAGCATCATCTTCTGCAGGCTTCTGCACTCGTGCCTTTGTTATGGTTTGGAAAGGAGGAGGTATTTCTATTCTTTCTATGTCATAAAGGTAAACCGAGCTTCATCCATTGTCACTAGTCTGTCGGAGAAGTCCTCTTCATCCACCTCACAGCGATGCAATATCTCTTCTGTAGCGTCCTCGCTGAATTTTCTTCAAGAAAGGTGGGAGGAGTCGTGGCACCCACCGTACTGACACTTTTGGAAAATACAGCTGGTTGTGAATGATATTCCAGGCAGACCTATAACTCATATCTATTGTACACATAACACTTTCAATTGTTATTCTTTTGTCTTCCATTATGATCTCAGCTTTCTCCGTCGAGGTGGCATTATCAGTGAAAAATCGTGGCGTTCACGGTGGTTAGGTGTCCAGTTTGAAATTGCTGTTTCCACTTGGATACCATCTCATAGGATAGGCTTTCATCCCCAGTCTTCTTTAATCTCTTCGGGGATCTGCTTTGCTGATTTCTTATTAAGATGGAGGAACTAAAACATGCTCCGTGTCTCAAGTTTGTCAAGCATCACACCTTCAGTCATTTACCTTTAATAATAATAATAATAATAATAATAATAATAATAATAATAATAATAATAATAATAATAATAAAGTCCTAGCGAGTCCAGAATTTGCATAGTTAACATACAAGGATCTGAGTATAAAATCATGTCCGAGGGGGTTTGTAGTTCGTCACCTTCTAGGTGAATTTACGAACTCTTTAGTACCCCATCGTAGGAATCTTTATCACACCTAAGAAAGTAACATCAATTAGTGCCTCTCAGTTTCCGTAATTCCCGCTGAGATTAAAACATAGTTTTGTTTCAAAAACACAATTTGAAATCTACTTTAAAATCACCAATGAACTTCAAAAGGCGTTACAAAAAATATTTTTTTGAGATATCGTAGATAGGGAGACGTTATATGACATTTCGTGTGAATAGTGCTACATATATTAGAGGAACAAGCAGACTTTAAGAGCTATAGTAATACTCTAGGAATATATATATATATATATATATATATATATATATATTGTCAAGACAATAAATATTTTATAATTAAATTGATGTAGTTTGAAATTATTGTTAATTTTTAAAATCTAACTTCAGTCTTATTTTCGTTTATAAAATATGTACTAATTTAACATTATGTATATACTTTAAATTTTAAAAATACTGTACTAAAAACAAATCCTTGTAATGTTATGTAACGAATTTGTTAACAAACACACTTTCGCCGAACAATGCGAATATCAAAAAAGTAACATTATTTCGTGTCATCGTGTTTAAATCAAGATTTAAAAAAATTGGTTAATTAAAATTTTTCAAAATATAAAAAACACGTGGGTAAAAATTGGCCCAAGTGCTAAAATCGTATCTCCAAAATAGCAGTTTTAATCGTATAAAAACTAAAGTTTATTTATATAAAAAAATACCAAAAGTCAAATAAAAAAGGCTATTACAAGTAAAAAAATTAAACTTAAAAAGTATAATACTACCTAAACCAGCAACAATAAAAAATACAACCATCTACTATCTCTAAAAGTGGAAACCTCCAGTGCATGGGCTGAACATCTCCCGTCAAACAACCAAGGTATGTATTACAACCAAATACTGTGCTAACACAATTCGTGCGCATAATTTACACACAAAATAATTTCATACTGTGTTCACATTACACAACAACATATAACACACCAAATTAATAAATTATCTAAATACACATGGTTAAACTCAGCATCATCTTTATCATTTCTAATTGGGCTCTGGTTGGCCCTTAACCAATACAACCAATAATAAATCATCCCCATTACCTCTTACAATATATATGCCATTAAATTAGGGTTAGTCAATGCTAACTAAAACAATCTAAAAAAAACTCTAAGTGCTCTACATAATTTAATCAATATTCAATTTGAAACAAAGCAACCCAGGCTGGCAATATATATATATATACTTCAATAACTGACCTTTTTCTAACGTTTAGGACAAAATCTACATATCGTATTTGCGCAAATATAGGTCGCACCTAAACTTTTGTCACAAGACTATAGAAAAAGTAAATCTCGTGTATAGGCCGCACTACTAAATTTACGAGAAAGTTCAATTAGACAGTATTTTGAGTTGCATCTCTCTTCTTCCCCTTCAACTCTCGCTTAACTAAGGGCGACTCATCACCAACAGAACAGGTTTTGCGTATTGGGAGTACTGGTCACGTGACTAATTTAAGCGACAGTGTAAGGAAATTCAAATTTGATTTATTCGAGAAAAGTTGAACATTTGGTTTCTGAGTGACGATGGGAAAGAAGCGTACTAGTTATACAGCGAAATTTAAATATCAAGTTATCAGTTATGCAAAGGAACAATGAAAGCAGGAAGCTGGACGCAGATTTGATTTTGATGAAAAAAACTTCGTTGGTGGTGTGCAAGTGAAGAGAAGCTCTTAAATACTGTGGAAAGTTGGTGTTCATTTCGAGGGCAAAAGTGCAAATGTCTAGATGTGGAAAAAGATTTGCTTGATTTTGTAATATAAAACGAAAAATCTGGATATGCCGTTACAACTGAAATAATTCAAATTGAAGGCTGCAAGATAATACGTATACATGTCATTTTCAAACTGATTTATGATCTGAGGGGGAAAAATCTCGATTATAGGCCGCACCATGATTTTTCAAGCCAAAATTTAGAACAAAAAAGTGCAGCCTATATTTGCGTAAATACGGTAAAATCAAAGATGTAGAAATCTTTCCTAGTTACGAATTGAATGAAATACTTATGCAAATATAGGCCGCAAATAGTAATGTATATGCACTAACTGCTGATATATCCAACTCTTTTGATCTAGGCATTTACATGTTTTTGAGCTTGTCATTTTATATTATTAGGTAACAAAGTAACAACAATATATAAAAAAAATATTATTGGCTCAGTTATTTTTTCAGTTGTTAGCACTTTTCACACCTGTAAGCCATTTCTAGCTAAATAAGTCGGATGAAAGTGGCAATAACGTAGTCTACTGTGAAATTCAGCAGAATTTGCAAGATGAAAGAGGACACTGGGCATAGATATTTACATAATTTGTGGAAATTATACCTTGACTTATTACAAAATGCCCTAACCAATTTCTTGGATATATTTCTAAAGATGTTACTTACCTTTCCATTGCTTTCCTGTTCGATTCCCCTCCCCCCCCCGCCTTATTCTCCTTTTTCAACGCTTAGGATTGAAGATGCGAAAATTGTCGTGTATTTGAAATTTCGAGAATTTACATTTCGTATCCTAGATAAAAAGCAGTACAGAGATGTAGTAATTATACCATTTTAGAGGCTAATTCAAAATCTTAAAATTTGGAAGGGAATGCTCTTTCGATAAGTATTGTAATCATGGGTTTCCTCTTATGTGGCCTGCTAGGAGTTGATAATTTACTAAGTGTTTAAAAGTAAATTACAGAATTAATTTTTGCAATTTAACTTTTGATATAGTGACTCATACCAGTTATAGTGAAATTTTAGAGGTATGCAAGGTGTATAAAGGATGATAACATCTCTTGAAATATGATGATACGCAGATTTTTTTCCTTTTATTGTTGTTATGGTACCTAAAATGTACTGTTGTGCATACTTTCTTCAATTTAATTTTCTTCCAGAGTTCTCCAACTCATGAATCTCACGGATTCAAGATTGGCACAGGGAGGTTGTGAGAAGTTAGAACTAGCAATGCTCAGTTTTTTTGAGCAGTTCAGGAAGATATATGTTGGGGACCAGGTGAGAAAAGGAATATGTGCTCCATTAATTATTGTAATTTTATAAGATGTGTGATTTTGTGAACTAACAACTGATTCAACCTGTAGAGAGACGGTTCCTCAGTCATGCCTTCTGCGGTGTGACTGCACTATTCTTTTCCTTGTTTTTCATGTGTTATAACAGGTCATCCAAATATCTTATTTATCTGAAACAGTCCTAGTTAAATAGGATACTGCCTTTCCGTGCTGAACCATGTTCAATCTAGATTGATATTGCTTTCTGAGTGCGTAAATCAAATATAAAGTGTCGGTAATAAAGAGGGAGGCGAATACCGTAAATAGATAAGGTTTGATGGTAGAATATCAACTCCAAAGCTCAGAAGGAATATCGTTTTAATATCCGTAATAAGTTTGAAGTTTTACAGGCCACAGATTATGAAGATAATGATGAAACTAACATTATGTCGACGAAACGTAGAGGAACGTCTGCAGTACTGTAAAAGCAGAAGAAAACACACAATGGTCGGTGAGATATTTCTAGCCTTACCAAGAAGTAGTAGTGGTTCGTGAAGTTGTATGTTAGATAATACAAGGTTTGCATTGAAAGTTCTGAAATTTTAGTGCTGAAGAACTTGCAATATATTGGAAATCGTAATAAATTGGAATGGACATATGGAATTGAGTTGGACAGGCGAAACCGCTGGTAAGGGATCATAACGCTTTAGCACGACGCCAATGGTGCTGCGAACATGCAACTTGGACCGCTAGTGACGGACCATAACACTTTGCCACGACGCCAGTAATGCTGCGAAAATAGAACATGAACCACTCATGGCTGAAAACTTGTAGAATGCTCGCATGGCTGAAAACTTGCAAATTGGTCGGATTGTGTTTGTGTGTGGAGGATGCCCACGTATGATCCACAGTGTCTCCGCCTACCGTAAAACATAGCGTAGGCTCTGTGATGCTGTTGACCACAATATACTGGTTTTCAGTCACGTCACCGTATGTAGTTATTTTGCCATTTTAGGGGACCATCTGCATCCTATGGGTCAAATGTTCTTTCCTGACAATTATCCCATATTAGAGGATGATAATGCGACCTTCATGCAGCTTGTACTATTGCGGCTTGGTTTTAGGAACATTGGGATGAAGTTGAACATCTCCCCGAACCTGAAGATAATTAAACTGTGCTCCGGTTTGGAGTCATTAATTCTATGCACATTTCTGCCTGCATCCGGAACTGAATTATGCACTGTACGCCGACTTGTGTCATATTCCAATTGTTACCATTCTCGAGTCTGCAATTCCATTGCACGTCGCATTAGAGCTGTTCTGAGGACGAAAGGTGATCCAACGTCTCATCAATATGGTAAATGGCATTTTCTTCAAGGTTTTCATTAAATTGATAAGTATATGTATGTATATGTATGGTGTGTAAGGAAAATGGTTACGAAGTGTTCGGAGACGAAGAGTACATGGTAACAAATGGAGACCGTATGCATTGAAAGATCGTAATTGTTATTAATGCATAAATTTATATATATTCAAGAATAGTAGTAACAAGTAAAAACACAATTAACAGTGAAAAATGTTATAGTACCTTTTTTTGTTTGTTTGTTTGTTTGATTGATTCTTTTCAAGGGTCAAGTAAATTTATCAGTTACTATGTTTGGCATATTTTAATACACCATAAATATTTTGTAAAGTGTCCTCATGGTTTGGTTGCCAGTAGGCTTGGAAAGGTGATTATAGCACACTAGGCAATATATTGAACGCTACACTAATACTTATTATAAGGACAAGGGGAAAAAATTTAAAGAAATATATCAAAGTATATTAAACAGAGTCACAAGGATAACTAAAAATTGCACACTTGAAGAGATAGTAACTTGATATGTGTCGATTTAAAGATAAAAGTTACATTGAGGTATATAAAAATGGTTACAGGGGAATAAATAAAATATTATACTTAAATACTGCGACTTGGCGTTTCTCGATGACCCAACACATGGCAGTCAAGACTTGTTAAGTTGAAGTCTAAGTCTTTCTTAAGTACTGTATTTAATTGGGGCTGCGGTGGCTCAGTAGTAGAACATTTATTTCTGGTGCATGAGGTCTCTAGTTCGATTCCAGTTCGCACAGAGTGATGTTAGTGTTTGTTAGTGTTCTCGGTGTTTTCCCTGTCCTCGTACTTTCTTCATTCCACTGTTCCGTTTATCATCATCACCGTCTTCCGTACCCTCGCAACGTAAACTTTAAAGAAAAAAATGTAACTGTTAATTTGTGTTTCTGCTTTTTTATACCTCAATGTAATTTTCGTCTTCGTCTTGATGATGGGTATAGAATAATGTCCAAAATATATTTACTGGCAGTTCCCCTTGTTCTTTTGAAGGCCGTGACATTAGATTTGATCGTATTCTGTTCTATTTATGTAAATATAAGTCTGTCTTATATTTACATAAATAGAACAGAATACGATCAAATCTAATGTCACAGCCTTCTAATGTCTTACTGTATGGGTGTGAAAGTTGGTCTGTAATGCGTAGAGAATAACAGAGAGCGGGAGTCGATCGTAACTAATGTTTTGAAAAAATAATGTGTTTGTCATAAAAAGAGACTAAGAAATGGTTGAATTTAGAAAATTAAATAATACGAATTTAATAGATGATATATCTTATTATGAAACATTTATTATTATTATTATTATTATTATTATTATTATTATTATTATTATTATTATTATTATTATTATTATTATTATTATTACCGTAACAGCAAATTGCAAGTGGTTTAGAATTCTCCTGAGAAGAAATGCACAATAATATGTAACGGTATGGCTAGGGTTTAATCCCTCGAGCGTGTTTGACGAGAACCAGCAGATGTAAAAGCTTCTACTAATATAACAGTTTTGGGAATTATAATATTCCGAAGGACAATAAATGTGACGAACTGGTATAAACATCAGCCCGAAAACTTTCCTTTTAATGGAAATAATTTAGATATAGTGCCTTGAATTTCGGTGGCGTTGAACGAAATAATAATAATAATAATAATAAAATAAAATAAAATACAATACGAATTAAAATATGCATAATACCAAAAATGCGAATTCTTGTATGACCTTGTTGAAATTGCAACTTTTTTGAAACTTGTAGTCTGTGGTTCTATTCTTCGTGAAGTCGGAACGATAATTTCGTAGTAAGCTACACAAAAGTACTGTGGCACAATACTAAAATACCGATGTTGGATCTTACATAAGCGTTAATACTTTTTTATTTAGTTATATTTTCTTCAGATAATAGTCTTACCTATTTTTCTGGTGTATTTTTATTTTAGGTTCAAAAAAATTCCAAAGTATATCGTAGATTATCGGAAGTATTGGGATTAAGCGACGAATCTATGGTGCTTAGCGTGTTTATAAGGAAAATGTAAGTATATTCATTAGGATTTGCAATTGTAACAAATGTACAATTACGTTGTAAGAAAGAATATATGAAATTAGAGGGCGTATCAACAAGTAATGTATATTATTATTTTTCACGCGATATTATACTGAATTGAAAGAGAAGTACTTAAAAAGTTAGCATTCTAGTCTGTATTTGTTCTATCAAGTGTACCTCTAGCGACAGAAGCATGAACTACTGAGCAAAGATGGCGATGTATTAACAGTCGTCTGCTTGTGAAAGGCAGAGAGTTGTGGGTAAAAAGACAAAACGCGAGTGACATTCATAGGGTCATGGTGTGTGTATATGGGTAAGACTATGAACCGTAACAACGTCTCCAGGTGGTTCAATTTTTTTGAACAGAGCCATGTGAACCTTGCGGGTTTGACACGTACCGAACGTTCAGTAACAAGATCAAGCGAACAGAATGTCACGGCCATTGAAGAGGCAATTTGTAATGCCCGTTGATTCAATCTTTGAATATGTTTAACATTTCGTACGAGGCAGTATATGATCAAAAATTAAGTGAACGAGTGCTCAGTGGGTGCCAAAGAATCTTACAGATACCCGTAAGGTGTAGTGAATGATGATATGCGTGGAGCATGGCACAGTACACTGAAGGATATGCTTTTCTGGAGGTCTCGTTACAGGTGACTAGTCCTGGGCATTCACTGCACCCCTGAAACAAAGCGGGCATACACGGAACAGAAATATACCAATTCCACACCAAATATGAAATTCAAGGTGAGTCAATCTGTGAAAAAAGTGCTAGTGCTTTATTCTGGAGTATGCAGTCGGTTCTACTATGGATTTTGTAACATCCTGGATCACTGTAATTTCTGTATCATATGAAAAAGCATTGACAAAATTGCGTCGTGTGCTTCGTGGCAAACGCCCAAATGTTAGTGCTGGAAATATCAAACGCCATCATGATAATGCATGTCCCCTATGTTGCTGCTTCTGTTAGGAGTTTGGGTGGAAGGTGTTTGAGCACACACAGTACATTCCTGATCTGGCATCTTCAGGCTACTATCTTGTTCTCCCGATGAAAGAAATTCTTGGCTGGCCAACATTTCAAATCCTATGGCGAAGTCAAATCGGTTGTCCGCGGATGGCTATACTCTCACAAGACGATATTTTGACGAAGACGAAATGTGTTGAGAGACTTGGCTGTGATATGTTGAAAAGCAGCTTTAATATTGGGCCTTTACTTTGTAGATATTATTCATGTTACCTATTATAGCTTCTACATAAATTGTACATTACAAATTGATTCGTCCTCGCATTATATTTCGAACTCTTTTAAGTTTAAGGGTCTCCACTACATCTACCTTACTCCTTCCTATATCGGTACTGTTCTCATTGCAGTTCACAAACAACCTCAATTGGTAACACGGTTTCAGTCCCAAGGGGACTAGTTTTCTGATAAAACCCTAAGGAGTGCTTCGAATTTCGTTAAGCAGTAGGTCCCGTCTTATCTAGGTTCAGTACTAAGTCAGTCAAACATAACTTAGGGTCAATAAACGATACCTCTTTTTTAAACTGGGAAACCAGAGTAGGGGTACTTCTGAAAAATTCTGGAAACAACAGGATGGAGAGGAGTGCTTATACATACAAGGTTGACCATTTATTTTGATAATATGCTCTTGTAACCTTTAAACTAATACACAAAAAGCGCTGAAATTTTGTACGTTATAAATATCGGCAGACATATTGACATACTTCATGGTACCATCAGGTTAACAATGTTGCCAACCCAATATCAAGTTTTTTTTTTTTTTTGTTTCAAATAGCTATGTTCAAATCTACATGTAAAATCAGAACTTACAATACCAAATATTTTAGTCAGTGTTGCGAACTAGGGACACTACAGTATCACGAACATCAAAATTTTGGTGACCTCTATAATAACAACGCAAGTGAGACAGACGGAGCAATGCACATCCAAAGTACTTTAGTGTCTAATAATATGATCGTGATATGCCGGATTTTGAGTGACTAGGAACAAAAAAATTATTTTTTTAAAGTGTTTATTTCGAAGTGCTGCTTAGATAAGTATGTCATCCAACTGCATAGATGGTTTTCAATAGATATGAAGATTACAGTGCCGATTACAGAAACTTGGTATCTCAAACCATTTAGGAGATTTCGTAAATATTGGTAAAGTTTGCAACATTGCTTAAAATTATGTAATTAAGAGAATCGTTGTAGCTACACCTACCAAAAATATTATTGTAATGTCATAGAAGCAAAATGAATCAAAATGCGTTTTAAAAGTTCCAACAAATATGCCTTTTTAAGCAATATATCAAATTCAACACTTTTGTTTCGTACCTCCGTAATGGTTTGAGATATAAAATGGCTGTAAACGGATTTTGATCTTTATATCTATTGAAAACCGTCTACATACAGAGGTTGTTCAGCCTACGTTTGGCCGATTTCCTTCCTTCCCCCTCCCGGGCAGAACGGACTCACCCGACCTGGCTCGTGGCGTTCTGCAGTGTTATGCAGTGGGTTCCTGAGAACGGAGTTGTTTTTCAGCGCGGACGACAATAACGCACAAAACTGGACCATTGTTTTGAGTGCTGTGTTAAATTTGTTTCCAAGTGTGTGGGTTTACGCTCTGTGACCAAAATGCCGCCCAAACTAAGCCGGTTTTGGGAAGGTTGTTTTGCGGCTCTCTATATGACGCCCACTTTAGTGTTTCTGTCATTAGAAAGCAGTGCAAGAAGAATGGTTGCAACATCAGTTTAAGTGGAATAAAAAATGTTATTAAAAAGTACAAGGGCAACGAAGCTCCACCATTTGGATCACCAACAAAGTTGCCTACGAAGCGGGTATGTACCAAGGCCACCTCCACCATACAGAGGAAACTTCGCAAAATGGCAATGCAAGAAAATCCGCCAACACAAAGGTGTATGGCTAATCGTCTTGACGTGTCTTTGGGGACTGTGAGCCGGACGTTATACCATCAACTCAAGCTGGAAAAAGTCATGAAAGCTCGCGGCCATCTTTTTACGGATGCCCACCAAAAGGAACGAAAGTGTAACGCCCGGAAGCTGTACAAACGCCATCTGGCAAAACAAAGGTGGATGTACGTCGTAACGCTGGACGAAGCATGGATTTACCTTTCCGACTGCGGCAAACCAAGAGCCATCATGTACCGAGAGAAAGGCGCCAAGAACTTCAGAAGGTGGGTCCGTGTTTGTAAAGAATCCTTCCCTAAAGGGTTCATGGTCGTTACTGGCTACTGTTACCGAGGTAAACTGAAGATTCGTAAGGTGGCGAAGAACTGCAAAATAAATTCGCAGTATTTTGAGGAGCAGATCATGCGGCCGATCTACGAGCATGAGATTCCAACAATGTACGGAAATTATGCCAATCTGGTGTGCATTCACATGGACAAGGCCTCATCACATACCTCACGATCGTCCCTCGCATTCTACAGGGAGATGGAGGAGGCAAGTGGTATACAGATGATATCTTTCAATGAGGTACCTGTTAAATGTCCAGATGCAAGTCCTATGGGCTATTGTGGATTTGGATTGCGGTATCGGGCTTTGGGAAAACAGCGTGTGACAACTGTGGAAGAAATTTGGAAAGCTGTGCAAAGGGAATGGGACAAGATTCCCCTCCCAGTTCTTCAGAGAAGCCTATTACAGTGGAAATTACGCTGTCGGGCTATTGTTAGGAACCAAGGGAAATACATCGAGCACTTACGGACCTGACGCCATGGATTATTCTAAATTTTAGGCCGAAATTGTCGAAATTGGCCAAATGTAGATTGAACAATCTCTGTAATTGTATGTGATATTTATGTATTTTTTTTCGAAATAGTCTTTTGAGGAAAAGCGAAAATTTTAATTTCTTATATCTTTGTTTCTGCTTGTTTGAAATACATCATGTAATGACCGTAGTATTCGACACTAAGATACTTTTGTTTGCGTTATTCCGTCCGTGTTATTTGTGTAGTTACTGTTGAGAACCCTTCAACATTTGGTTGTTTTTCAATGTGTGTGATAATGTAGCATCTTTAATTTGAAACAGAGCAAAGTCTAAGTGTAAAATTGTTAAGTTTTCGTTTTACATGTAGATTTGAAATACCGGTAAGTAATACCTGTAACCTGATGTACTGCCCTTTGAAAAAATATAACTTTATCTTGGGTAGTCAGCAGTGTTAATTTGGTGAAATTGAAGAGTATGTCAATGTCCCCCTGCCGATAATTGCATGGTGCAAAATTTTTTTTTATTAGTTTAAAATTTACAAAGGCGTATCAAGATAAATGTTCCACTCTTTATATATATATCTATATATCTATCTATCTATCTATCTATCTATCTATCTATCTATATCTATATATATATATATATATATATATATATATATATAGATAGATAGATAGATAGATAGATAGATAGATAGATAGATATTTACTCAAAACAGTTAGGTGACTCGGAGTACAATCTTGTAGCATGAAGGCACAACATGAAAAAGGTCCGTTCTACACACCTATGCTCATGATCGATGATGTGGTGCTGCCAGAGGGCGATTTGTGGCGCTGCAATGCATTCAAGCTCCAGAAATCATCAGTGTTCAGTATGAATGATCAGTGCGGGACAGGTTCACGTGGTGAAATGGCTCAACAGCGTGATTTGCTAGAATCGCTGGCATGGCAAGCTATCGGAAGGTTGGAGGCTAGTTAGTGACAGCGGAAGTTCAAAAGCCATTGGAGTGGCACGAAATGTGATATCCCGATTGTGGACTGGCTTTCACGAGTGTGGGGCAGGGCCGTTCACTAGCCATTACAGCCAGAGACGATCATATCTCTTAACAACCCGTCGGAATCGGCGGCAGAATGCAACTCCGCTGCAGCGAATGTTCCAAACAGCAACAGGATGTACAATATCAAGTGAAACGGTCCGCAATCGCCTTCTTGAAGGGGGGCTCTATGCCCGTAGACCTATGGTGTGCATCCCATTAACAGCACGGTATGGTGTTCACCGAAGATCGAGCTGAGGAACATTGTGAATGAGGGTGCAATGAGTAAAGCCATGTTTTATTCTCTAACTAATTGCGATTGAATGCGGAACGTGACAATGGACGTGTTTTGATCTAGAGTGAATAACACGAAACAATCCCATATATGTGCGAGAAAGATCCTAGTATCATGCTGGCGGACTTACGGTATGGGAGGAATCATCATTGTTGAGTATACTGAGCGTCATATCATCCAGAATGGCTGTTTGACGGCTCGCAGATATAGAGATAGGATCCTGCAACCATTTGTTCTGCCTTACGCTGGTGTCATTGTGGTTCGTTCATTTTTATGGATGACAGTACTCGTGCTAACAGAGCTCGGTTAGTGGATGGGATGCTGGAGGCTAAGGATATCACTCAGATGGTGTGGCCAGCATGCTCGCCAGATCTCAGTTCCATTGAGCATGTCGGGGATATGCTTGGCAGACGAATTGCGGCTCGACCTGTACTTCCAACAACCATTCCACAGCTAGAGGTCGCTCTTCTGGATGCGTACCACAATATCCCCCAAGAACTTACCGATAATCATATCGAATTGGTAATGGCTGTTCGAGGTGACCACACACCATACTAAGGAACAATTACTGTTGCCTTGGCTGTTTGTGAGCAATTCGAGAGGTACGCATATGCCCTCTTATTTCCTGAGTTATGTGAACAATTACTTTCGAACTCCAACACCAATATATCTTCCCATGTATGATGTTCTCCTCCTATGTTATATCTGACTCAAATACAAACTTATGCAAAGGCCTAGTCTGATATTTCGTCTGATCCCCTAACTTTTGTGAGTGGTATATAAAGAATTTTCAGCTTTTTCCTGTTTAGCTGTAAATATCTTCAAAAATCTGATGTTTGTTCCGTTTCTTGTATTTAGTAAATGGGAGAATATTTGGAAGTGTTTGTGTACGATGCGGTACTCTTTCTGAAAGGATCCGGAGTGGCTTTCTTAATTAGAAGAGAAAGAGTCCTTTAATCAAAAGGAAACTTAACTGGATATCTACAATTCGGCGAGTGTTTGGTAGTAATTTGAATATAATTTAGAATTGGTACGATAATATATTAATGAAACATTTGACTTATGTAGTTTTCTCTTAATTCATTTTAAAAAAGTCGTATGATTCTCTATCTGGGGTTCCACCCTCTTAAATGGCTAGACGGCAAGGCGTAGTTTCGAATTTATTGAAACAGACTATCCTAAGGATTTAAATCTAGTTAGTAAATGACAAAGAACTCTTCAGTACAAACATATAAATGATTAATGGTATTTCCCGTCCTGTCATTAGCAGTTGAATCTAAGAATAAATGCTTAAAAAATATCTTAGGATTTTTTTTCTGCACAATCGAACAGATTCGGACTAAAGGCTTGTGACCGGTTTAGTAGATGTGAACATCTACTACAAGCATGCGGAAAATATTTCATTAACAGAACACAACATTTTTAATTTTCAGTTAAATGCGATATTGATACTGATTTCTTATACGTATAATAATTTAAAATACCATATGGATAAGGTTGCACAAGGTAACTATTTATAATTCCTGTGAAAATAGATATCCTATTGTAAATGCTCCTAATATTAGAGAGTCATTATTAAAAGATGTTATTTCGTCTGATACCACTAGATATAGGTAGGGTTACCAGACTTCGTATTTTGTACGAATGGTTTGTACTTTAAAACTTTTGTTCATGTCTGCATCGTACTTAAAGGAAAGAAAAAGAACTGTCCATATTATTGTTTTGGACTCGGACAATAGATTATTTTCTTACCATTGCACCGATTACACGCTCACAAAGGAAAATAGCGGTAGTTCATTTTAAAGGTAAGTTAAAGATTACGAAACAGATGAGAGAGAATCGAAATGGCCTGTAGGGTGAGTTCACGAATTGTGAGTGAGGAGAAGAGTGAAAGTTGAAATATGTTATTTCGATTCCCGGACAAGAAGCCTTATATTGAAAAGCCAATCACAGGTATAGACTTGAGCCGCTTAGCTCCCATGAATGTTCCACTGCTTAAGACAGTTGAAAACGTAAAATGTAATTAACCAAATATTAAGTGTACAAAAAAAGAAAGAAAAAATCATTTTAGTGTTATGGGCATTTAAATAACATAAACAGATTAGTCTGTTAACTTTCAGGGTACTAATTTTATGGATGTAAAATTTTATTTTCAATGTAGACATTATTGTTTATAGATGTACTGTAATATGTAGTTTTCCTTTAGTTAAATGATTTCACTTATTTTCAGTAAAATCGAAATGTCCGTATTTTTGTATTCACAAATCGGAAAATTCCCGATTCACATATATCTATAGTAGGGTGAAGCGGAAAAATCACATTTTCGAGTATCGAATTTTAATAGAGCTCAAAAGTTGCGATTTTGCATGCTAATCAATTAAAAAATAACGAAAAAAATCACACTTCGGATCTTCACTCTGCGCAAACGGCCTAAAGTTTGAAAAAATACCAGAAATCACCAAAATTTACCTTTACGCAAGGAATATAGACATTACCTTTTTTTTAATTTCTTTAGCGTCTAAGTACTTTACTTTAGTTGTGCGAGGGCATTGTTGTTAATAATTCGTTAATGCGAGTGATTTTATACATTTTATTTTTATAATGATTTTGCAGCTCTTCGCCCATTTGTCAATGTTTTTTTCTGTTTTTCATGAAATGGCCCAGAGGAGATGGCTGCAATTCGAGTTCCACTCACATCCTACTTAACTCTTGTACCAATTAGGATGTGCTAAATTATGTTGATTTAGTCAAGTACGTTGTCTTAAATTCAGATTTTTAATCAAATTTTGGCATTTTGAGTCTTGAGAGCAAATTTGCTCTAATGTAACCACCCCTGGTTTCTTGTCCACACACTTTTCCTGCAGACTTCGTAACATGTTTGACGCCTTTCGACTTCCTGAGTATCGCGTGGAAAATTTAAGAAGTCAAACTCATGAGCAGATTGTCATGCATAAGTGATAAGATAGTTTCTGTTATCAAGCTTTCGAACACTGGAGGGGGTGATTGCTTACATTTTCTCCAATCTGATCAGCTCACTGTAGTTCGTGGCATCAAAATTTATTGAAGTTGCCATAAAGTTCTAACAGAGCAATTCAGACAGGGCAGTGTGCTCTAGATGTGGCTATAAGAGATCCTGGACCTCTTAAATACTTCCGATGGCTGATATGTGCAAACCTGGTCTTACGGCTGTACGTTTCTCAAACAAATTCTACAAACGAACTCAAAGTGCTTGTAACCTACATTATAAAGACATATCTTCCTATCTGGTTCGACATGAAGACATACCAGTCAGTGAAATAAGGACTTAAACATATTTTGAAGATAGTTCAAACAATTTGACATTCGGCAAACAACATTAGAAGAATTCTCGATCCTATGATTTAGAGATACGCGTTCTTCTGTCATCCAAAAAACCTATTGTTAGCTATAACAGTGTATGAGAGACAACACGCACGAGAGTTCTGTTACGGGAGAGTGCTAGAGGCAAGAAATTAAGATCCGAAGTTGAAATCTGTTAGAACTTTTGTAGCAACTTCAGTAAATTTTGATGCCACGCACTACAGTGAGCTGATAGAGTGGAGGAAATATAAGCAGTCGGCCTCCTCGAGTGCACGAAAGCTTGACACCAGACACTATCTTATCACTTATGCATGACAAATCTGCTCATGAGTTTGACTTCTTAAATGTTCCATGCCATACCCAGGAAGTTGAAAGATGTGTCAAATTTGTCACTGAGTCTGCAGGAAAAGTGTACGGACAAGAAAACAGAGATAGCTACATTAGAGCAAATTTGCTCTCGAGACTCACAATGCCAAAATTTGTTTAAAAATCTGAATTTAAGACAACGTACTTGACTAAATCAACATAATTTAGCACACCCTAATTGTTACGAGAGTTTAGTAGAATGTGTGTGGAACTCGAATTGCAGTCACGTCCTTGTAAGGAGTTCTGGACCATTTCATGAAAAAGAAAGAAAACGTTGCCAAATGGACGAAGAGCTGCAAAATCATATAAAATTACTCACATTAACGAATTATTACACAACTAAAATAAAGTACTTAGACGATAAAGAAATAATAATAATAAAAAAAGTAATTGTATATTCCTTGCGTAAAGGTAAATTTTGCTGTTTTTTGTCATTAAAAAAAAAAAAAAAAAAAAAAAGCCGAACCGAAGATCCAAAGTCTGATTATTTTCTTTATTTTTCCATTGATTAGCACGCAGATACGCAACTTTTGAGCCCATTTAGAATTCGATACTCAAAAAAAAAAAAATTTTTTTTTCGCATAAAGGTAAATTTTGGAGTTTTCTGTTTTCTGTTTTTGAAACTTTAGACCGTTTGCGCGAACGTAAGATCCGAAGTGTGTTCTCTTTCGTTATTTTTTCATTAATTAGAATGCAAATAAGGAACTTTTGAGCCCTATTAGAAAATTCGATACTCAAAAATCTGATTCTTTCGCGTAAAGTTTAATTTTGATGTTTTTTTGGTATTTTTTTTTCAAACTTTAGGCCGTTTGCGCGAACTGAAGATCCGAAGTGTGATTTTTTTTCGTTATTTTGCCATTGATTAGCATGCGAATACGCAACTTTTGAGCCCTAGTAGAATTCGATACTCGAAAATTTGATTTTTTTGCTCCACCCTAATCTACAGGACGTAAAGCATCTTTCTCATCCATCCTTTCCTTACTTTTTACCTTAGCCCATGTGTTAAGGCGTGACGTTGCTAAGCGAAATAGGGTGATTTTATTAACTGCAGCATTTAATGTTATTTCTTTTTTTCAGTATTGAGTTTAAAACGTTATGCCTTACATAGAAAAATAGTTGGTGTAGCAAGAGTCACTTCACCTAGCTAAGCGTAGAGAACTGTCTAAAATATGTACTGGAAGAAATATTAAAACACCAAGAACATACGTAATATTAAACTTAATTTGCTTGAGCTGAATTTGAAGTTCCGGTGGTGGTTAGTATATTGTAAACTTGATTTATTATTTTAATTCATGTAAATATTAACAGCTTGAGTTGAAAAAATGTAGGCTTCTTTTCATTCTGCAAACAACACTGATTTCTTCATAATTTTCCGTTCTTTTTTTCAGAATAACTAATTTGAAATACTGGGGTGGGAGCGAACAAATAATTTCGAAAACACTTCAGTTATTGAACGATCTTTCTGTAGGATATAGTAGCGTACGAAAGCTAGTGAAGCTAGAGGAAGTTCAGTTCATGCTCAACAATCATACTGTAAGTACAATAGAAAATGCTGCATTGTATTGAGTAGTATATTAGTATATGCTTAATCGTTAGTGGTAGTGCTAGTGATATTACGAGAAGTGCGACTTTTTTTATCACTATTTTATGAAGAAACTGAGCTAGGTTCTTATATAAGTACTACTTGTGCTTTGAAACCGAATCCCTTGCAGTAAAAATTGCTTCTTTAGTAGAAGGAAAATACCTCCGTGACATTTATTACTTGATTTTGGGAAAGAGAAGGAAATCTTGACGTTCTAGGTTAGGTAAATAAGCTAGATATTGTAATCCGACGTGTCCATATTTTGCTTACAAACTGTCTTTTGATGCTTTGTTAGCAGGAGCATTGTCAGCCAAGAGAATACCATTTGAATTTTTTTTTTTTTAAGTTCATTGTCTCGTGTATCCGTTGTAATAGGTTTGAATAATAGTCCTTAGTAGTAATGTACTTAAATTTCATGTAATTTTTCAGGAAATTTTTGTAGTCTCAATACATAGAACATCAGTTTCTTTGTAGAGTTGCACAATTCCCTTATTCTGAGAGGTGATAATGTGGTATGCTTTAGCTCCATGCTTATGGTCTTTGTTTTAAGTACGTAGAGGTGAATCCGACAGTTCTCCGTCATTATCAACATAGCATGGATCATTATTAGACGTGTACATCGTCAACTTGGTGTGCAAATAATCTTGAAATGTATATAGTAAACGCGGGTGTTACTGGACAAACAATTAAATGTAGATATTAATGGAGAGTATGATTGAAATTGAACCATGTGTATGTCAACCTGAGCTATTATAATGCGAGCAGTAATACTTTTGGACAGAACGTCTTTTTCAATCATGTCACCGTCAGTGTTAAGCATTTCTCTTTATCTCTTTTTAGATGTTTGTGCGTTCATGTTGAACTCTCTCCAGGTTCTTAGCAGTACTGTTACAGGGTGAACATTTATCTCCATAGGCAGCTTTCATTTTGTCATAGACTTGTGTGATAATTTACTCTAGATCAGTCATCGTGAACTACGTTCTCGAAGTCTCGCCGTCGGTTTGTGTACTTAAGCATCCAAAGCCAGACAATAACTGACTGGTTATGACAAAAGCTACCAGTGGCGATACACCTTCACTTACGTCATTGCATGATATAATTGTAGTTTTATTCGTACGGTGAATATATAACTTACACGCTTTATGATCGATGTGTCTTGTTGGTTGACTAGTATACTTGTGACTACAATATAGAAAAGTGCTCTTACTTGTATATTTGGATGTATCATGGTCCTAAGATAAGAAAAAAAGATCTATTCAGAAACAAAATATGTATAATTTGATTGAAACACTCATTTCTAGGTATTTCATTTATTATCTAAGACGTCCACGTGGATAACATCGTAAGTGGTTAGCGTTCTTTTCGTTATACGGAGACACTAGTTCGATTTCCGATTGGGTATTTCTGAATTGTACGTTAGTGTTAGTCTCATTATAGTTTTATATCGATTGTCTGCTTATGCTTTTACTTTCTTTAGTATCTGTAAGTTCGCATGATAAGCCTTATTTCTTGAATTTTTTTTTCTTTAAGCTTTCTGTAGTATTGCTATTATATATTAACATACCTAGGTATTTAGCAATGTACACGTACTCAGACATTTTCTTCTATGTTGAATTTCTTCTTATTTATTGAGTTTTTATCTCGTGTTATCAGATGTACTTTATTTTTTCAGTATTTACTTGTAATGCTACGGGCTGGTTACTCTTTCTAGTTCAGTATAGATTCAGTTCCGTTCTTGTTAAGATCACAATATCATTTGCGAAGGCACCCAGTCTAGATCTTAGACCTGCCTCACCTTACACAGTCTAGACAAAAGTTTTGATATATACTTCACATCATTAGAAGCTACCAAAACACGATATGTTAAGTGAAGGTAGTATATACTGATGGTTTGAGATCACAAGATTTTATCCGTCTCTCATTGTTTTATAAGGAATGAGGGACTGACGTAACTAAGAAGCTGTTGTGGGTCTGCATAAGGTAGGTAAGGCCGCAAGTGAGATGCGCAACCTCCTGCAGTCACTCGGGATTTCCTGTGTGTTCGTTTATAGAACCATAGGGAGGTACTAACAGACACCCACTGTCATAGATCGTCCATATACTTTAAAGATTTCACAGGCCACCAAAAATGTACCCACATGACTGCAACGAAATCCTGTAGGGAAGCATCCCTCATACTGCGTGAGGATATAGGAGTTCGGGTTACCAACACTGTGAAGGACATTTCCTAATTCCATAGCTATGACGGAATACGATCATAAGAGCAGTTTCTTCATCGGTTTACAGGTGATTAACACCACATCTTTTTTAATAGATGAAAGCTCTTTCCATTGAAGAGTCCTTTAATACCAAAAGTGCCCGAGTTTATGTGACATTGATCAAGAAAGTCGCTGTGGTGGTGAGGTCTCATATTTTGGAGCCTGAAAGCTCCGTTGTAGTGGAACTGGAGTGAAACGTGTGCTATGAACCACAGTTTGATGTTCTGATGCTTGTAGTTGAACCTCTGTTATACGCTCTTTGCCAACGCATACTGGATCTTCGAACAGTGTCAGCGCTGACTCATAAGACAAAGTTGACTCGAACGTGGCTCCAACAACATGTTCCCGGCGAACGAATGACAGCCCTGACCTCATCCTCTGAGACTATGATCTGTTGTTCTAATAGGAGGCCTAGGTGTGCTTCAAACGACCTATTTCGACTCTAAAACTTGCCCTTGTGAGAACAGTAGTAGCAGCGTTTCCTTTTGGAAGTGATGCGTACTGCCACAGACGACTAGCCACCGCGCTTACAGACCTATGTAGCTACCCGCAGCAGACATTTTGAATAACCCATAGCTGTTTCTTGTGTATTGGACTATAACCAATAGATCTCTACATAGAATATACCCATGCTCACACTTGATTGTGCTTACATCTACGGACCTGTGTATCAAAAATTTTGTCTAGGCTATATTTCCATTTGCTAGTGTGAATGATATTGTAGGTAAGTCCATCGCCTGTTTTACTTCCTGGTTATACAGGAATACTTTTGTTGTACATTCATTCTGTTCTCACTTGTGTCAGTATTGTTTGACGATATTTTGACTGAATTAATATGGCTTTTGGGCGAGAGGGATTTTATCAGGTTGTCTAGAAAGGACTGAACCTTTTAAGGTCAAAATTGAGAATACATTTATTTTGATTTGAAAATAACATTATGAAACCACATAGTCACTATTTTGTTCGATAACCTTCTGCATTTTTCCAGTAACATCATCGTCCTGTCGTTGTAGTTTTTTAATGTGACGTGGTTATCACAGGCCATGTTTAAAACTAATTTAACACCATTCAAAGAGTTCTGCAGATCATCAAACAATTACTATTACTTGTACTATTACTTCTGGTTTTAATACTGATTTCCTTAGTGCAAAAACTATATGAGATATCGGGATGCGTTTTTTTGTAATTGATTCAGCTTTCCAAGAATAGGTTCCACGTTCTTCATTAACTCTTTATTCAAATCGAAAGTAGTTCAAATTAACCATTTCCAGTTTCAACATTTATCGCCATAGAACAAAAATGATAATATGTAGCGACAAACTGTTTTCTGAAATCAATTCAGTGTGGAAAGAAAACATGTCATTCTAACTCGAAACATACTAACAGAACCTTAAGTTGTTGATATTTACAACTACTTCCGGTTTCAATACTGATTTTCGTGTAGCAGATCGGTAAGAGATACCATAATACAGTTTTTTGCAATCGATTCAGCTTTTCAAGAGTAGGTTTCAACTCTTTCGTTAATCCTTTATTGAATCTTGAAGGGGTAAAAAAAATAACCATTTCTATTTTCTACATTTATCGCCATAGAATAAAAATGGTAATAAATAGCAAGAAGCTGTTCCTAAAATCGATTCAGAGTGTGAAGAGAACATACCGTGACAAGCCGCAATACTCTACCAAGGCGGAAGTGGTTGAAATTTACTAGTACTTCCAGTTTCGACTGTTTCCCGTAGAGCGAAAACTGTAAGAGAGATCAGGATGCGTTTGTTTGTAGTCGATTCATGTTTTCAAGAGTAGATTCTATCTCCTCCCTTGATCATCTATTCAAACCGAAAGTGGTTCAAATTAACGATTTCCGGTTTCAACCTTTATTGCCATAGAACACAAACAGTAAATTGTACAAATCGATAGATAATATTGAGATGAACAAGATATGCATAAGTGTAAAAACCGATACGTACTTTTCGAGAAAATTGAAATAAAAAAAAATTAAACTTAAAAATTGATGCTGTACGAGAATCTTGCCACTTACGGTGAAATTTATGCTGAAATATTCTCTCATTAAACTCTTTATTATGATACTAGCAAGATGAAAATACATAGTATGGTTGATGAAATATAGCCTAGCATTGTCATTAGCCCGAGAATTTAATTTCTGTTTATCGAAAATATACTGTCCGAACGTAAGACTCATTAAAAATGGATTACATCGAGTACAACAAAATAACATGCTTGTAAGTAAATTATTATAGAAAATTTCGAGAAACTAAAAAAATAAATACATTTTCAAAAACTAACTTTGTGCGGCTACAAAGTCTGTCGTTCGTAGCCAACAACATTTGATAGTTTTTATTTTGCGGGAGGAAATTGTTACTTCTGATCTGCATATGTAGGAAACTACACTGTTATTTGCTGTATATGCAGATTGTCTTTTTACCTAACAGTGACACAGGTACTCTTTATCCATATAGTACTTGTAATAAACATCAAAGCACGTTCATGTTTAGTATTATCACTGTCTATTTTGAAATAGTTAAATTGGAACTGTACAGTTTAAATCGCAATGAAGTCGTTACAATATTTACTGTAGAAATACACAAATTATACGGATCAAATCTAAATATGGTTACGGTCTTTATTCTATTTTGAAATAATTAAGTGGAAACAATACAGTTTTAAACTCCCAGATAAATTGACACAATCGTTTTAAATCAGCAAATTGCCTGCACATTAGCGATCTATTGGCGTCTGTCAGCGCATGTAGCGACATTTATTAACCTTATTATTTACTGTTAGAAGTTAGCTCACGCACAAACAAGACACATTTCCATTTTAAAATTAGAAGGTCAATATTCTCTTGTTTAGGGAATTTTAGATGATAAATTAAGAATATCGATGAGAAAAAATAATTGCTCTTAGCGTATGTATGGCTTGACCCTTCTTTGCAAGAATTTGCACTTAACATGGTGCAGATAGAAACTGAAGTAAAAATTTTTGCAAAGAAGAAGAAAGTTACAGAACGTGATTTTTTAAGTACAAAGTTTTGCTAAAGAAAACAAAGTTATAAGGCATTTGCATTTCTCTAATTAATTTTCCTTTAATACCTAAAATTTTCCTAAGTGGTCCGTTTAATTGGAGGTTAATGGGTGCAATATTTGAAGATAAAGACATTCGAAATAAATGTTCATTAAAATAGTTATGTAGTTACATATGATCTAGTCTAATTTGTAGTTGAAGACAGTTTAAATCAGTGAAGATTACATGATTGTGACTGTTGATTTATGACTCATTGGGTTATTGTTAAATAGAGTAGATGTGTTTACGGATTGTATGTTTGTTTATTTCTTAAAGTCTAAAAATCCTGTAAGCTGTGAGACTAATCTTAGTCGAGAGGAGAACCAGTCTTGCATTATAGTGTAAGCAGATGAATACATATCCACAACGTGTTATTTCATCAGATGACTGCAAATGCCCAAACCTGTTACGATAGTTTGCTGTGTGTCAGCGATCAGCGTTATCATATCGCGATGTTACCTCATGTTTCACTTCGCGAACAAGTTTCACGTAGCTCATTGCTGAAGGACTGTAGTTCACTTCTGAATTTATTCATTCATCCTTAACGATTTCAGCGTCTTAATAAAAGGGGACAGAATTTTGCAATGTGTTTTGTGTCTTGGTATGAGTATAGCCTTCAAACCTTTCTGCAACAGTGAATTACAGCACGATTGATGATGCGGTGCTTACGGACACCATCTCCTGAAAAATAAGATATATAGCAATACCGGAATGAAATGTGACGGGCAATACCTATGAAAGTTCTTTCGAATATTCCTCTTTTTCTCTCATATTTATTTATTTAATTATTATTTTCAGAGTGAACATTTTCCTTTCTTGGGAAATAGTGTGGCTGTGAGTGAAATGCGATGTCGATCTATGTTCTATACATCCCTGGGAAGACTGCTAATGGTTGATCTAGGCGAAGATGAAGACAGGTTTGACAGCTTTATGATGCCACTTACAGGTAGGTATTGACTTGTGAGAATGGCTTAGATTTTTAAACTGTAATATTTACATTAATTCCGTACTTAAAAATAAATGTATGAGCTGGGTGCTATTCTTAATGTAGTTCTTCCATGGAGGGGACACCTTAGGAGATGGGTTTTGAGGTTTTGATGCAATATAAAGTTATATATAAAGGAGTGATCAAATGAAACCCGTTCGCCGCTCGTGGTAGGAACAGTTGATGACATCGAATTGTATTGTTATCGTGGCATTGGTTTAATATTCATTGTGAAAAGTTTCCTGTCTATGCAGGATTAAGGCTTGAACCATGGCATTCATCATCTCAAATCCTTCCAAATCGGATCGGCGAGCAGTCATCCAGTTTCTGAATGCAGAGAGATGTCCGTGCTGAGGTGTTCCGTCGGATTAAGAATGTCTATGGAGATGCATGTGTATCGGGGACGGCTGTCGTGGATTGGGCACGAATGTTGCACAGGTCGAATATGAACAAATGATCTTCCCTGTCCGGCCGGGTGCATATTGTTGCCACAGGTCACGACCATGCTGCGTTGAATAAATGTATTCGCGATAATAGACGTGTTCGTTCCACTGAAGGAAGCACTAAGGGTGTCAGTTCTACAGTGATATTGTGATTCGGGATGCAGTCAGTGAGTAGTTCGCCCAATAAGCGACCGATTTTTACTTGACGTAACTCGTCGTCTAGTAAAACAGTGGGACAAGTGCTTGAGTAGCCTATAGGAACTGCCTGTGAATTACAAATACCATGACACATCACCATGTTTATCCTATATGCGTTTTGTAACAACATACCTACTAATAGTGGATATATGGGCACCCAACAGGCTCCATTTGATTTTCCTTATATATATTAGCTGTAAACATCAGTCGTTGTCTAGTCTTAATTCAGAACATCGATTAAAAGAGAGGAAAAAATGTTTTTACCAAATTTTCCGATGTTTATCCTATGCTGTTATGGAAGTCCGCACAACCATGGTGTAATGGGGCTTGTATACATGCAAGACATTCTTAAAACCGCGAGAAATGTGCGTACGTTTTAATCGTAAAGATATTAGTGTACAATCCATATTTTCGGGGTCGCTGAAGTAAATTGTGACATTATCGATGCCGTTTAAGTCTAACTTCAGCGTCCATCCTCGTGGAATGAAAAGGAATGATGTTACATTGTTTTATCATTAGACTTTCATTCGAATTTTTATCATTAGACTTTCATTGAAATGAGTGTCCTGGGCCGGGGGTTCAAATACTTTCCAGAAATTTATTTTTCGGGCATTTCAGCTAATACATTATGAGGCAAAGATCTGTAATATACCCTTGCGAGATGGAGATGAAAAGAGGGAGTGAAACTATGCGTTGGATAGGGGTAATGACGATTGAACCGCATCTGTTACTGGTTAATGATAGATCGTTATGGTGGCCGTCTTGAAGTCCGCTACGAAGGTGATAAGTATTAAATGATGAGCGATAAGTGAAAAAATAATGCCAGATTTGTTTGTGGTGTGAAAAGCTATCGCAAAACGATATGCTACACAACCTCCTTCGTATTAAAACGGAGGATACCTGGCTGCCATGAAGATACTATACAGTAATATACAATAATAGATGCGGTTCTACCTTTATTATTCCTATCCAAGATATGATCTCGCTTCCTCCAGCCATTCCCAACTTGCAAGGATCTATGATGAACCTTTGCCTTACATTTACAGTGTAAGTGCATTAAAACCTTAGGTCGTTTAAAGTACCATTTAATATTATTCGATTAAACTAATTCTTTTCATGAGTTACCTTAGTCTGATATGGAACCATTTTAGGATATAGAACTCAAAAAGACTTAGAAGTAAAAAAAAAAATAAGGACCATATTATATTAGTGCGAATATGTCCTTTTGACCTCTGAGAGGTAATTTCTAGAGTGGAGGAAACGTTTCCCCATCTGAAATGAATTTTTGAACATCGGTAGCAGTTCGGTCGACTTGGGTTACTATTATTTCTCTTCGATCAAAATGCGTGTCCTAAGGAGGGAGAGGTTTAAATTTTGTGGCAAATAGTAATTTCATTATCATATACCGGGAAACTCACCTAAGCAGCACAAAACTTGGATGGAGTATGATCACACGTCTAACGTCACAAATTCCATACACATTCATCAACACAGGCTGAGGTACTCAGACAGTCTGAGGCAGTTCGTTGTTGGGTAGGGTACTATGAAAGTGCACTATGGAGAAGAGTGATTCCATTTCAAATCGTCCAGGGTGGTGCACACGACTGTCTCAGATTTAGTTTATTTTTTTAAAATAAGAAACTACGTACA
Organism: Thermobia domestica; assembly: GCF_964235325.1. Taxonomy (NCBI): domain Eukaryota; kingdom Metazoa; phylum Arthropoda; class Insecta; order Zygentoma; family Lepismatidae; genus Thermobia; species Thermobia domestica. The sequence continues at coordinate 122,768,965 of NC_137454.1, read as the reverse complement.
AAATTATTAGACCCATATTTTTTCTTCTTGCCGAAAAAAATTTTTTCTTCGATATACAGCCTTCCAAAATGGCTGCACTCCTCTCGGATTGCTCGAAAAACTGAAAAACATGTCAAATTAAAACTTTAATTGTAGAGAAACGAGTGTACTTAGTAACATAATCGCAATTGCAGGAAGAGTATAAAGTTGTGTGTTTCGGTGGAGGGCCAAAATTCGTCTATTGGTCCAATAGGAATCGCGCAATTCACTCGCAATGTTGCCAACTTTGGTGAAATTTTTGCTAACTTCGAACATTTTTTTCCTGTCCTCACGAGCAATATCAACCATCTGCTTCTAGCATCGAAATCTAGTCCATAAGGTCTCTTGAAAAGGTAAAGGACTTATGTTTCTGATTATTACATCCCACGTTATAGCATGATGAAAAGCTGAAAATTTCATTAAGACGCCATTTTCTCAAAAACCCCACCTTTTAAAAATATGAATTTTTTTACCCGTATTGGAGAAGTACCTAAGTATTTAATATCCGTTAACCTTTCATGCGGCTGCGGCCCCTAACATTCGCAATTAATTATTGAAATTTCGATTTTTGTACTTGAAATGTAAATATTTCCTATGGGCATTTATATCCTATACACAAGGTGAATTGAAAGGGAGTATGAAAATTTTGAGAAATGAATCCTGACATCAAATCCAGTAGAAAAGTTCCTATAAACATGAGTCAAATTCCGCTTCGTTTTCAGGTTACAGGGTTTCCAACTCGGGACCCAAAATCAGCTCGGGACAATGGAAAATAAAATATATATTTTGCGTTAAATCAGAAACTGTGTGTTAAAGCTTTAATAAAGTTCAGAAAGTTGATTTGTATCAATATGATGATTTTTACGTACGTTGCAATTCGGTTGATAGTGTTGCCAACTTGGTAGAACTTTTATTTGTTTGCAAATGACACTACGTGGATTTTATTTGATATTTGGTATTCATTAATTAATGTAAAAATCACATGAAGCACAATTTTCCCCACATCACCACAGTTTTCGAAAACTTACATGTATTTTAATAAAACCGTTTTATCTCGTGCGTTATTAATAGTTTGCGAGAATCGGTGTCGTGAACACCGTCCTAGTGTTCTCTGGAACCATGAAAATTTTCACTGGTAGCATGACATTGTAGTGTACTAGTTAAGTATTTGTGTGAATAACAATGGGGAAGTCCTATTACAGTAAGGACCGTATTAAATGTGTTGATTATTCTAAAAGCCATAAGAAAATTGTGCACAGAAAAAATTCTAGACAAAAAATTTTATCTTGCGGTAAAACATATGGATTGCGTACAGCGTGTCTGCCCAAACGTACTATTAGGGGAGGATGATTATTTGTGTCCTGTACAGAACGCGATTTGAAAGGCAGTATGAAAAATTTTGAGAGGTGAATCCTTCACCGTAGTCTAGGTTTCACCGATAACGGCTGTTTTTAATGGCGACACATTCATTCATTAAATGGCGACAGTTTAGCATGTTAACTGTCTGGTTAATGGTTTCCAAATCTACATTCAGAGGAACAAATTTTTTATCTTGCTGGTGCAGAATTTCATATTTACACCTTCTTTCGTGGTCACCAATATCTCATACACATTCACGTTGTTCATGGTAAATAATCAAAGCACCCTTTACACAAATAATCACCCTCTCCTCTCCTAGTTCCCATATATATAAATATAAAATGAAATCTGAGACTATGATGGGGACCAATTGTGGTTTACCTGGATGATTTGAAATGGAATAGGTCAGAATACAATTGTGAGTGATTTTTCTTTTACGAGTTCAAACTAGGAAATTCTGCACAGCAACCCTCAAAAACCGTTAACAGTGCATATGAGACAGGAATGGCGAATGAACGCACAGTTCGTCTTTGGTTTGTCAACTTCCGTTCCTTTCTTACTATTGCGGACAAGTTAGATATACATCATACCACTGTCGTTCGGTGGCTCCTTGTAGTCGGTAAGGTTGAAAAGTTAGACTCATTGATGCCATCTGAGTTGACATTGACCAACAAGAATTTCCGTCTGACGGTGTGCAATTCTCTGAATGTAAAGAATATCTGGAAGTTTTTCCTGCGTGGGATTAACACTTTTGATGAGAAAGTGGTATAACCGCTTTCCCGATCTGCCTCCTGCTGTTCCACCAACCAGTACTTTCAGATCTGAACTTACCTGGTTAAGACATTGAAGAACATTTCCAAAAGGGGATTACAGAACTTTTCCCGGATCGCCCTCAGGTCTCAACAATGAGATGAGAATTAAGCACTGAGAGGTTCGGATGTCTCGTCTTAAAATCCTCACGGACGTCCAGATGATCGCTCAGACCACGACACACAAATCATCATTCACACAAGCAACGAAAACATTAAATAAAGTAATACTATCTTATTTATAAATCCACTATATGTAAAATATATATATATATAAAACAATCACAATACTTAACACTGATATGGGCGTAGACACTCAACTATTTCCACAAATATAAAATTACATTTCACATTTCACGACGTTATAGACTTTTACTTTAGTATCACATATATATGTGGATGAAATATTATATTTGGGGGTTCATCACAAATACTTTTCTCACACACTCGCTAATGCAAATGGGGGTTAACACTTTGGAGAACACTAAAGTAATCCCACGAAATAAGTTCCTGGCTGTTACGAGAAGAATCCATAAAAGGTTGACAGTAGTATCCAGCAGAATAAACGCAGGTAGTCGCACTGTATAATTTAGGACATTAGTAGGACCCGTTTACTAATTATGCGCACTGGGTCAGCGGACCCGGGACTTCACTAAATGGGGGCTAGCCGTTGTACAAGTCCTTGGTCGGCTGTGAGACGTATGCCCCTTTACTTAATTCTATAATGAATTAAACGAACGTGTTGGCTATATCGACACGCGGAGAAAACTCTCAGAGTTGAGGTGCTCCAGGTACGAGCCGGGTTGACCGACTGGTCAATGTTGGAAGTTCATTTAAAATGTAATCAGGTTAAGCCACCTGTATGGATATGCAAATTAGATGTTGAAAGAATCTGCGTTAATTCACAGTTCACTGGCCACAATGTAAGAAAAGGGGTGAGTAGTTAGAACGTGAGAACGTGGAGATAAGAACGGACTGAGCGATATGGTTGGCACCGGTAAGTCGTTCAAACACCTGGTCTGCTCTGGCCTGCCAGTATTTCCATATATAATTAAGTAAGAAAGCACTTAATTAAGTTTCAAATAACTATGTAATGAGTAGTCTTTGCATATTAATGAGTAGGGAAGAAACACTGAAGATCCTAGTAGTAGAAATACGATTTTCATACATATAGCTCACCAAATAAACGTGGTCTTTGTTACTCACTGAAATCTTCTTACCGTGAGGAAACGTTTCACGTATATGTATGGGTGAACCATGACAGACTCTTTTGTTCTAATTCGTGGGAAAGAAATAGGTTACTTGCAGTTTCCATCGGAGAAAGAAATTATTTGCGTCACAGAAATAAAGTATGGATCAAATAATGGTTTCTGTCTTTTCAAAATATACAGTGTGTCCACAAAAATTATTTATATAACCTGGTAACGGTTATAGTGGATCAGCTATGACAGTCGTAAATAGTCTTGACAGTGGCTGGATCTTAATCAAACTCCAGGACATTTCTCAAAACTCCAGGAAGATTATTGTGTTGTTAGTAGGTGATCTATAGTGGGGTTGATTTATCATGTCTCTCTCAGTCGAATTGAAACCACCTCTGCGGATCCACGAATTCCACTTTGCCTCATAAGCATCCAAAAATGTTCAAAACACATGATGCCCTTATTTTGAACTATAGTTGGTGCTCAAAGGACGTTGCAGATTCTCCATGAGTTGTATTATGGCATAGGAGAAAGGAGTGAAAATTAAAATATGCAAAGTGGTGATATTAATGCCAAATTTATAGTTTTCTGTGTCGCTAAGCTGATTGGTGACATTCCAGAAGACATTTAAGCCCTCTGATTACGTGATCTGTCGTTTCCGAAAATTCCATCTAAGAGAGAGAAAATTTCGAAAATGGAGGAAACGTTTCAAGCCTTTGAAATGAAGTTCTGAACATAGATAGCAGTTCGGTCGACCTGGGTTTCTATCATATCCTTTTGATTAAAATGCCTATTCGCTTAAACCCCTAAGGAGGGAAGGGGTTAAATTTTTTCGCAAATAGTAATTCCATAAACATATTTTACCCATGCGAGGAACGAGCATTTTAACCAGTAGCAGAATAAGATAAAATCGTTCAGTTGCAAGTCAGAAGAATAGATCCGTACAATTAAGAAATTTTTGCTCAATCATTCCCCGCTGATCTAGTGGCGTGCCTTTAGCGCACAGCGTCTCGGGTTCAATTCCTAGTGGAGAGCTTTGAAAAAAAAAAAATGTAACATATTACTGTGGTTCGGATTCTCTTAAACTATAAATCCTTTGCGTCTCATATAGCCTCGTTGCGAAAAGGGACACTAAACTCCAATCGAACCAACCAATTGTGAAAGTTCGACAGTGATCTATTTTTCTGATTTGGAGGTGAGCGTTTTTATTATTATTTTATTTATTCTACTATTCATTACTGAACTTAAAATAATATTCATCCTTTAGTGTTGAAGCTAAAATTTCAGGCTACCGAAATTCATATGAAAAAATATGAATACACGAATATTTGTAACTGTGTGCACAACATAATTTAACGAATATGTTTCTTCAAAATGATATTTCTTCTAATCTGTCTGTCTCTATCTGAGTGTTCTGCCCGAAAACAGATTCTAGCCCACTTACCATAACGTAACAAGGTTGGGCCACTAAACTAGTTAGACAGGGATAGGGTGGCCAGTTCTTGTCCTCTCTTTCTATTCCGTAGGTAAACTCTTACAAATGGAATCAGTGGAGTTAATATGTTCAATTATTTTTTAATTGATTAAGAATTAGTCAATTTCTGTCTTTTAAGTAAAAATTCTTTCTATAGTTATCAGTAGTCAAAACCTTTTTTTTTGGGGGGGGGGGGGAGGGGAGCTGGCTGGCTAGCTATTAATCTCTCAGACTACTGTGCTTTTTTGGTATAGTTTAAGTTTATTAAAGAAAAAAAGTAATGAATTATAATAATAACTTTAATAACCTCCCGAAGTTTCTAAGTAAAATGAAGAATCTTAACAAAATATGCTTTACAGCTTAATTCAAAGAACAGAAACAAGGTTTAAAAATAGAAAAAAAAAAAAGGAAAGAAAGTATATTCAAAGGAAATAAGTGATTCAGATTTTTCACAGTCTATATTTGTTAACAATATATGAGGCAAACGATAGTTATTCAGATTTCCAACAATTTATATATCTTTACTGGGAAATGGATCCCACATATAGTTAAGAATAGTAAGAATTTGGTTAAGAAGAATAAGAATTTGATGGTTCCAACGAGCGCTAGCGCACTACGGCACTGTACATTTATATTGTGCAGTACATTTTATTTTTATGAGTCAGTATCTTTCACTTTGTGACTTCTATATCAATAACTTTTGTGCTTTATTCAATATTGATTTTGGAAATATTTTATTTATTTATTTATTTTGAAATAAATAATAATTATTGTTTCAGCTGCGTTCGAGTCAATTGGTGCAATGTTAGCGAATGCTGAAACTGCATTATTTCCAGCAGAGGAGGCCAAAAAAGCGCTTATTGGTTTAGCCCGCGATCTTCGGGGATTGGCATTTGCGTTCAACACAAAAACGTCGTACATGATGTTATTCGATTGGATGTATCCTTTTAAATGCTACTCGATTGTAAAATTGTGTTAAGTTTTGAGATATTATATAGTTTGTAAGTACTTAAGCCAAAGGTAAAAGTAAGGTTGGGTTTTAAAAAGTTAGAAACAAGGTGATTTTTTTATATACATAATTTTTTTCTTCATTTTGTATCCGATCTATTTTTAAAGTACACTTACCCAGTGGAAAGCTGTGATGCCACCACTGGGATGTGTTCTATCGTGCTACCAGCATTATGGAATATTGCTCGATATCGTAATTTTCACTGCAATGCATATTTTGGAGCACAGGCATAAGAATTCTATCTCATTCCTCCTTGCATGTTTTCCATAGGCATTGATGGTAATGTTATAAACCTCGTTCTAACAATACAAATACGCAGAAATCAGTTGTTTTTTCCTGCTTCATGTCATTAATAAAACAGGGCGGAATAGGTGGACGTGTTATCCATGTGAATCGACATCTGTTTTTTTTTTTTTTTTTTTTTTTTTTTTTTTTTTTTTTTTTTTTGTACAAACAAGTATACAATCTTTCTTATAAATTCGGGCCATGATGGGTGCTGGAACTAGGTAGCATTCACCTTCACGTTTTAGTTCACGTTACATACCTCCAACTTCCGCTTCTATCCGTATCCGGTGACAGTTACGATTCCTTGCGAGAAACGTTCTCTGCACTCTTGGTAAAACTCGGTATATCCCTTTCGAGAGGTATCACGGTCCATAATTGCCTAAATGTTACTTTTACGTGTGAGATGTGACAACTGTTTCCATTTTAATTCCCATTCCCAAATATGTTTTGTCTTAGGTTCAGCAATGTAACACCTGAGGTGGTGTTAAACCCGCGGAAGTTATCGCTGACAGCAGACTGTGCTAAATTTAATCTGTGGGGCATGTCATATTGGGGTGGCAGATATTTGTGCAGGTCGTATTCAAAGCAACTAAGTCGTTACTTTCGCCTGTAACTTCGGGGGCCCAGTTTTAGAGTTCACATCTGGTGCATGGGGACCCTGGTTCGATTCCAGTTCGCGCCAAATGAACTTTGTGGTGGACAAACACCGTGTGCGTGGGTTTTCTCGGGGTTTTCCCACTTCATTCCACCATTTCCTTTATTTCTCATCATTACGGTCTCCTTTAGCGTAGCCGGCATAACCGTGGGACGTAAAACTCAAAGATTTCATTTAATTTTTTCACCTGTAACTTCGAATGAGACCCTTTTCTTGTCAAATGTTTCTGCATCTCCCTTTTTTTCCCTGGCCACAATATCTTCAACTGTGTTCATTGCGATAATTTGAACGTTTTCCCGACATTATTTCACTATTTGGTTGAAAAGAAAATGGTGTGGAAAAATGGCATGATGTTGCCTTCCCAATAATGGTTCACTTTCGGTGACATTTAATAGCATCAACACGACATTCTAGTATCTACAAGCTGAGACAGTACACTAAAAATGACACCGGCTTTGTTTCTAGCGCATTTACAGAGGTGAGAGCTGCGTTGCCAAATCGGTCGGATATAAACCAAGCAACCTTCTGCACTGGCCTATTGTTGATTTCCAAAAATAGCTTTCGACCATTGCTAGTGATAGAAATTTAATTTCTTCTCTTCTGCACTTTTTTTAAGTATAACATGCCATGATTATGCACCGAAGCTAAGGGAAACTGTGATTATGAGATAAATGATAATGGTGGAATGCAGAAAGTGGGTGGAAACGGAAGAAAACCGAGGAAACTCATGCACATATTGTTTGTCCACTACAAAGCTCATTTGGCGGAAACTGGCATGATCGAATCAGGAATTTCACATAAGTAACCGCTGTACCGTAGAGCTACCGCGGCTGCCTCTTCTACATGTGTTTGATATACTCGCAAGATATAAATGGTGGCTGCAGGTTTAAGAGATCTCAAGTTAAAATCAGGAAACGATAATGCAGTTAAAGCTTTTTAAATATAAACTGTATTGTAGTTAATGCATGAATACTGTCTACAGGGCGTTTTACAAATAGACTGAACTAACTAGTTACCTGGAAAATGTAAATAACTAAAAATAATGATTATTAAAAAAAAATCATTAATTGTCAGCAGCGGTTATCAAAACATAGGGAAAAAGAAACAGGACGAGTGGAAAGTACGAGGGAAAATCAGAAAGTAATAGAGTAAACTTCTCACAGTAAAACTCAAATATATTTACGAATACTGAAATATACATTTAGAAGGATGTGAATATTCCTCTACTTTATTTATGGAAGCTTTGGATGAATATTTAATATAAGAAAAAAGTCTTATCTTGTATCCTGGACACGCAAATCACAGCATACTTTTTCTGAGAGTTTCTCTGGCTAGCATAATTACTGGTACCGTCCTTTCGTTTTGAAACCCATTCTTCAATAGAAAACCTTTGCAAATAAAAATTAGTATTTTTATCCACGCTTTCTGAATATTCTGTTAAAGGTGTAGAACCTGGACTATATAGAAAGTCATTCGATTCCCAGTTCAGTCCTTTGAATTTCTTTCGCTACAGTGGTTCCTTTGCTGAAAATATAAAAACAAAGGATTATATTGTAAAATGGATAGGCAAGCCTTTTTTTTTTTTTTTCATTCGGTTTTAAACAAATTACAAAAATCTTTTCAGAAAGCAAATAGAAAAGCATAAGTGCACCGACATACATGGGGAAACTTAACAAAATGTAAAAGTGTCCTTATTAATCTGATGGATTCCGCAGGTGTCTATAAAGCTTATGCACATGCCAGTACACTTACATAGGCATGACGAAATTGAACACACACCAGTCAGGAAAAAAGAAAAATATTATGTTACCAAATACAACAATATTTTGTATCAAATCTTTAAATACGTAAAAGATACAAAACATAAAATTGTTAAGGGAGGAATTTCATCATTCATAGAATGATAAGCTTACGAAACCTTTCTTATTCGAACAAAAGAAGTCAAAAATTAATCTCTGATATGGGCAGTCGGAACGAAAGTTGATTGACTCCGCAGAAATCAATTGGAGAAAATGTTGAATTGTCGAACGATATAAGGAATAATGTCCGTAGTGAAATAAAAGTTGGAAAGTTCGTGTTTCGAAAAAAGAACTCTTAGCAGATTGTACCTAAGCTTTTTCCAAAATTTTACATAATGTGTGAATTATTTAAGTGAGTGAGATTCTGAAATATTGAACCGAATTTTTTATTAATATATGCTTACCAATGTTCATATTGAATCAACGGTGTTTTTCGTAAATATAGAATTTTAAGAAATTATTCATCTGAGCTACTAGGAATATTTTTTAGAAGCGTAGGATAAATAGCGTGATGAATTTTATTATAGACACCGCCCCTCTTTTGGAAGAATAATTGGATATATAGAGAATTTTATTATTATTATTAATTTTATTTATTTAAAGTAATGCAACAAGATTAATAAACAAAGAGTGCCTACAGCATTATTGCAAAACAGCATCTGATGCATAGTGCAGCTAATTGTAGAAATTGTTTCTTTAAGTACTTTCATTTTGATGGTTTTGAAATTCTTGTAACTAAAATTTATTCAGTATTTCGTGCATTCAAACGTCTTCATTTAGTTCCTTCTTCATATCGACTGCATAACACGCCTGTTTGCCGTTAGTATCAACTTCAGTATCTTTGCACAGTAATTCGACCATCTTTTACAAGGCTAAGACTATGATGTTTCGATATGAAGATTGCATCCTGCGCACCACACATTTTTAGAAAACACTGCCAGATGTATACGAGACATGCTTTACACCTCACAGACTTCGGTTACTTCATAAAAGAAATTAAAAATAAAAATAATAATAATAACTTCTGATTGTTACGAAATATGTATCGAGATTTCATAAAAGAATAAGAAAGACAAAAAATAACTGTTAAGAAAAGTACGTTATGCTGTTTTTTTCTTTTTTTTCTTTTTTTTTTAGGTTTAATGTAAAGTTTGCTGGATACATTACTTTATCTTATTGTAATTGTTATTTTCCTTAATGAGTTGAAGATATCCTAATTATACACCAATTCTACTTCATGCTGTGGAATTGTGGTATCATGACCCTCAAGTTACGACGCCTGTGTTAAAATTATTTGCAGAACTTGTTCAGAATCG